>NW_019154093.1:64152407-64576043 GCF_002288905.1 Enhydra lutris kenyoni
GAGAACAGCGCCCAATTACTCCCGTCTGCCTGGTCTCCAGCCGCGCTCCAAGCTGACAGAGCCTGCGACCAGTTCAATGTAACCCCGAGCTTAGAGCTCACTCCTCGGCTCTGTCTCTGTAGCCGGTTTCCCCGTTCTAATACCTGTAAGCTCTGTGACACTCAGACACCCCCGATCCTTCTGTGACCCTGCGGGACCTGAGGCCATGCTGACCCCACGTGGGCTTCACCCCAGTTAAGCCTCTGGAGCGATGTCCCTCAGCGGAACAGACTTTTAAAAGTCCCGATTTTGTGCTCCATTGCTCCGCCACTTGCCGGGAGCCAGCCCCTCCCCCCGCGGTCTATCTTCCCGTGCTTTGGATTCACTTCTCCGCCAGTCCTACCTTTCAGAAAGTGGTTGATTTTCTGTTTCTAGAGTTGCTGTTCTTCTCTTCGATCTCCCGTTGGATTTGTAGGTGTTTGCAATCTTTAGATAAGCTATCTAGCTGATCTCCCGCTACCTGAAGTAGACTCAGCCTGCTACTTCTCTGCCATCTTGACTCCTCCACCCCCCCTCAAGGTTTCTTAAAAGACAGATCCTTTGGGCAGATACTCACCAGGGTTGTCAATAGGAATTCACAGAAGCAAATACAGATTTAAAAAACAAACAAACAAAACAAAACAAAACAATGGATGTGGGAAGGTTGAGCTATTCCAATTTGTACTTAACCTTCGCAGCAGTGGAGCCTGGGACCAGAGGCAGACAACAGATGGATATCCAAGCTGACTGGCTGGCTGGTCTCTAGGGTAAAACCACGAAGGATAATGGGCCTGAAGTATGTACCAATTTGGCTACAGTCAGCTATCTTTGACCCTACTTCCAGGCTGGTTTCCTAAACATGAACCCTACCTTCAACTTAAGATTCCTGTGAAAAGCTGCCCCTGGTTCTCCGAGAGTATTTCTCTAGCTTTGGCATTTATCTCTGCCTTAACTTTGCACACACCCACTCTGTGCTATCAGAACTTGGCTTTGTCCTTTGATTTTGCTCCTTTGCTGTGCTTTAATTTAGATTTGGTTACTCAGCTCCAGCCTATTTCATGACTGACTCAGAATTCCTAGAGGGTGCTTTCTCTTGTCCCTACCTCTATGCCAAGAAACTGTAATCAAAGTATTACACATCTAGGCTCAGATCTACCACCAGTCCATGCAGGATTTTTTACAGTTGTTGAACTATAGCTGACACACGTTTTATTAGTCTCAGGTGTACAACATGGTGATCTGACAACTCTATATGTTATGCTCCGCTCACCCCAGAGCAGCTCCCATCTGTCACCATCCAACGCTACTATAATACCTTTGACTATATTCCCCATGCTGTGCCTTTTATCCCTATAACTTATGCATTCCATAATTGGAATCCTGTACCTCCCACTGTCTTTCACCCATTTTGCCCATACCCTCATCTCCCTTCCCTCTGGCAATCATCATTTTGCTTTTTGTATTTATGGGTCTGTTTCTGTTTTTAAAAGAAATTTGTTTTGTTTTGTTTTGTTTTTTACTCCACATACAAGTGAAATCATACGGTGTTTGTCTTTCTTTGACCTATTTCACTTAGCATAATACCCTCTAAATCCATCCATGTTATCACAAAGGCAAGATCTCATTCTTCCTTATGGCTGAGTAATATTACATTGTATATACACACCACATCTTCCTTATCCATTCTTCTATTGATGGACACTTAGGTTGCTTCCACATCTTGGCTATTATAAATAATCAGCCTAGCTTTTTACTTAAGAAAAGAAATTGATGATGGGTTTGTTAACTTGATTAGAACTGGCCTAGTTAAGATTGAGCCAAAAGTGTATATACATCAGCTAAATACGGAGAAAAACTTCAAAAGGAAAGCACGAGAATTTTTAGGGTACAAAGAGCTTTATACACACTATCTAATTTAATCCTTAAAACAGTATCATAGGAGTTACTGTGTCTGTTTGCAAGTGTGAGAATTTAAGCTCAAAGAAAGTAAGTAGTTGAATGTAGGTACCAATTTGGCTACAATTTGGTATAAAATCTGGGGTATTTGATATAATCAGCAATCATTTTCTTTCTCCTTCACTGTGGAGAAAAGGGTTCTCCCTTTATGTACTTTGCTTCGGATCTGGCAAACAATTAAATATATTTCCCTAGACTAGGACAGAGGGATGATTTTATTTTTTATTAAAATGTCTTTAGGTAGGCTATACGTTCTCCAGCTTACCACAGTTTCTGTAATTTTCTGTTGCCTTGCCCTGACTGCTTAATTCATTTATATTACCCACTGGCCTGGTCTAAAAGGCATTTGGGATGGCACTTCTGGAATGGAGATTCAGTAGGAAAATGATTATAGGATCAATAAAGAGATGGAGAGAAGGACACTCACTTGTACTTCTAGGCCCATTTAATCCTTTCAGATAAATTTATAAGGGTGTGACTACCACCATTTTACATAGAAGAAAACTGAGGATCAAAGAAATAAAATTGTTAAAAAGATAAAAAAAAATAAAAATATATATATGTATATATTTTTTTTTATTTTAAAAAAGGAGGTGCCTGGGTGGCTCCCTCAGTTAAGCATCAGACTCTTAATTTCGACTCAGGTCCTGATCATAGATAGGGTCATCAGATCAAGCCCTGAATCAGGCTCCATGTGGGGCTTGGAGCCTCTTAAAATTGCCTCCCGCCTTCTCCATGCGTGTGCACATGCGCTCTCTCTCTCTCTCTCTCTCTCCCATAAATAAATAAATAATATATAAATAAATAAGAAATAAAATTGATTTGAGCATACAGGCTAGAAAGAAGTGGGCAGAAGTTCAACACAAGTCTACTTCATCTAAAATCCATATTCTTGATGATATACTGTGATGCCTGCCTCTCTTTCATACCTGACCACTTGGGCATAACACTTCAAAATCAAAGCATATGGTCTCTGGGGGATACAATAGTTGAGCTTTTATTTTTTTTTTCTTTTACAACATGTGCTCAGAAATTTCAAACATTAGCAGTGATTCTCAAATTATGTGCTCATAAATAACACCTGGGAAATTTGTGAAAAACGCAGATTCTATCACCTGACCCCACTTGGAGAAATGGCAATATAGAAGCTGTAGATAGAGTGAAGCATCCTCATAGACATAATGAAACAGTGAGAAAGTCTACTGCCAATATTAATGCCAGCCCCTTTTCTATGTGGGTAGTTAATGTTCCCAAAAATCTAGGGAGATATACAAGCTGCGTTGAGTTCAGTGAACCTAGAATTCTTTCTTTAGCAGTATATTATCAGATTTTAGAACTTCCTCTATTTAGCTGAATTCTTTTGTCGGTATATATAATTGCAAATTAAGTCATGCCCAGATGCTTCAGAACTGACATAAATACAGTTGCTGGAAGTAATAAATATTTGAGCTAAATACTGCATTTAACTGATTTTAGTGAGAGTATATGTGGTCATATCAAGTTAATATATATTGTTATAAAACCAAGTTTTATTATAAATTTATCAGAACATGTCCACTTGAGTCCTATTCATCAAATTACTCTCTAGATTAATGTCTGGCCTGCGGTGGAATTTCTATACATTTTTGTCAAATGAATACACAAGTATTGAATCAAAAAAGTCACGCACTTACTCCAATATTTTTTAATCAAAAAACATTTGGGGACTCCCTTTTTGGAATTTATTTTCATTCCAGTTAATAAGTCTACTCTAGAAAACATTGGTTTATACCAAAGGACATCTACCACCTTGCTTTTTCATTATACAATTCAAAAATAACTTTTCTCAATTTCTGAACATCATACCTACGTTTAAACAACAAAACTTAGGTGTGTGTGTGTGTGTGTGTGTGTGTGTGTGTGTGGTAAATCCACCTGTCTCTGAGGATGTATTTCAGAGAGGGACATTCTTAAAACATTTTAAGCAACTAAGCCAAAATTGTAATAATTTTATAACTATTTGAAGAGACAGTATTGAAAAAGACAATACTTAATTTTGTGTACAAGTTCTGATTTTTTTCTTCTGGTTTCAGAGGCTCATGTGATCCTATTCAAAGCTAGTCACTCTTTATGTGTTCTTGGTTTTTTTTTTAAAGATTTTATTTATTTACTTGAGAGACAGAGATCACAAGTAGGCAGAGAAGCAGGCAGAGAGAGAGGAGGAAGCAGGCTCCCCCCCGAGCAGAGAGCCCGATGTGGGGCTCGATCCCAGGACCCTGGGATCACGACCTGAGCTGAAGGCAGAGGCTTTAACCCACTGAGCCACCCAGGCGCCCCTCTTTATGTGTTTTTTATTTCTTGTAGGATACTTCTTCCTCAGCAATTCTTTCTCCTGAATTTTTAGGTGGTTACATACCCATGGACTCTCTAACTTCCTTTTTTTTTTTTTTTTTTTTGTCCACTTTCTCACTTCCCCTTCACACTTAAACAGCTGCAGTCTGAGTTTATTTACACAGTCTGTTGACGAAGCCAGGGGACTTTGGCAGTCCTCCTACTTGATTGCCCTATTGCCTTTGACCTTTCTGATAGTTCCTGTTTTTCTTTGACATTTCACTCCCTTGGTTTCAGTGACACCACTTAGAAATGGCTCTGCTGCCACCTCTTTGATCCTTCTTTTCTGTTTCCTTTTTGTTCCTTTTACTCTCATCTCCCCTAAACCATGGTGTTTCCCAAGATGATATTCTTAACTTTTTTCTCTTTTCACTCCACACACTTTATCCCAGTGAGTCCCAAATTTATATCTTATGAACTTGTATGTAAGCGTGTTCTAACATGTAGAATATAATCATACATTAATCTGAACCTGTATTGCCTTTGTACCCTTGACATATTCCATACCAAAATCCTCTTCTTTATCTCCCCTAACACTTCTAGGAGGTAAAAAAAATAATGAGAATTTGAAGTCAAGTAGTGACATGCCTTTCCTTCCTCTGTTACCCTTAGCACTCTGCAGTCCTGTTCTTTCCACCATGAAATCTCAGATTCCCAGCTCCCTACAATTCCTGTGGTACAGTTGATGGTCTTCTGTTTTCTGTTTCCTCAAACTTTTTACAAACTTCTGTGTTTGTAGCTCTTGCTTACATATCTGTTTCCTTGTTTTTACATTATCATCTTCTTGAGTAAAGCAGTTATATTTTACTCTTTTTTCTATACCTACCACAGAGCACTTTGTCAAGTCTCCATAAGACATTTAATACACATCTTAATTTTGCTGACAATAAAACACTAGAATCTGAATAAAGTATAAAAGTATAATCAATGATAATTTTATAAAATTAAGATCATATAAAATATGATCTCTGACCACAATGGAATTGAACTAGATATAAAAAACAAAAGAAAACAAAAATACAAGGGCCATTTCTGTGTATTTGGAAACTAGACAACACACACCAAAAAAAAATCCATGGGTCAGAAAACAAGTTTCAAGTGAAATTTTAAGATATGTTGAAATAAGCATATGAAAAGATGCTGAACATCATATGTCATTAGGGAATTATAAATTAAAACAATAATGAAATACCACTACACCCCTATTAGAATGGCAAAAATCCAAAACATGAAACTAAATGCTTGTGAGTATGTAGAACAACAGGGAATACTAATTCATTGTTTATGGGAATACAAATGAATACAAATACAATTTCCACTTTGAAAGTAAGTTTGGCAATTTCTTAAAAACCTTAAAAAACATATTCCTACCATACAGTCCAGCAATCACACTCCTTGATATTTACTGAAAGGAACTAAAAACTTATGTCCACACCTACGCACAGATGTTTATAGCAATTTTATTCATAATTCTCAAAACTTGGAAGTAACCAAGATGTTCCTCAACAGGTGAATGGATAAACTGTGGAGGGAGAGAAGGATGAATAGGCTGAGCATAGAGGATTTTTAGACCTTTAAAACCACTTCATATGTATGATACTATAACAGTGATTATACATCATTATACCTTTTTCAAAACCCATAGAATGAACCCTAATGTAAACTGTAGACGTTGGGTGATAGTGGTTTGTCAATGTAGTTTCACTGATTGTAACAAATACACCATTCTGACACAGAATGTTGATAGTTGGAGGGAGAGTGTGTATACATCGGAGGAAATGGGAAATCTCTGTACTTCTGCTGTTTTGCTGGGACCCAAAACTACTCTAAAAAAATATATTTTATATAAAGAAAGAAAATAACTTGGTCTTTAAAGGTAATTTCCTAAGAAATTTGAAAAAGAATCAGGGGCACCTGGATGGCTCAGTTACTTAAGTGTCAGTCTCCTGATTTCTGCTCAGGTCATGATCTCCGGGTCTGAAATGGAGCCCCACACTGGGCTCCACACTAGGTGTGGAGCCTGCTTAATATTCTCTCTCTCCCTCTGCATCTCTCCCCCCATCTCTCTCTGTAAAAATGAAAGAAGAAAAAGAATCAAAAGAACCAACCCAAAAGGTGGAACATATAAGTAATAAAAATAAAAGCTAAAATTAATAAAAGAAAAATCATTAGAAAGAATAAATAAATCCTCTAACTGGTTCCCTAAAAATAGCAGTAAGATTTTAAATAAAGTTTTCTCAAAAAATTAAAAATAAAACTATAATATAGCAATATCATTTCTGGATACTTACCAGAAAACAAAAATTCTTATCTTGAAAATATAAATGCACCCCCCATGTTCATTGCACCATTATTTCCAATAGTCAAGACAGGGAAATAATCCAAGTGTCGATAGATTCATAAATGGATAAAGAAAATGTGGCATGCACACGCATGTGTATGCACACACACACACACACACACACACACACACAGTATTATTTATCAATAAAAAAAAAAAGATTGGCACCTTGTAACAACATGGACGGATCTCGAGGGCATTATGCTCAATGAAATAAGTAGACAGAGAAATACAAATACCATATGATTTCACTATATGTGGAATCTAAAAGAACCAAACCAAAACAAAACAGTAAATTAAAAAACAACTTCATAGATACAGAGAACATGTTGGTGGTTGTCAGAGGTGGGGATGGGGGGGATGGGAAAGGTGGGTGAAGGGGGTCAAAAGTTACAAACTTTTAGTTACAAAATGAGTAAGTCATGAAGATAAAATGCACAGCATGCTATGGTTAATAATACTGTATTGCATATTTGAAAGTTGCTAAGAGAATAGATCTTAAATTTCTCATCAAAAGGAAAAAATTCTGTTATTATGTAAGGGGGATGTTAACTCATTTTGCGATCATCTTGCAATATATGCAAATATAAAATCATTATGTTGTATACCTGGAACTAATATAATATTGTATGTCAATTATACTTCAGTTAAAAAAATGTTTAGTAACTCCCTTATGCATTTGATTTTTTTTAAAGTGAAAAATATGCACAATCAGGAAGGAGAAAGGAAATGTAATCACCAATTACAGGAAGTAAAACAATTACAAAAAACTTAGTAGTATATGCCTTTATAGCAATAAATTTTAAAATCTAGATGAAATAGATGGTCCCTTGGTAAAATGTTACTTACTAAAATTTAACAAAAGGAAGATATTTTTAAAAACCTGAATCAATTATTTACTATTGAAGAAATTGGAAAGGTAATGAAAAGTAAGTCATTATATAAGATAGTGGGGGTGGGGGGGTCTGGGTGGCTCAGTGGGTTAAATAAAGCCTCTGCCTTCAGCTCAGGTCATGATCCCAGTGTCCTGGGATCGAGCCCCGCATCAGGCCCTCTGCTCAGCAAGGAACCTGCTTCCCTTCCTCTCTCTCTGCCTGCCTCTCTGCCTACTTGTGATCTCTGTCAAGTAAATTAATAAAATCTTAAAAAAAAAAAAGATAGTAGGATGGGATTGCTTCACAGCCAAATTTTATATCACCTTTAAAGAATAAAAAATTCTAATATTATTCAAAAAGCCTGCACAGAAGAAGAAAAGCTGCCGATGTCATTTTATGAAGCTACCAAAAACTTGATAAAACCTTTTAAAAAATTATATTAAAAAAAAAAATCAGTGGTACCAGAAGTTAGAGGAGAGGAAGGATGAGTAGGTACAGCACAGATTTTTAGGGCAGTAAGCTATTCTTGAATGACATAATCATGATGGGTAAATGTCATTTAAAAAAAAAACTCCTAAAGGATTGAGATAAAGGAAAATGAAAACATGACATATCAAAATCTGTGGGAGGTAGTTAAAGCAGTGCTTAGAAGGAAATTTATTGTATTAAATGCTTATATTAAAGAAGAAAGGTTTAAATCAATCATTTAAGCTTCCACCTCAATAAACAAAATAAACCTAAAGCAAACAGGACAAAATTAAAATATAGATCAGATATCAATGAAATTAGAAACAAAAACAATAGAGAAGAATCAATGAAACCACTTGTCTTTTTTAAAAAAGATCAGTGAAATAATAGACTTGTAGAGTGACTGACAAAAATATGAGCGAATATACAAATTATCAGTATCAGAAAGAAGAGGTGTTATTATAGACCCCACAGATATTAAAAGAATAATCAGGGAGTACAGTGAATGACTCCACACACATTAATTCAACAACTTAGATGAAATGGACCAATTCACTGAAAGACACAGGCTACCAGCTCAATTTCACAGAATTTAGTCTAGATGGCAAATACATTCAGGAAAAGCATGGCTAGTAATGCTCATCTATCCATCTAGGTTCAACTTTTTCTTAGATCTAACATCTTTAGAAATTATTTCTCAATATTAAATAAATGTATTATAAAAATATACAAAATATATGTGTATTAGAAGTACTACGTGCAGGCGCCTCAGGGGCTCCATGGGTTAAGCCTCTGCCTCAGGTCATGATCTCAGGGTCCTGAGATTGAGCCCTGCTTCGGGCTCTCTGCTCAGCAGGGAGCCTGCTTCCCTCTCTCTCTCTGCCTGCTGCTTTGCTTATTTGTGCTCTCTCTCTGTCAAATAAATAAATAAAATATTTTAAAAAATACTATGTGCAAGTATATAGTAATAAATTTTAAAATCTTTATATATATATTTATATTATTATATTTATGTTAGTATGTTTCATTTATATTATTATATATATTTAAGTTATATACCATCCAGCATTTGTAGTTGGGTCTAAAGGAGAGTTACTCAAATTCTGTCATTAACAGCTGCCACATCTGCTTGAGCACTTGACTCTGTTCTGTTGGGGAATCCTAAACTCAAGAAAGACACTATATCCTGTTTATTATAAATCTTAGAACTAACACAGTGTCCTGAACACATTGAATGAAGAGGTTGACAGGACTGAATTCTTTAATATTCTGTTACAAATTACTTAATTATCTTCCATAAATATGATATAAATTTACATTTCAACAGAAGTCTATAGAAGTTAACCTATAACTGAATTCACTTTACCACTGGACATTATTTTTATTTGGATATCATTTCTGCTCTTTAACATTTAATTTCAAAATCTTCTTTTCTTGGGGTGCCTGGGTGGCTCAGTGGGTTAAGCCTCTGCCTTCGGCTCAGGTCATGATCTCAGGGTCCTGGGATCGAGCCCCAAATCAGGCTCTCTGCTCAGCGGGGAGCCTGCTTTCCCCTCTCTCTGCGCCTGCCTCTCTGCCTACCTGTGATCTCTCTCTCTCTGTCAAAGAAATCTTAAAAAAAAAAAAAAATTCTTTTCTTAGTAATCATGTTGAACCTTTTTGCTTTATGTTATTTATACATTTATATTTCTTCTTTGATAGAGGGCCCAGTTATATATTTTTATCAGATTTGTTAAAATAATGCCAAAATATTAAGAACAAAATTGAAAGACCAAGTATGAACAGAGAAACAGTATTTACAGTATACTTGACAAAGGGTTAATGTCACTAATATAAAATATTCCTACAATTAATAAGAATGTGATGCACAAATTAATGGAGAAAAATCATCAAGGGCATAAGCAATCTGTTTTCAGAAGAATACATACAATTTGTAAATGCACATACATAAAATGATTAATAGGGAAATACTATTGAGACAGAAAATTTTCTTTTACTTTTTTCCTCACATATCTATGCATCTTTAATTCTTTTTGTGTTTTCTGCTTTTACTTTCAGGCTTCACCATCCTGAAATTGTATACTATATCTACATTTGATCTAATATTTTATGCTTTAATTTTTTTCACTAACCCTTTAACTGGAATTAATTTTTTTCTAGCATATAAATTGAGGTGTGGGATTTTGTAAATTATATGACTGGAGCTTTTTTTTTCTTATTTACAATGACATTATCAGGGTGTTTTGCATCAAATAACATAAATTTAGAGTAGATACATGAAAATCAATGCTCTTTTAATTTATTTCAGTATCTGCATTGTAATCCCCAGCTTTAAGCATTCTGCTTAAATCTTATTGTAAAAGTTGTATAAAGCAGGATTCACTATAGTAATAAATTAACTTACTTAGATGCCTTAAATAATCAGTACCTTATTAAGTCAGTAGACTACAATAGTAATCTTAAGATCTAGGTGTGGGAATATCTGAGTTCAAAGCCCAGTTCAATCACTTGATGTTGGACAGCTTACTTACCTTCTCTGGGCCTCTATTTTCTCATCTGTTATATGTGATTTGTATAGCTTTGCTTTATAATCAGAGGAACATTGACCCACCATGATCTAGTACATCCTCCACAAAAACAAACATTTTTTTCACTCATTTTAAATTTTTGCCAAAAAGTTAAAAATCAGAATTTTCTTACTCCCGTAATTTATATTTTGTGACTAATAGTGAGATAAAGAATGCTTTCTTAAATTCATTATCCTTTTAACTTCCTTTCATGTCCATTGTCTTTTACCGTCACTTGCTCAATTTTCTATTGGGTTGTGTCTTCTATTTTTTTCCCTTCTTTCAAAATTAGAGGGTATGAAGAAAACAAATAGTTCTCACTTCACACTTCGGTCATGTGGATATGAAATCCTTTCTTTAATCCAAGGTTAAATCAATGTATTCCTTTTAGATGACCATCACTCCAAACAATTTTCATGAATAAAAATATGACAGTTGTCCTCAAATTTTTGTTTGAAGTCAGTTAGGTTATTTATATTGTTACATGAAGAGGAATAGTCTAGATCAATGCTACTCCAAGTGTGATATGTAAACCAGCAACATCAGCATCACATGGTGCTTACTGGGAATGCACGATCTTCAGTCCAGTCCCTGTTGAAATACAATCTTCATTTTAACAAGATCTCAGCTGACTTATATGTAAGAAATACTAAAATAGTAAGAAATACTATTTTAGTATTTAGTAAGAAATACTAAAATAGATAATGCATTAAGATAAAACCTCAATGTAGTAAGTACCTTATATCTGCTAATATATATTAGCCCTTTCTGTGACATACGGGTGGCAAATATTTTCCTAGTCTATAATCTGGGTTATTTTTGAAGTTCATAGTATCTTTGTCATACATTTAAAAGTGATTAGGTATTCAAGAATACTTACCATGTTCTTTATAACTTCTGAGTCTTAGCTCCCTAAAAGAAGCTTACCTAACTCAAAATCATATAAATATTTTGCTATATTTTCTTTTGCTGTTTTCATTTAAACAAAACTACTTCCACATGTGATTAACTTTTTTATAAGAAACAAAAAAAAAACTTTGAAAAGATCTGAATGTGGATTTGATTTATTATTCATGATAGACTGTTTTATAATGAGGCAACTTCTTTATAGCTCACGTTCACTGGATTTTTTTTTCCAGATGCTTTCAAGGCCATTCCAATGCTTTCAAGGCCATTCTAGCCAAGAATCTGAAGCCTTCTAGAGAAGAGCTGTTAAAACAAAACAAAATATTTTAAATTAACAGATCAGTGAACTCAGTGTAGCATGATATTAGCATGATGGGCTCCATCTTCTTTTTTTTTTTGGTGGAATTAAGTCCAAGGTAAATATGAGAATTTTATAGGTTTTCTAATAGTAACCAAAATAATATTGTAGAATCATGGTTTGCGTGTTTTAGACATGGCTGCGTGATTCACTGCTATTGAGTCATTCTTGAACAAATTGAGAAGAGTGCTCTGACACCTGATACTTAATGTAGCATAACGGTGAGCAATATGTCTACCTTCAAAGGCAGTGTATTATAATATTGAAGAGCTCAGATCCTGGACTCCAGCTGCCTAGATTCATATAATTTATAAATTATTTGATAATTTAATAAATTTAAATTATTTAATAAAGCTGTGTGGCTGGGCCGGTTATGTGAGTCTTCTGGTTTGGTTTCTTCATCAGAGAATTGAAGATGATAATACCTCACCACAGTGTGGTTAGGATGATTAAATCAGTTAATATTTATAAAGTGCTGAGTTCAATTACTGCAATGAATATATGCTAAGGGTTACTATTTTGTCTTAATAGAAATGCAAACCCTATGGAGACAAAAATAGCTATTTAATAAGAAGAAGAGGGGTATCATTCTAGAAGTTTCCTGTAATTGAAATTAGTAGATAATGGTTTTTTTTTTTCTTTTAGGGTAAATTCATATAGATATAAAAAGAGGTGAGGAATTTCTTGAAGTATCAGTTACTAGTTTCTTTATCCCTCTCCCCAATATTCGTGCCATGTTAGGTTTTTTTCTTCCTCTGCTTAGTGTCCCTCCTTATAAAACATAGGGCCATTCAAAAACATAACCTCCAATTAAATCTCCTGAACTTTGTTTGTTACATAACAAATAGGTTTGGGTATTCAGAACATATTCACTTATTATATTGTACAGTCACCAATATAGCTTCAATAATAAAAACAAATGAGGGTTTTACTGTTAAAGTGAACATTACTTTTTATAATGAGGAAACATAGTCTTCCTTTGACTTTAACATTTCATCTTGTTAACATCTCTGTTTCCCCTCTTTCCACTCTATCATAATAAAGCTTTTACTGGAAAGGGGGAAAAAAAAACTCACAACAACAAAGAATCATTGCTCTTAAGGGAAGTAGGAGACAATGACTGTTAAGGATATCAAACTGGATAGCATGTTTTATGTCCAGCTTCTTCCTGATGTATTTTATTGTTGCTGAAATAAATATTGGCTACTGAAGCCTTATGAAAGTATATAAGTAGCCACATAAATCTGACTATGACTACGTAATCCATCTCTTATAGAGAAAAAGAGTAGTTCTCCAAGAGTTGTACAAATATTCTCCCTTTAATATCTTCAGATTTTTGTAGAATACTTTAGAAACAAATTTGAAAATAGTTTTGTGGCTATATTTAAAGTTTGAAATTGCACTCACTTTTGTTTCATTTCACAGTAGTTACTGTGCAGATTGTTCCATTATTTCTCAAGTTATAAAGTAATTTTACCGAAAATTTTCAAAAACACTTCATTGGTGCAAGCTAAAACTGCATTTTGCTTACAACCAAATGAAGCTACATTTTTTTTTTTTTGCCATCAAAACCCATTATTACTTTCTTTCCTAAAACTGTGAAAGAAATCAGAATATATATTTTCCTTTTGGAATAGGAAACTTTTCCCTTAGGTATATATCTAATTTTTGTGTCTGATTTTTCAAGCAGAACACTCCAATTGCAAACCCCAAACCAAGTGGAGAGATAGATTATGTAATTTCTTATCTCTGTGGCATGAGCACTATACACCCAAACCAAGCATAAAATAACAAGATGAAAATATTATCTGTGTGGCTCATTTAGTGAATAGAAAACCCATCTTCTAGTACCATGTATGTTTTCATGGAAATAAAATTGAAAAAGAAAACTAGATTTCTCACAATGTTACTAATATGGAAATAGAGCATTGATAGAGCTGGAGAGAATGCCATTGTTTCTAATACCTCATATTTGCTAGCTGTTTGTTATATGCTTTTTACACAAGGAGTGTAAAAGACATAGCAGAATATATTTTAAAAGAATAGCATGCTTAGATATAGATAGTTTTATACTAAGAACTCTGGAGATTCTTCTAGGTACAGACAGCTTCTCTAAGAACAATGATTTCACAGAACCTCTTGTGCTTTCCATTTTTTTTCTTTGTCCAGATTATTTTTTTTAACTATTTCCTTTTTTTTTTTATGATTAGCTTATAGCTCTGTAGTTCCAGCTGTTTCATTCTGTAACTCTAAAACCCTATCGCTGGGGAGTTCTGTGTAATTGCCCATAATATGTACCACATTATCCATTTCAGGAACTGTGCTGAAAGACAGCAGCAATAAGGGGGTTTCTAAAGGCAGTCTGGTTTACACTAATGGACCTAACAGGAAGGAAATGCAATTTGAAAGAAGCTGATGCATATGTTCTATTGCTGAATATAATGTTTGATTTAATTATTAACTGTCAGTGATGGAGAGGCAGATCCTGTTCAGCCCTACTTAGAGTGCAATGCTTTGCATTCAAAGAAAATAAATGACAAAAGTTTTGTCTTTCAGCCCATGACTTAACAAAAGAATATGATATTTCTCTTCACCAGCAAACCACGGTTTTCAAAATTACCTTTACTTTAAGGCATAAATTAGACAATGAACATTTCTAGCTAGCATTTTCTTTTTTAATTTCTTTCTTCCTTTTCTTTCTTTTTTTTTTTTTTGTTTTTGTTTTGTTTTGTTTTGTTTTGTTTTGGACTGGTATTGTACATGAAAACTTCTTCTGATAAGTGGTTTTGAATTAAAGACTGAGTGCTGGACTGGGTAACTTTCTAAATCTCCTTCTAGGTGAGGATTCTCTCACGTGTTGACTGGCAGAAGACGTATCAGTGAAGAGGGCAAAAATGTGCAGCTCTCTTTGTCTTCCTCTTTTTCCCAGAACGAGTGATTTGGCACTCAGCTTCTGTCCATTTCTTTTAATTGGCATTTTGTGACTACCACTAAGGCTCTCCCTTGCTTTAAAAGCCCATAATTGTGTGTGAAAGGCAGAGAGCAAGATGTAAAGAACAGATTCATTAGAGAGCAAACATATTCAAACATATTCTTCTTAGTTACTTTATTCCTACATTGGTACAAAATGACCTAATATGTATATAGAAATGGGCATCAGCCCACCAAATTTGCAAGGGAACTCAATGGACAAAATGCTCTACTGGGTCAGTCATCTGGAAAAGAGTGGTTTAGTACTATGTGTAAACAGAATAATAGAGCTATGTAATTTTAGTTGTGCATTTTATATCTATCTGGTGAGATGATTATCTTTGACACTAGCCTAGGCAGATGCATAACTGGAGCTGAAATTAAACAATAGTGATGATATTTGGAGCTCATCCAAAATGCTCTCTATTGTTTGTGTAAGTGGCTCCAACATCATTATTTGATCCATAATTTCTCATTTTTTATTACACATATGTTCTTGCATATAATAGCACACAACATCAACTCAGTGGGAGGCATTTTTTCTCTATGATTTCAAAAGGAATTGTTTATTTTTGTCATGAGGATAATAGAAAGCAATGAAGCTTCCTGGAAATACAATACCACAATTCAAATGTCTAATTGATTTAGACAGATTAAGTAAAAAATATAGGGCCAATCTATATTTTTGTTCTTTATAGCGGCCCAAATATCTTATTTGAGTGTTTCCATTCTTATTCTGGGCTGATACATTCACTGTTTTGGTTATGAATGACTGGGATCTGGCTCATGTAGAATTATTACTAAACTGATAGAGTTTAATTCCACTGTTCTCAATTCTAAAGAATTTAAAAGAATGTAATTTATCCATGCATTGCCTATGAAAGCAGTGTTTGATGAACTTGAAAAGGTTCAAAAGCTCAGTTCCAAGAAGCATATCAATCACAAATACTGAATTTGCTACCCCAATTCTATCATTTAAATCAAGCTGCAAAATGGCCATACTTTCACTTCTTCCCCTAACTGTATAGTTACATAGGCTTGATACATTCTCAAAGATGTTTTTAATAGGACCTTAAAGCTTCCACACTTTACTCTTGTGGAAAATAGTTTTCTAGTAGGTACTATGGTCCTTAAACAGCCACCTAATCCATGTACATAAAATACATCATATGTGCATTTATGAATGTATATATAATGCTTTAAAAAGTCATTGTGAATAATAATTTTAAAAAGTAAAGTATAGTTGTCATTGTTGTATTTTGAATAGTCAGTTGTAATTTTAAACAATTTCCTTTTTTTTACTTTGCTCTTAGAGAAGATTATTCCATATTCATAGTAACAAGTTTAATCTTCAGAGATAAGTGTTTTAAATACTTCTAAATATTCAAAGAAAAGTGTATATTTGAACCATGGCCTGTGTGTCCTTTTCAACACTCAAAAATATCCTGTATGGTATCTGTCCTATCCTATTGCCAAAGCAGGGTACTTGCTCCCAGATTTGGATAGTCACCCTTCAACACACACACACACACACACACACACACGCTGAGTAATCCCTGTGGAAGCATAGTACTTCAAATCTACTTGCAAATGCAATTTTTTAAAGATGGCCATGAGAATTGACAGAATGGGACTAAGGTCATTTCAGAGGTTAGAGTCCTACACCTTTGGACTGATGGGAACATATTCACCCTAACACTAAGAGCTGTTTATAAATGCAATGAAAATAATTGAGTGTGCAGGTGTATCTTCATTTCGGATATGATTCCTCCGGGCAGCAAAACAGGTGTTCTGGCTGCATGCTAATCAGGAAGAGGGACGTCTGAAATATGCATCTGCACACGGGCATCTGGGCAGAGATTGTCCGAACACATTCTCAAGTGCAGAGTCTTAGAAAACTGGCCTCTTTTGCTTTACTTAGTACTGGGAAGCATATTTTGCATGAAGAAAAACTCACATTCTCCAGCCTTTAGGGACTGTTTCTCTGTATGGCAGATGAGGCAGCAGAATGCAGACAAGGACTAACAAGCTGGCTGAGTTTAAGACAACTTGGTAAAAGTTTCTAGGTTTTCTGGAAGAGTAAAGTGTTCCTCAACAATGGGATTGGATCTCCAGGAAGGTAGAGGTCAAGGGTTGTTGGAAGAAAAGCAGAGAGATGAATAATGTTTATGCAAAAATTTCCTATTTTGGTTCCTTCATTTAGTTCTATTCACTTTTTAAAAAATTTTAATTCCTCCCTTTTTCCTCCTCTGGGACACCTCTGCTCTTTTCCTCCTTCTTAAGACGAGAACTGAATTTTAGTTGATGGGATTTTCAGAATACAAAAATATGTTGAGTTGGATTAATTAGAATATTTCACAGAAAACCTCCCTGCCTTCAGTTATCCTCTTGACAAAGATAAATGCAAATTCTTACAGGATTTATAAACTCAAGTCACATTTTCTAGATACATTCCTATAGGTGCTAGACAACTAAAGTAGCATAATAAAGAGGGAAACAGCTAAAATAAAAATGAACAAATAGAAGACATGCTGTAAAATGTATTCACAGCTCCTGTAATTCGTTCAGTTCTGAATTTATATTTGGTCCATCTGCCCTACCGTATATTAACACCATAACTTGTCTCAAAGATATGCATTTCTATATCTAAATATTTAACATCAAAATGAATTACCTTGGATTATTATGTTTTGAGTGGGTATTTGTGCCTATTTAAGTTTCAAGTTAAAATTATCCAGAGGAAGGAATAACTGCACTCTTTAGTTCATAAAAATGAGCTACAAATTTGACCATATTTTAAATTCTCTTTCATTCATTAACAGAGGAGGAAGGTCTGTGGGAAACAGCCACAGCCACAGCAGTCTCTCCCTTCCCAGAGGCCACAACTGCTCACCTCCCTCCCAAATCCAATTCCAACTGGGCTTCTGTTAGATTTGTGTTCTTCTCTCATTTAGTGGCTGAGAAAAAGATTCAGTGGACAGTAAAATCTACATTTTAACAACATTTGTTGGATCTACCCAAATTCAACACTGACTTTTTTAAAGAATTCCAAACACTGTGTGCTCTAGCTAAAGTCAGTGTCTCCTCTATAATAAATTTCCATTTTTAATTATCAAAGAAGAACCTGAGATCTTATACAAACCACACCCCCCAAGATTCTACAGTTTTCCAAAAGTCCACCATAATAGCATCAGTAGTAATAAATCTTGGGTATTATAATGATGTAAGCAAGGTTTGACATAAGGTAAAAAGAAGCTTCTCATCACTACCTTTCCCAACACCCCCATGCCTGGCTGGCATTTCTGCACCAGTATGCTGCCCCCAACCCCCACCAAAGTCTGCTCCTCCTTCAATGCTCACTTCAAATGACACCAGCTCCATAATTCTTCTCATCATAACTGTCTAGGAATCAAGTCATTTGAAAACTATGGTATTTAGTTCATATTCTGAAAGAGATATTTCACAGAATATTTGTGATTAAAAGATTGAGAGAGATTAAAAGATTGAGAGAGAGTTAGAATCATTGCTTACGTGACTCTAGAGAATCCGAGAGAGAGACTTCAAATGTATGGAATTAAAAAAAGGGGGGGGGAGGACATTTGCATATAGTAAAAAATATAGTAAATAGTAAATTTGCATATAGTAAATTGGAATTAAAATTAAGCTTATTCAAGCTTCAACTCTTCTTCGTAGAACAAGGTGAACAAAAAATAATGAAGTTTTATTTTACTAATTTCATCCTGAAAACATCCTACTCTTTTTTGATTAAAATTTGTAAAGAGAGTTGAAATAAATGGCCTTTAATGGAGTGCAGGCACATCCTCCCTACAGAAGTTTTTGTGTGACCTGTCTTGACTACCCTTTCCATTCAACTCCCAGACTCCTTTGCTGATAACCAAATATCATGAGTATGACCCATGTAAATATCTTTAGCTAGGTTTGTAGAAAGGAAATCCTTTCCTGTGTCATTATCTGGTAAGGGGGAATAGTGACCTGTTTTATTAGCAAATGGAATTGGCATATACTAAGAGAAGTTATTATCTGCAAGTAGAATGAAATTGATTGGGCTGTTTTCCCAGTGAAAGACACAACTGGTATGGCTGGAGCTCAGATTTAACAAAATGCAGTTTTTAACTTTTGTATGAGGAGCTGAAGTTAGTTGGTAAAGAAACATTAAGCTTGTTTGGGATTTGTTATAGGGTTTCTGAAATACATTTTATAAATGAACAAGTTGTGCAAAAGCAAACATCACAAGTATCTCTGTGCCTACTTATCTCAGCCATGTCTATTCACGTAGATTAATTTGAGTAGAGAGAAATTGAAATAAAATAATTTCCTTTAAAATAGCCAATTAGTTTTTGGCTGAATAACTTCACTTCCTCCCCCACCCCCACCCCAAACTGCTTTGCCTACTTTCTATCAGCCAATTTAAGTTTTAAAAAAAGAGTAAAGTGTAAGAGAAAGAAAAAAACAGTTATCATTCCAGAAATTCTGGTAAGTCTACGTGGTACAAGAAAATTTGTGTTTTTTAGAGCTTCGAAGAAGGAAAAAGAATAAATTAAGAGTCTCAGAGAAAGGGAAAAATTTCTGAGTAATCCTGAACACTTCTTGCCATGAGCACTGCTTATTGAGCAAGTGACCTTTATAAGATTATTGTTTATGATCACTCGGTGTGTGCCAGGAGTATCAGGAAAGAATATTCCAATTTATTTCAAAGGTTACATATCAAAATTGAATATGCAGTACAACTACATTATCATATGATATAAGTTTACATAAGAAGTTGGAGTCGAATCATATCGTTGTTTCCCTTCAACCCCAGTGTGTTTTGATTTCTGTTCTTTCAGACATGTTCCCCCAATTCCTAAAATAAAATATAGTACAGTGATGCAAATAAAGGACAAAATGTTGTTTTTGTTGCTGTTTCTCCAGCTGAGAAACTTGTTCACGTGTGAAAGATCTATGGAATTGTTTCCTCGATGTATTCCATCCAAGAGTAATAAAATTTAATACCAATTTTCATTTTTTTAACCCAGTAATCACTGTCATCTAGCAAAGTGCTTGTGATGCCGAAATAATGACTTAAGAAGTCACGTGGGATGCAGCAGGAGGGAATTCTACTTCTAAGAGGGAAGGGAAATTGACCAACAAGGACATGTTTTGTTTTGTTTTGTTTTGTTTTTCCCTGCCCATAAAAGGCTTTTAGGGAGAGGCAAACATACATTTTGCTTTCTTCAATTTTCCTGTGCATGCAAGTTGATGTTTTAGTTCAGTAAGTCTGCTCAGCCTCAACTGTATCACTTTGCAGAGTGAAACATAAACCAGAAGATTCACCTCCTCTTCCTTGCTTTCTCAGTTGTCAAACTCCGTTGTCAGAGAAACTCTGGTACAGGTTTGCCTATAGCTAACCTCATTTCTTTCTTTAAATTTGTAACTTGGAGAAAGAATTATCACTGCCTCGCAGGGCGAAGAAGCAATTCTTTAAATCAGTGGATCCATCTGCAAATATTTGCTTAATGTCTGCTAGACCTCAGGCACACTTTGGTGTCAGAGTTCAACAATGAGGCGATGACTTGATCCTGGGAGCAAGAAAAAATACATAAAGCAAACGTCTCCTCATTTTCCTTTTATCTCCTGCCTCCTAAATCCTCCCCAGGAATGGCAGACCTGGTAGAACAGCGTAGCATATGGCTCCTCAGGAAGGGCTGCTATACGAGAGCCCGAGAACAGAAAACACCCTCCCCCCACCTCACCACCCCCCCCCATCGCACCCCTCGGCCAAACTGGGAATTTAAAATCAGGATTCTCTATGATTAAACTACAAATACATTTCAAACTGGTAGCACAGAAGAGTCCAACACACCATCTTCTGGCATCAGAGCGCCTTTAAAGAAGAGAATCTGAATAGCTCCTGCGGCTTTTGAAATGCCCTCTGATCTCCACCACCTCTAATGCCTGCTTTCACGTGTAGTTCCGTGCGTTCTGGCGGTAACTGACAACGCGGCTTCCTGCGACTTCAAAGCCAAACTTTTCGCTTTGTCTGGTGAAAGGGAATTTAAAGAAGGACAACAATGAAGCAGACATCATGCCGGAAACTGGCTCTTGAGGCAAACACAACTGAAAGACGTTACGCAGAAATAGAAAGTTGCATCATCACAGGAGAAAGCAGACAGGGACCTTCAAACCGTGTGGCTCCTCCTCCATGCAACTTGTAAGTTTCACAGGCCTGTCGTTCAGCTTGCAGACTGACACTGATCTCCGAAGAGACACCTTGTTAGGATGTTCTCTCATTCCATATCTGAAAAAGCAAGAAGGAGGGATGCCATTTTCCCCAGAAAACAGTCCGTATGCTGTATCATTATGGAATCCATGACTTTACTTTTTTCTTCCTTCATTCACCTTCTTGATGTTTGTCGACTGCTTCATCTGTGTCCAGCATAGTGCTGAGGGCTTTCACATATTTTATTTCATCTGAAAGTATTTTGTTCGCATACGCAGGCTCAGAAATTGAGACTCAAAGAAATTAACTTACTTGTCTGAAATCACAACTAGTAGATGAGGGCTAATCACAAACCCAGGAGTTTGGACCTCAAGAGCACACTGCAAGTGCCCCAGATGAAAATAAGTATGGTGACAAACGACTGTGGAAGCAGAGGAGTGGGAGAGGTTAAAAGGGGTAGGAGGGCTGGAAGTCTGAGAAGAATCTGTAGACAGTCAGCTGAAATAGGGTTTGAAAGATAATCAGTGAGTCCTTGTACATCAAAAACGAGAGGGCAGTTTACATGAGTAGATGAGAAGCCATTGAACTAGAACAATGTAGACTGAGTTCTGAGAGCACTAAGAAAGGTGTGTTCAGAGTGAAGGCGATATGCTAAGATGGGGGACCAGATGTGTGAGTTGGGTTCAGATCATGAAGGGCCTTGAAAAACCACATGAAAACCTTGCCATGCATGGTATCAGCACAGGGCATAATGAAATGCTTCTGAGCATAGGTAGGTGAAGTCAGATTTGCTTTAGGATGATTTTCCAGCCCCAGTTTGAAGCTGGAGGAAAGAAGACATAGGAGGCAGACTTCTGTGCATAAGAACACCACTGAAATACTTGAGGCCGGAAGTAAAGACAACCAAACCTCGAGGTTGGGATGTGGAAAGAAAACGGTGCACACCAGGCACTGGCCACAGGGGTTCCACCCTTCTCTACTAAAAGGAGTCTTCTGTGCATGGTGATGAAGGTCAGTGCACACAAGAGAACTGAAATGCAGGATATGCAGCAAATGGATCAGAAAGACTTCCTGGCTAGTTTCAAATCTGTAGAATGGGGCGAGCGAGGCCTCCCGCCCCACACAGCATCCTGGGAGGAACTGCTGCCGTTCTTGTGGAGCCTCGGTTGATGGCCCGTGACCTGCTCCTTCCTGGTTTACACTCACATCAGAAGCTCTGCTTCCCAGCAGTGCTCAGATAGCTCCTGCTACTGCTTTGGGGTTTTTTCCCCCTTTCTTTTCTTCTGCCCTCCCCACTTCACCTATTCCACCTCATTTCATTAGTTCTCAGATGCCTAGACATAACTCCTAACTTCATTGCTCTGGTCCCCGAAGCTTCTTTGAGCACATCCAGGCACAGAGAAGCAGTAGTATACATCCCTGGTTGGCACTAATAGCACCACCTCAGTCCAAGCAAAGAAGTAAATTGGAACTGACACTATCCACTTAGAGTTTTAGGTATTTGTTTCTGGACTCTCTCAGAGCATTTACTGGGTAGGACCGAATGAAATATATTGTGTGGGGTTTTTGTTTTTGTTTTGTTTTGTTTTGTTTTTGTTTTGTTTTATCTAGAGCCTTTCTTCAAAGGAGCTTTTAAAACCTTTAGTAATAACTACTTGTTAATCTTTCCAGCATCTCTGTGATGGAGGAGGCATGCAGTCACCACTAACAGCCCCATTTTACAGAAAGGAATTCTAAAACAGGGAGAGGTTTAGTGACTTGCCCAGAGCCACACTGTGAATCAGTCCTCTGTGGGGTGAGGGGGGCATGGTGGTCCGTACAAACGTTCCTGTTATCTTCAAGAAGTGTCCTTGCTTTCCCAGAGGAAAATTTAATTTAAAACTGAGATTTGAACCCTGGGTGACATGCCACTTCTTGTAATTGTCTATTGTTTTTTAAGAAATCTGTTGAACTATAGTTGACACACAATGTTACATTAGTTTTGAGCGTGCAACATACGGATTCAATAATTCTATATGTTAGCTCCCATTTGATACCATACAATTTTATTACAATATCATTGGCTATATTCCCTATGCTGTAACTTTATTATAATATCATTGGCTATATTCCCTATGCTGTAACTTTCATCTCCTTGGTTTATTCATTCCATAATTGGAAGCCTGTACCTTCCATTCTCTTTTATCCATTTTTCCCATCCCCACACCCACACCCCTCTGACCACCATAGTTTGTTCTCTGTGCGTAATTCCCTACTCTTGAGGTCAGTGATTTTAAAACTGTTGCCCTAGGAAACTCAAGGGTCCATAATGGTGCTACAGAGTTTTGGGCATGTAATAAAATATTTTCTGCTGAGCAATGAAGATTTAAGCTGCTAGAGAGCTCTGACTTTTACTTCATTTATGTATTGAAGTTCTGTGTAAGGATTCATTTTTTAAAATTTGAAATCCATTGTATTAGGTCATGCTGTTGCCCAAAATAGGCTAGGATACTGTACTTAACATCTCAACTCTTTAGAATGTTACATGCATGAGAATCAGAAGAACTAAAAGATCCAAGCTAACTGTTTAACAAAGAAAGAGTTTCTCACTCAAGAGAAGTATAATCCATTATATTCTGAGATAATTTGAGACTGAAGCCTTTTTTGACCATCTACTCTTGACTTCTATTGACCCACCAGGCAGAGAAAGAGTTTCAATCCATTGCACATTAATATTTTGTCTAAGTGTCCATCACTTTGTGATTTCATATCGTAACATAAAAATAATATTATTTCCAGCTATTAGTGTTACCCTGGATCTGACTAAAGGTATTCAAATCGTCTCCTAAAATCTCAATATTGCAGAAGTGCTTCTGCTGGTATTTACAAGACACTTATTTAGTTTCCAGATTTTTGAGACCCCCCCCCCTTAGACTTTGTTAGGTTTCTTTGCTATCAGCTCGTGGCAGTAAATAGTGTGTTCAGGGAATCTCCCCCAAAATTACACTAAATCTTCATTTTCCAATCTTCCTAGAGCCCCCCTCCCCCTCCAGTCAGACATTCTTCAAACATCATTTCTTCTCTTGGAGTGACCTAGTTCATCTAGCTAAGGTACTCTTCCTCAGCCTTCAAGCCCTAGGTCAAGTGTGTCCTACCACCCAAGCCTTCTCCTCTTGTTATTTTTGTTCACCCCACCATACTGAATCATGGTTCTTCTCCTCTTTGATCTGTGACCCAGAAAACTAACCTGTATTGATTTCATCAGTGAACTTGTCCACCCTTTGCCTTCTGCTTGGGTTCAACCATCGTGAGTCCTAGCAGAAGATCAGAAGAGAGTGGGGGAGTGTTTTTCTCTGATCAGCTTCCTCGCTGAGTTTGCATGGGCTGGCTTCATCCCTGAACCTAAGACTACAGCTCCTGTTCAGGTCTTTTCTAATCAGCTCTTTGTATTCCAGAATCTGGGAATTTCTACCTCCCTTTATCCCATGAAGGCTGAGAGTATAATGATCTCCAACATACTGACCTATCTTGTGTCCCTACGCTTGCTCACCTGATGGTAGGTAGTAACTTTAAAAGCCTTTTCTACAATTGCTCAGTTTGAGGGTGCCTGTGATTTCTTATTTGGATTCTAACTGGGGCACTTTCCCTGGCTTCACTGTCTGAATCAGAGTGGACCTCTGTTTCCATCCCACCTCCACTACAACTTGTGGATAGGTGCCACTTACACTGTTACAATGATCTGTTTGTAAATCTGTTTCCTTCCCACGTTTTGAAGATACCCTTGAATCCTTGCAATGTTTGGCATATTATAGGGACTTAGTTAAATTCTGTGAAGACAGTCCAGAGACTGCTTAGTTCATCAGCCTACTAACATGTTAGCAAGGCTTTGAAGGAGCAGAGCTTCCTAACACAACTATGTCTAAATGCACATGTCATTTCCATCCTGGCTCTGAGAAAAGAACATATAGAGAGGCTTAACAGTGTCTGTGTCTCTCATTTGTAACTGAATTCTGCCAGAGTAGATATTCCCCCCAGTGCTTATAAGTGCTTGACAGAGAGCAAATGCTCAGTAAATGTTTGTCAAACAGACGAATTGGTCTCTGTTTTCTTTCTATGTGGTATCCAAATAGATAGGAAAGAAATAAAGTAAATACAATATGCTCTTTTGTTTTCTTATTTTTAGCAATTTTTTTCTTTATACCTTCAATCTGGAAACTGGAGTGTAATGGCACTGTTGATTCCCAAATGCTTAAAAGTTAGATAAAAGAAATCCAGCAAGGATAGTCAAAGTAAAGATTCCTTTTTTTCTGTGTAAGATTTGCATATTTTTTAAATAAAGTCAGTAACATTTTTATTAATGTATAGGACTACTACATTTTTTTCATGATTTCTGAGAACTTGGAAATAGAAAGGAATCTTAGCATCTCCTCCAGTCTTTTATATGTTAAAAATATTTATCGTACACCTGCTATGTACCTGGCACATTTTCATAGGAAATAACACTGGTGAACAACATAAACTAAAATAAAATCTCTGCACTCCTGGAGTTTGTGTGTTAACAAGAGAGATGAACGAAAAACCAGACAAATAAAGTATAGAGCGGGTTAATTAGAAATAATATTAAGGGAAGGACTAGGAAATATCAAAGGGTTCCTTCCTTTGGATCAGAAGTTCCACCACCATACCCTTAGCAGAATGATGCTGGCTCTGCCATTCTGTTGATGGTATTAGAACCTCTTAATGATAGAAAAGTTTTACCTTAGAAGCTCGCTACTTGCTTGGGTGAATTCCTCTAATCACCAGATCTTTACATACATGGAAATCAAATCTTAATTGTCCATGTTGAACAAGAAAATGTCAACTTAGTGACAGCCTTTTGTTGAGTTTCACTGGTCATGATTTCCAAGGATATCTCAAAAATTAGTTTTGGCTTGGTCTTTCAAGCATAGTTCAACCTGGATATATGCGAACCTATGGAAAAAAAAAACCATTAATATCCTACACTTGTTACTGCTTCATCCTTTAAAAAACATGTTCACATACTTTATATTGCCTTTTAATCCTTGGAGTAACTTCAAAGTAATAGCATCTCCATTCTCCAAATGAGTTGACCGAACTCCAGATGTTGAGTAAGTAGTTTGGCAGATGTTTGAAATATAAAGTGAGGAGACCTGAAAACTCTGGATATATACCAATGTGTTTGCTTGAAAACTCAGGCTCTCCAGGCTGAGTAAAGAACAGGTTGCTGTATCTATTTTTCTGATAATTTAGCCCTTATGATCAACATTTGACCTTGTCTTTCTACAGTGCTAGTTTCATAAGAGGAATTTATAGTCCTATATATCTTCTGATAATTGAGAAAAAGCTTCCTAATCACTTCCTTCCTATTCAAATAAACTATGACCAAGAAATTAGCAATGTGTGTATGAAAGAGAAAGAAAAAGCTTTAGTTTCTAAAATGTCTTAACTTTAAAGAAAGCATGTCACCCATAGGTTTTGGAGACAAAGACCTCTAGATGCTCATCTCTCTGTATTTAAGCAGGATTATTTACTCATTTGGACACTTGGGCTGCTTTAAAATCTTCAGCATTTTGCTAAAAAATAATTTTTCTTTCATGTGAAATTTGAATTCTCTGCAAAGATCACAGAATAATATCAATCTGAACAAAGAGATGGAAGAACCCATTTAATGTCCTAAATATAATTGGGGCCTAGAAAAGTCTCTCTCTAAACACAGTGTATTCTTTCTTAACCAAAGGCAAATGCATGGAATCCAGTCCTATGAAACACCTTGTTCAATAGAGAAGGTAGCTAAAAACCCACATTTACAATGGAGCAACTACAGACCCTTTCTATATCCTAAGCAACATCTCGTCTCTAGGTTCAGCAGCCCAGAAATCCTGTCTCCTGTACTAAATTATAAATTTTAAGTCTTAAGGGAACCTAATCAGAAAATCATATCTGATCCACATCTTTTAGGATTTCACAGCTAGGCTTATCATTTTAAGTACCCAACATTTTGGCTGTGCTTTGTGGCCTTCTAGATAGGGAGATAAGTGAAAATTTTAATCAGAAAAATAAATGATCATAGAACTGTAGGTAATATCAGAAGGAAAGGATACTGAAGAATCAATGGAAAAAGGTTAGCAGAGGCTAGAGACTGGAGTCAGGGAAATGGATTACCAAAGATGTTTAGCCAGAGATAGAAAAAAAAATGCAACTAGCAAATATCAATTAGCTTTCCTCTCTTGTGCAATGTTCGTAAACAGTGGATTGAGGGTAAATGATGAGTCCACACCACTGGTGCAGTCATCACCATTATACAGATCTCTCATCAGAGGGAGACTATGGCAGAGCATCTGTCTCAGAGTCACAGAAATGGAGGAAGTCTTAATGAAAATACTTGTCCCATTTCCAGCCTGTACACTAAGCTGGTGGACACATTTAAGATCTAAAACTTGGCACCAAAATGTATGTGTGGGGAAGAGGAGGACAATATGTTCAGTTTTATAAACAACTACTGAATTCGTGTTGCCTTTTGCTAAATGTGTTACAGTAATTCGATGGTGAGAAATCCAGATTTCATATTTCAGACCTGTT
This sequence comes from Enhydra lutris kenyoni, assembly GCF_002288905.1. Lineage (NCBI taxonomy): Eukaryota > Metazoa > Chordata > Mammalia > Carnivora > Mustelidae > Enhydra > Enhydra lutris. The sequence goes on from NW_019154093.1 coordinate 64,180,036, forward strand.
CATGCAGGGGAAAATGCCAAGCCAGGTACATCTTAGATCTCACAGGGAACAGTGCAGTATTATGGGGACTAAATTTATTGCATCTATGTATTTTATTGAAATTCTGAGTCTTATATACATCTGCCAAAAGGTACATTCATTTCCCATCACACAAAGTCACCCACCTAACAAATAGCTCACAATTAGCTAACGTATGGTGATGAGTGCTGCAACATTCCCCAAATATTTTGAGAAATTCATCCCTCATCTTCGTCTTCACATATATTAAATCTATCGATGGGGTGAGGATTCAAGAGATGGCTTCTGTCTACTCTGGTTAAAGTGGTAAAAAGTGGTGTTCTTTCCAATTCCTCATTTGGAATTAAAAAGGGTAGTTTTCTGTAGACTATCCTGTGGTACTTGGAACACAGGTTCTGAATCTATAGATCAGCTACCTTTTGAAATAAATAAGCTTTTGCTTAGAAAGGTTGAATAACCACCCAGCATTACAAGTCTTATTCCTCGAGGAAAATACATTATGAGTATTCAAATAAAATTTCCAGACTCCACATTTACCAGCGTGGGATTGCAGAAATATGGAAATCTGAGCCCCGTTTGCTCCATCCATAAAGTGTTCGGAGATGGGGGTGGCCTAATGGCAGTGGAAGGTACTTTGGAAATTTCACAGGCTTTACTGTTCAGAAGCCAAGAGGTACATTGGACTTGATACTTGAAGTCTTGAGCCTCAGTTTCCTCTACTAGAAAAAGGAGAGGCTAATAAAAACTCTTTGTAAGAGTTTTGTGAGAATTAAATGAGAAAATGTATAGAAGGTGCCTTAGCATCCCATGGGTACTCAAGAAATGGTAATGCCTCTTGTCATAGGCATCACTCCTTTTTTATTCTCAGTTTTCCTGTAACGCCATTTCCAGATTCTCTTCTCTTCAGCTTGATGATACTTTCTAGTTTTTTCTACACCTGTCTCTACACCCTTGCTTTCTATCTAGCCCCGAAGCAAAGTTACTTTATGGTCTACCACTGATTTGGATTCTTTCCTAACATCCATTTCACCTTCCACTTTATTGTTTTTTGTTTGTTTGTTTGTTTGTTCATTTGCTTTTGTTTTAGGAAGATTTCTGTAGGTCAGCACTCCTACTGTATGTCAAAATTTGCCATGTATTTTGCAAATATTATAATCTCATTTAATCTTCATAATAACCTATGCAGAATTATGTACTGGAAAATCTAAGGCTTGGTGAGATTATATAATGTGCTCATGATGGAAGAGCTGACATAAAAAAGTCCTTCTATCTGTAATATTATAGCTTTCAGTTAAGGCTAGAGAGAACAGCTTTCCTTTGGAGTAAGCAGAGGGAAAAAAAAAACAAAAAACCAAAAAATAGAAAACAGAAAAGAAATTACAGACTCTGAGAAGTAAAAAAAAGAGGAAAGAAAAGGAGGTGAATTAACACAAGGTTCCCCTGATCCATATTCCCACCATCCACCTATTCAGAGAATGTCCAGGTGTTTAAGCATGACGCCATGTTTCTCAAACAAATTTTAGCATGTGGGTCTCTTTTCTGTGCCTCCTCATAGACGTAATGGCATCCTCTGGTAGTTTTGTTGACAAAACATGGTCTAGGGAAAACTCCAGCACAGGGTATGTAGCCTGTTTTGCTGGGTGCAGAAATTGCAGCGGGCCGTGAGCTTCTCACAGAAGTACAAGGCATCTCTCACTCAGCTTTCCTAGCTCCAGCAGGCCTGGCTTACAACAAGGGGAAAAAAAAACAAGGTGACATGTCTGTCGCTTCCCTCGGAGACATGCCACATGCCATAAAACACTTCTATCGCCACTCACACTTGGAGTAATTTCCTTTTAGGCCTGGCCCCTCCTCCGAGATTTTCAGGTAAACAGCATGAGAGGAATATAAGTGATGTATAATAGAGATCACGAATGCTTTTACTTCAACATTCTTATTAAATTAAAGCCAGAGAAAATAAGCTTAATGTCATGGTGATTTTGATTATCACTGTAAGAATGAGTTATGACAGAGGAATCCTAATATCAGAGGAAATCTCAATAATCTGTATTTTATCTTCAAATGGTAGATTTTACAGGGAAATCTCTATGTCTGGAAATATGTGTACAATTCCAGGTAGTCGGTTTCCTTCAATGGCTCTCTCTACACAAGTGCATCAAGATTGTCTCTTAAAAACCTGTGTTTTTTCTGAGACTAAAGTTTCCTGGCTTGGCAACAATGTGGCATAGAGGCTGTTAGCTTAAGACTATTGATTCTTCCCCTGATTTTGGCACTGCACTTGAATGACTCCCAACCCAGAATCAGGAAGAGAAGAAACAGAGAATTGAAAAGACACGAAGGAAGGGAGGACAAGGACGCGAGGAAGGGAAAGAGAGGGGAAAAAAATAGATTACTGACAAGACACTACTTGAAAACCAACATTATCAGTACAATCATTGTCACTTGATTTAAAATGGCACAATTTAAAATTCGTAATGAAGTCTATCTTAACTGTGAAATATACAGATTTTGAAAGATTTTTCTATTGCAAAAATACGAATGCTGTGAGGTAGATAATTCTTTTTTTTCCTACATTTTAACCTTTAAGGGTAACTTTACTCTAAATTATATGAAGTTGTAGTTATCAGCCATATCCAATTAAAAATGCTAAGCCAGTTTCATCTTGAGAAAGAGACACTGACAATATCTAAATATATACATATATATATGATAAATTAGTTATTGTCAAAGCCGTGGCCTCTCATTATTGTGCTTATACAACAGTGTCATCTAGTGGACACTGGTCAGGCAAGTTGTAGCCAAGATTCCTGAAGGAGTTTATTTAAAATGAGATAGTATTAAATGAAAATATGCTTTGTCTTTTTCAATTTCCTGAAACTAAAGCAATTTAAATAATTATTTCTAATCCAGGCTATCATTTCGATTCATTTTCTTTTCCAGGATAGTAAAAGAACTGAGAACTTTTTATGCCTACAGAAAGAAAAATAATTTTAAGATAATTTTTCTTTTCCTAAGATAGCAAAGAACAAAAGAAAATAACCCAATTACAATAAAAGGTAGATGTCAGTATATGTATAGCAATTAGGAGGAGGAAGCTGAAGCTGAAAGATTATTGAGCAGGATTTCAGTCTTTAAATGGAAATGAATAGTGGCTATATAAACAAAACGACAAAACAAAGGCAATATATGGGAGTTCTGTTGTCTGGTTTCCAAAGCCTTGCCATTTTCCTACTATCTTTTTTGTACATTTGTAGAGAAAATATATCTCTTTTAAAACAGAGCTTTTCAAAAGCCCATTATTAAAAAAAAAAAGAAAGAAAATTCCATTCATTTTGAGTTAAATTTCTGTTTTATCAAAGCCACTTAGCTTTAATTTTTCTCTAAGTCAAATCCCGGGTGTATGTAATGGGCACTGCAATACACTCCATAATTTTGCTGATTCCCTGCATTTTTGATTGGAAAATATGGAAAAACTGCATTTCCTAAAAAAGATCCCAAAGTTAGGCTTTTCAGCATTTCAGCAACATAAATAGGGACGGTCATTTTTTAAACCACGATACAATCTCATGTGAATTTTTTTTTTTTATTAGTTAAGCAACTATTAGCACCCTCATGCCTATTCCCTTGCCTTGTGTTTTTGAAACCACTCAAAGATGTGGGATGCTGTTTTAAAGCTTTTTTGTTTCAGAGAAAGGCATGTTTAGGATGCTGATAAGTATAAAGTTTCTATTTTTCAGGTCTCTAGTTCTAGTTTCCTATTTCAGTTCCCCTAAATGAATGTTTTATGCCAATTTGATCTCTTCGATAGCATAGTATTATTTGGTTTGAAAATGTTAAAGTGATACTGTAAAAACAGATGCTACTAAATTTATCACTCTTTGATTGGACACAATGTATTTTTTCCTATCTGCTGAGACTGAATGCCTCACCTGATGGTGAGACTGGATGGCCCCTGACTTAGGGAACTATGACACCAGGCTACCTTGGTATGTTATACTCGAAAGTTCTTGCCTGAAATCTCCTCTGCATTATTAAGAAAATATTTAGCTGTTAAGGTAATTTACCAGTTGGAAGTAACGTAAAGATTAGCAAATTTGACTATTTATTTGAAATAGGCTGTTTTTTCTTCAGTAAATAGAAAAGACTCAGCCCTGCCCTAATACTATGTGATTTTGCCTTTAGCTTTTACCCATATAATGCAAACAAATTAATTAAAAATTCCATCTGCCTTCTGGATGTAATTTTTATTGAATATTAATTCAAATTAAGAAGTTGTTGGCATTTCAAGATATAATATTTACATTGATGGGTTCATAATTCACATGTAAAATTCACTAATTCTCTGTAGTATAAAACCTATCCTAACAAAGTAGAGATGTCCTATTTTAAATATATTTGCAGGGTATGTTTATTTGAAATGTTGTTTTAAAGTTACAGAGCTTGTAAAAAAATAATAAAATAAAATAACATTACAATACTTGTAAATTAACATAGTAGTAATGTGCAAATTATTTGGGCCTTTCAGAGAAAAAGAAAATCTAGAATTTTGATGTCACCAGCAGAAGATAGATTCTTTCTAAATATGCACAGTTTTTCATTTTGCAGAATAAGTGAGTACTTTATACTCACTCAAAATTAAATTTGCAAGTCATAGAACTGAACTGGGAGCTGACAGGCAAGGCCCAGGTTTGGTATTTTCAGCTGAATCTTATTCTACCCATCAATATTTATTGAGTACCTACCAAAGACTCTGAAAGGCAAATGGGTAGGATAGAAAATAGGATATATGTTCTATGACCTTCGCAAGCCTTACAATCCAGTTAAAGAGATAAAACATACATAAGTGAGAAATTAAATGGCAATGCAAGATTTAAATAACAGTTCAACTCTATAATAGACATGTCGCCGAGAGGTTCATGCCCATTTATCATAGAAATTGTTCAGGAATTGAGAGAACCCCTTACCTACAGAAGAAGGAGATTTTGTGATAAATCCTGAAGAACAGGTTACCAATAAAGGTCTTTGTAGGGCAGATGTACAATTAAGAGAAAGTAAAAGGTACCTGTGACTTCCATCATCCATTCCTCCTTGTTTTCCATAGGAATTTTAGTAATGAGTAGAAACCAAAGCTCTGGAAGCCAACTTTTCACTGTAGGTGAATGGAATTTACTCAGTTTCTAGGAAAAATATCAACTTTCTCAGGAAAACCAGTCTCACTATCTATCCCTCTGATAAATACTATTCAGCAGATAAGGAACACAATCTATTGGTTTGCATTCAAAAGAGGCAAATTACACTCCTCACACCTTAACAAGACATTGACTACTGATGAAGCAGAAATCTAATGAACTTGAAAGCAGTCATCCTGATCCATTTTTGAGTCATAGACACCTTGGAAAATCAGATCAGTACTATGAACACTGTCTGATAAAAAGTGACATTGTCATAAAATATGGTTATGCTGCTCAAATTACTTCTTCCTGGTGTTGTTTTATTTCTGAAATACTAATATATACCTGGTAATTCTTTCTTCTACTATAAATGGGTAATGGATAAATAAATTTAAAAACGTGAACAACTCTATGTATTATTCTATGCTAATTACCTAATATGCAGATTTTTATATTATTTTTAGTAATTTATCTTTTCTTTCCTAGTCCTTGAGACCTCATAATTAAATTATATAAGTAAAACTCTAACATAATATTTTATTAAAAAGTTGTCTAGGGGCACCTGGATGGTTCAGTCAGGTCAATGACCTATCTTGATCTCAACTCAGGCCTTGATCTCAGGGTTGTGAGTTCAAGCCCTTAAAAAAAAAAAAAAAAAAAAGACCATTTTTTTATACCATTACATCATTGGTTCTTGGTTCAAGATAAGTGATATCATTTCTTTTTACATCTATACTGACCATGAGTGTTTTGATTCATAAGATAGACTAATGTGATTTTACAAATAAAATTTCCCATAATTTCTCTCATCTAATCTATACTTTCAAATAGTCCACCTTTTCCTACAGTAAGTTTCCTACTAGTTTACCAGAAACTTCTGTTTTAGGTAGATATAATAGATATTAAAAATAGATAATGTGTACATCTGGGAAAGAATAAAGAAAAAAAAGCCTCATTTCGACTCTGTTTGCATGACTCTAAATCAAATTTTGAAAATTTAGAGTGGTGGCAACTAAAATTGTTAGAGGACAGATTGTAGAACATTTAGAAAACCTCACAAGTGGTTGTTTGGAAATTCAGTCATTCATTTATGCTTTTGATTTATTCATTCCTTCAATCATTCATTCAATGAATATGTATTGATTAGTGCTTGATCTTTACTAGGGCTACAAGTTTATCTCAAGGAGATGAAAGAATAAGAAGAAACACATACATGTCAACATTTAGACTTATTTAAGCTAGACATGCTACACTTTATAGAGCCAAGGTAGAGTACAGAGCAAGGATTCTCTCACCTTTCCCTGCCCCTCTGGAACACCTCAATCTTGACCTTTTTTAATAATGTGGCTGTGAGCATAGAAGGGTTCACACTACTGATCATTCCCCAGAGTTCAAATCAGAATCTCTAATAATCCATTGGTTCATATTTTTAAAATAACAGTTTTGGTTTGACTTCTGGCTGTAGAAGTAATATTAATGTATAAAACTAGAAAATTATAGATGAGTTTAAGAACAAATTCATGTTGATACACTAACAAACTGGAAAAAAGAATCACTGGTTCTGTTTCATTTTTATTTTATTTCTTTTCTCTATCAAGTGTATGTGTATTCATTTCTCTAAAACTATACAGTTTTTGTTTTGTTTTTCCATAATTGAGACTATACCGTGAAGTAAGTTTATTTTTAACGCATTCTTCAAATGAATCTAAGAACTAGTGTTTACATGACTGGGGGCATAGAGAAAGCAACCCTCCCTAAGGCAATCCTGGGACAGACTATCCAAAAAGGCACAGAGGAAGCACTTTCTCTTATATGCTGAAGGAACATCCATTTCCAGGACTCAAGGGAAAAGAGGTTTGTTCACTTTGTGCCATTATGTTAATGTCATCATATTATGTTACTTGAGTGCTTGTGCTCAACTGCATATGGCTCTTTCCTTATTATGCCCTAGGGAAGCTCTTCCTAAGGCATACAGTCCTCATCCCAACCAAACCTCTCCTCTGCGGTGGCTCTGGGAACATGAGCCCTTTGGACTCTTCACGTGATTCAGACTGTTGATTTTTTGAAACCAAAATAAGTGCACAGTTTACAGCCAAATTCTACTCTTCTCGGAACATGACGCAATAACTGTATAACCTCTGACCATCCCACTGTATGTGAGGGAGCAGTTTTTCTCCAATACCAATTGGAGATTCTTGAGAAGAGAATTTTTTTTTTAAAGATTTTATTTATTTATTTGACAGAGAGAGATCACAGTAGACAGAGGCAGGCAGAGAGAGAGAGAGAGGGAAGCAGGCTCCCTGCTGAGCAGAGAGCCTGATGCGGGACTCGATCCCAGGACCCCGGGATCACGACCCGAGCCGAAGGCAGTGGCTTAACCCACTGAGCCACCCAGGCGCCCGAGAAGAGAATTTTTGATAGGAAAATGATAGGAAAGTTCAGTCGTGGTGAGAGGAAGGATAAACATGGTTTCCTGAGCTGATACCAGAGTAAAGACGGGAATGGCAAACTACTGAAGCCAATAGCCTGGAAGGGAAAGCATTGCCTAATTAGAGACAAGGCTGAAGTACTGTACTAGGCTCTGGGTGATGTAATCTAGGCCAGACAAATGTTTAAGATGGGGACCACTCTGTTTCCAAGAAAAACGATTTGACAAAGGGCATTACCTTTTCATCAAAGCATAAGGAAGGCATTCTTGAAAAATAGTGTATCACACTCTTCAGTCGACACCTCCTAGTCCCCAATGGCTATTTAGCCTCGGAGACTACTGACCCACCTTGCATATTATCTCTGTAACCTAGAAGTCTTTTTACTTGGAAGCTCACCCCCCAGGCAATCAGTAACCCACAGAAAATTGCTCCCTAGCAACATTCTCCTAGCATCGTGTAATTTCTCATCCATATGTACGAGTAGCTTTAAAATTCAGCCCTCCAATGCACTGTTCTGGACACCAATTACCATTGCCGTTAACAGCTCTTACTCCAAAGAGTAACCCAAGAGTGCTTTGCCTGGTCACTGCCTGGCTTTGCTCCTTCAACCCATCTTTAATGTGATCTCAGAGGCTTCTATAGGAGAGAAGATTATGTAGCTCTGCATCTACTCATGAGATAAATTTATCACAACAGATGTAAAGTGGCTTTGTTTCTGCCAACCTGAAAGAAACCTATTATTAAAATCATGCCTTTTTCAGAACCAGATGAGATATTCCTTTTATAAGCCTCTGCTATCACTCAGAACTCATTTAGGATATACTGTGTGTCCATAGGTATTTTGTTATGTAATACCTCCTCTACCAGGTAAGTTTCTGGAATGTCAAGATTATGTCTTCTCCACCATTGTAACGCTGCAGAGTTAAGAATAGATGCTTTTTTTTTAAATGTAGTCATAATGTATGCATTATGTAAGTGTAAATTTTAAATGTAGCAAACATTCCAATTATTAAAAACAGGCAAGGGGCTCCTGGGTGGCTCAGTTGTTAAGCATCTGCCTTGGGTTCAGGACATGATCCCAGGGTCCTGGGATCGAGCCCCGAATCGGGCTCCCTGCTCAGCGGGAAGCCTCCTTCTCTTTCTCCCACTCCCCCTGCTTGTGTTCCCTCTCTTGCTGTCTCTGTCTCTGTCTCTGTCAAATTAATAAATAAAATCTTAAAAAAAAAAACAGCAAAAACTAATCTATGCATTTGGAAGTCTGGGATGTGATTAACGAGAGAGCTTTGGACAGGAGAGGAAATAGGGTGCTTTGGGAATCTGGTGGTAATGTTATTTTTTACCTGGAAACAGTTATACTGGTATGCTCAGTTGAGCTATATGTGCACTTTTTCATTATATTTCAATAAAATGAAAAAAATATATAGGCCAGGTACTATAGATGAGACTTACAGTTGTTTTTCCTTGCTTAAGTTAATATTTTAATGATGATATTTTTCAAAAGAACATGGTAACTTTGGTGGGTAACTGGATAGAGGGGGTGCATTTGGTAAATTTTATAAGGAAATTAAATGCCTTTTTGATTATGTAATTAAATTTCACTCAGATGCTCTCCAGAGTGTCTTAATTTAGTACCCCAGATGAAGAACATGTTCAACTAATTAGAGATACGGATATATAGATATGTGTGCGTGTGTGTGTGTGTGTGTGTGTGTGTATACACACACATATATAACTTCAAAATGTTTTCATAATTTTTATCAGTCGGACTAATAATTACATATGTTAAATATTTTGAGTGAAATATTGGCTCCTTAAAATTATGTGATTAGTCAGTAGGTCAACAAAGTTTTAATGAAATACTTTAAGCCAGTTCCCTTTTGAGAATGTATTTATTCATTTATTCAACAAATATTTATTATACCATGCTAGTAGATAGAGATAAAAAGATAAGTAAAATATGGGCCCCTTCCCAAGAATTCAAAGTCTGCTAGGGAAGACAAGCATGTAAATATATAATTTCAATAGGATATAATTAATTCTAATAAATAAAGCCTGTATAAGGTGTTTGTAGTGTAAAGAAAGACATTATTCCCTTTATCTAAAGGGCAACAGAAAAGTTTAGTAGAAAATGAGTATCCTGAACCAAGCGCTAAAATGTAAGAGAATATCAGATGAATTGAAGGTTTGCAGAGAAGGAAGTCATCCCAGGCAGAGATAAAAGCAAAAGCCAAGAAAATGATCTTGTAGTCCATTTTATCAGAGTCTACTAGATGAATGCTGGAAAGGACCAAGGCTCTGGGCAATGCTTAAGGAATTAAGGAGCTATAACCTCACAACTCTTAAAGTCTCTCCATCCATCCTTACCTCTCTCTCTCCCTCATTTCCTCATTCTAGCTCTCTACTCCATTTTATTTCCTCTTCTTAATCTGAGTGTCCAAGTGGAATCTTCTTTGCACATAACTTGTGCCTGCTTATTTGAAATGTTTACACATCACGCCCATACCGGGCATCTTAATGCCCTACATCCTGTCCAGATTTAGGTAAGCTAAAATAGTTTTGCAGTAAATCATACCTCCAAAAAACTCAGTATTCATGGCCAACTTCAGTTCATACTGCGGATCTCGTCTTTAGCTATTTATTTAGCTGAGACTATCACAGAGGCACAAAGCAAGAGGAGATCCTCTGCTACTACCTGAATGATTGTCTCTTTGTTCTTACCTATTACTAATATGTATTTCAAATACCTTATGGTGTCCTAACAGCTGAAGTCACAACCTCAAAAGTCTATACAGGCCAGGAAAACAGCATATATAAACAGACATAAGAAAGATAGGGACAAAAGCCTTATGATGAATGACAGCTGTCACTGAACTTCAGTGGGCTGGAAAGAGTAGGGGTGGGGAATCTTGAAAACTAGATTTTCTCACTATTAAACAGCTCACCCTACTAATGTGGACACTTTCCATTAGCTCCAGCCAATTATTACCAAATAGGAATATGAATTGTGTTCACAGATATTTGAATTTTTTAATGAGAAAATCAAAATTTTGTGTGAAATCTCTCAACTTTTAAATGTGGACATTGAGTAAAAATGTTCAAAACCACATGGGGTGGGTCAAATTAAACATGTCTGAAGGCCTTATCAGCCGTCAGGCCACTAATTCCTAACCTCTGTCTTACTGGTAAACATACTCACATTTGCACGTAAGTAGGTGAATTCCTACTTTACTTGTTGACTATGTTCTCCTGGTAACTGGCAAATTCTTCTGAGTCAGAAATATGTCTTAGAAGCCCTTTTGTATTTACAACATATGGTTAAATCTCCATTATTGTTCAGTTAAAATTGCAAGGTGGATTCTGAAGGCACACGATACATCACCTGACACATTCCCTCCTTAGCCTCACTTGATTGGTTGCATTTCTAGCTTGAAAAAGGATAACATTCACAGTAATGCCAAAGATACAGTTTTTTCTCCTGACTAGTAAATTGCTTAGGAATCCCTTCCCCCACGTAATTTGGGCACAGTTAGTTCTGTTTAATAACACATTGATTAAGATCTTGGTTCTGTGTTCCAATTCTTGATTTTTTTTTCTTTCCAAGTGATTGACCCAAGCCCAGTCACATTTTCTTCCTGAATCTCCTTTTCTTCATGTGCAAAATGGAGTTGCTAATAATATCTACCTCAGAGGGTTGTTTGTGAAGAGTTTAAGTGATATTAATCAGGAAAAAAGTACTTGACACTATGCCTGTAATGAGATTCTAACTGAGGTTGTTGTTATAAACAGTTGAATTGATTATATCTCCTGAAAGGAAGCTCTATCTGGAAAGAAATGACATTAGGTAAATTAATAAATTTCCCTCTCCATCAGAGATATACCTGGGATTCATTCACTGTCGATGCTTAGATTTAAGTGACATTTTAATATATCAAACCTCGTGTAAAAAAAAAAAAATACAATCTCCACCCCCAACAACGAAACAGGTCTTCATTCTTTCAGGAGCCAAGGCCTCGTCATCTTTCAGTTTAATCTAAGCATCCTTCTTCCACCTTCTAATTCTGCTCATAACCCTGGCATTGCCAATTTTCCACTTAAGTGAAAAAGAAATACATCCCAGGGTTTCAATGAAATCTCAGAATGACACCTCCTAAGCCAGCCCTCTGCCTACCTTAGGGCGGCATTACAATATGACGACATTCTCTCTTTTGGAGAAAGACAGATGAGAATCTTCTTGGCTTCGCGTTTGTCTTCACAGCCACCGCACCTTTTCATACGATTCTTTTTAGAATGTAATGTCAGTGAAGCCAACAGAGAAAAGTTCCAACGAATGGAATTGCCATAGCAACACCCTACATTTCTCATCAGGTTTGGTCTTGTGTGGATCATCACATTAAAGCTTGTTTTTCAGCTTGGTGAAAGCCATGGCTGTAATCTTCAGTGTGAAATCTCTTTGGCCCATCCAGAAGTTAAAAATAAAAAGGAATAATTTGAATGATTTCACGAACATAAAAATCTGGCATTGCAGCTCCTCCACAAATGGAAGTAACTCTTAGAACACAGACATTTGGGGCCACTTAAATTTCCCCCTACAGTTTCAAATTGGATTCCGTACTTGTCATTATGACTTATTATTTGTTGAGTGCTGACCAAGCACTTAGTTCCTCAGTTCTGAGCAAAACAAAGGGTACCATACTTATCTCCTTCAAGGAGACAAAATACGAAAGCATAACACTGAACAAGGATCTGTACTAAGGTTGTGTGTGTGTGTGTGTGTGTGTGTGTGTGTGTGTGTGCATCTGAAAGAGAGAGCAAGAGAGAGACAGAGAAATTGAGATTTGGTTGTTTAATAGCTAGAAAATTAGTGTATCCTAGGTCTGCTGTAGCCAATAAAGCATTTAATTTTAAAATCTTTGCCTGTGAGAGTTCTGCTTTGTGGTGAATTCACAGACTTAAAAATAACAACAAAGTAAGAATTCTGAGAAAAGTAACTAAGTGGCTTTTAAAAATGTTCTTTGAGGGTTGCAAACTAGCCTAATTTTTTACTTCAAATGTCCAATGAAAACAGGACCTCTGAAATGTAGGGAATATGAATATTAGCAATATTCTTTCAGTGTGCTCTATAGTAATTATAATAAAAATCAGACATATTCTAAGTACAAATGAATCACATATTCTTAATTTACCCAAATATGATGTCTGTCATGTGAACATTTTTACATGTTGCAATTTAAGGGTATATACGGTTATTAGTTACAAAAAACCTAAACTTATAATAAATATTAAAAATATGCTTTGTCATTTTTTGTGGCAATATGAGATTATAAAGTTATCATCATTATCAAGGAATATAAATGAGCTACAAATATTAATTCAAGGACCAATTAAATTATAATTATAGAATTATTACCTAGTTAAAAAATGAACCTGTAGATATGCAACATTAGATCAGTTTTTTAAATAAAAAAGAGATTAAAGAACTACTCATCAGGACCTATAAATATATGTATGATTAAAGTTGGTCATTTTCAAAAACAGATACCCATGGCATTCATTTAGTAACAGTAAGACTTTGGAATAAAGATCTTGCTTTGTTTTATGCAAGAAAACAGAGCAATTATTACTCAATTTTAAATGTTCCTTCTCTGGCACTGAAACAGACATACTCATGCAATTGACATATTTTCACAGCCCTTGGCGATGATACAAGCAATTTTAATCATGGATAGTAATTCTCTTCTTTAAACCTCTAGCCAACCCCTCTAACTACTCTATCACTTCACCCTGGTATTTATTTTCCTGCCACAAGCAGTGATGCATGAAAATTAAACTATAGATATTCATTATTTTCCTGCTTTTGCCTCAGTGCCTAAAATTTTCCCTTGTACGTTGTTAAGAGGTAAAAATTTCATCACAGGCTTACTGTCACGTGACCTCAACCTGGTGGTGATTAACCGTCATAAGGGTTTTGTGTAAAGATATCCACCAGCAAGGACGAGCTACAGTGACTGGTGACAGGGAAGTTGTCTGCGTAACCATGACAGCTGTGAAATGACCTATGATCCTAAGGAAAAGTCAGCATTATACACTATAACCCTAACTATCACTTTGAAAGCTAAAGTTCCCAAATGAAAAGACCAGAAATTCAGTTGTTTTCAAATGACATATTGGGTTACAATATTTTTGTCGGCAATTACTTTGTCACAAAATCGTTTCTTCTTTTTTTTTTCCCCTCTGCGGAGTTAGTGATGGGGACACTGGCTTTTCCCAAAATAACCTTTAATTATAGTTTTTGATCTTGACATTCTTGAAAAATGCCCTACTGGCTAGTCTTCTGTAAGTACCATCTGTAAGTTTTGATCATAAACTAACTGGTCCTAGAATCTGCCTGGCAAAAAGCATTATGAGACAATTTGGAAAAAGTCAGGCATAGTCAATTTTCACAGTCTTGAAACTTGAAATGATTTCTTCCAGCTTCAGGAGGAAAAAAAATTTTTTCTGGCATGAAATTCTGTGTTAGAATTTTTAAACAAAAATAGAGGGGAAAGCTGGAATATAAAAAACACACACCAAAAAAACAAAAAAAAACAAAGTACAGTAGAAATCTGAATATACTAGAAATTGCATTTGTCAAGAAAATAAGAATTTGCAACTTTATTTTCACAGTGAAACCTCATTACATACACCTAAAATGTGATGAATTTATATTTCTGAAGCATGCATCAAAAATGGAAGGAAAATTTTTTAAAATATAATGTCACATCACTGATTATTTAGGGAATACTGCATAACATCTTTGAATCAATTAATGCCTTAATAAACAGTTAAGAGATGCTTTCAACCAAGAAAAGAAACAACAGAGAGTAGAAACAACCGTGTGCATGCTTCTCTATGTTAGATGATGCTAACCTGCGATTTGCCGGCCATCACTTAGTGTTAGAAATAAAAGCATGGTGCGTCCATTAAGACTTTTAGTTCTTTGAACAATTGCAGTGACTAACTGAGATTTTGACAAGTACTTCTTGCAAAGATATGCTAGCCTCTGTCATAAGTGGTATTTATAGGTAAACTGCAGCTTGTGTTAAACAGTATCATTTGCCTTTATTGTTCACTCTCTTAGCTGTAGATTCCTTAAAGTACGGATTCTGTTATGAAGTGTTCCTTACATACCAAAACTTTTCCTCTCTGTTATTATTTTATAAAAACACGTCCTCCCAGAGGGTCCTGGGGTTTTATATTTGTGCCAATCCAGAGAACAATCCACATTATACTTTTCTACAGGGTCAAGGGTCCTTGTGGAAGGTTTATCTTTAATGTCCTAGTCATGGAATTAGCATGGCGCATTGTCTTCTGATCTCAGTTTCCTAATGACTCCAGTATATCTTTCTGGAAATGGACAGAGTACTGTGATTATGGCCCCTGTTTTTAATGTGAGTTTTATCTCTAGTGCCATTAAGTTTGCTAATTTAAAGAGATGGAAAAACACATCTTTGTTCTCTCATACTCATACTCACTTTTTTTTTTTACAGTTTTATTGGAAATTCATTGACATACATCACTGTATAAGTTTGAGACATACAGTATGCTAGTCTGATCCACATATATATTGTGAAATGATTACCACAATAAGTTTGCTAACATCCATGTTCTCATACAGATACAATAAAAAGAAAAAAGGAGGGATCCCTAGATGGCTCAGCCGGTTAAATGTCTGACTTTTGATTTCGGCTCAGGTCATGATCTCAGGGTCAGGAGATCCGTCCCTGTTTGGGGCTATGCGCTTAGCAGGGAGTCACCTTTTCTGTCCCTCTCCCTCCCCCCTTCCTCTGCACTCACACACTGGCTCGCTCTTTCTCTTTCTCTCTTTCCTATACATACTCACTTTTTATCTTTTTCTTTGCATGAATATATTTTAACATAAAAAGCTTTGCTTTATATTTAAGTAATACTATCTATACTGATGCTAATAATTAAAGTGCTAGTGTGTTGTTATAACTTGAGAACCTACAACCTGTCAGCTGCTGGGCTGGCGGAAGGCTGGAGGAAGGCTGCTGCTGCTGCTGCCTCTTCTTCATCATTACTGGTATTGTTTACTGACTGTTTATCTGGGAATACAGTCCACCTACATTGTCTGTTTAAAATCCCACACACAGGGCACCTTGATGGCTCAGTCAGTTGAGTATCTAACTCTTGATTTCATCTCAGGTCATGATCTCAGAGTCCCGAGATCTAGGCCCGTCTCAAGCTCCCAGCTTGTGGGGAGGGAGGTCTGCTTCTCTCTCTCTCTCCCTCTGCCCCTCCCTCTGTGTGTGCTTGCCCGCTCACTCTCTCTTTCTCTAAAATAAATAAATAAATTTTCCCCCCCAGTGGATATACTCTTTTTTTTTTATTTTATTTTTTATAAACATATAATATATTTTTATCCCCAGGGGTACAGGTCTGTGAATCTCCAGGTTTACACACTTCACAGCACTCACCATAGCACATACCCTCCCCAATGTCCATAATCCCACCCCCCCTCTCCCAACCCCCCTCCCTCCATCAACCCTCAGTTTGTTTTGTGAGATTAAGAGTCACTTATGGTTTGTCCTCCTCCCAATAATAAATTTTTAAGATAAATAAATAAGACAAAATAAAATAAAATCCCACAAACAAAAGTTCAAAAAGGCCTGTACCTGGTAAGAAGCGGAATCTGGATTCAAATCCAAGTCTGTGTAAGGCAAGATAGTAGCCCCTGTTTTCCCAGATTTGGGAAAGCAACACAATGTTGTCTGGGGAATTTCATTATGAATAGATTTGAACATTACTCATGATCACCATATCAAAGACAAGGTATTTAGTAAAACTCAAACTCCCATGAGTTTATTGAAAAGTGGATTCTTTGCAGAAACAAGTGAAGAGACTTAATCGTGTTGTAATATTAGAGGCAAAGCAGAGCTAGTCCACATGCATGCAGGGTATCTGTAAGCTCGGTTTCCTACGTTATTGAGAAAAGTAACACTTTGGAAAAATGGAGGAGCAGATGACATTATTGCTTTTTTTGTTTCAATTATTGATGAAAAAAGTGATTAGACTTCTTTGATTGATTCTGCCACTTTTTTTCTTAATCCCTTTCACTATAACTGCCGTAATAATTACTTTCCCTTACATCATAATTCTCCTCTTCTCTGCTGGTTTCACCTCTTCTACCTATGATTGTGATCTGGGGAATTTCTCCTCAGTCATCTTACTCTATCAAGCTACTGTCCAGCCTTCCCATCCCCGTCTCTTTCCTTCTCATTGTCACTCTACTCCTCAAATAAGTATTCGATGTTTCTACTATGACCTTCCTCATTCATCCCTTTGCCGTTTTGTGACCCTTATACCAATGACATTCCTCTTTTGAATGGAAACACTGTCTTGTGATTTGCCAAGTCCACTGTCCTTTGAAAACAAAGCAGCTTTATCAAGCTATCGTTTATAAGCAGTAAAACTTTCCAATCACAAGTGCACATTTTGATGCACTTTAACAAATGTGTACGGATGTGTGATTCTAGCCATGATCACTATATCGAACCTTCCTAACACCCCAAAAAGTTCCTTTGTGTTCCCCTGTGTGAGGAATTCTCCTTTTTATTTTTAATTATCAAAATTCTTAAGACTGACTTGAAAACAGCCAGTCTTAGCATTTAGTAGTCCACAAGATTCACTTGGCATGATTAGTAAAACTGCGGATCCCTGAATCCCATTCCCAGAAATCTGATGTGTTACAAACTTTCAGAAATCAGAATCTGACGACTGCGCTTCCCTGCTTAAAACAATGCAATGGTTCTCCATTGCCTCTGGAAAAGCTACCAGCTCCACAGTGTGACATCAAAACTCTGTCCTGCACATATTCTCAGTTTCATTAGCTGGGCACTCTCCATCTCCCCTACTCCCAAGCTAAGCTCCTGAGACATCGGTCTGTGTCATATATCCTTGACTTTGCTGCTGCTGCTCCCTCCACCCAGAATGTTCCTGTTCCACCACTTCCTAAGCACAACACACACTCACACAGTTCCCAGCACTCAGCAGTGCACAGCTTCCACCAGTGGAGTGCTGTTGATGGAGCTATCTTTCCAACCCCAACTCCATCCCACACTGCTTGGGGCTGCCTCTATTTATTAGAAATAACTTTCTTGCTCCCTATGCCACAATAAGCAATTTTAAACAAAATCTTAGGTTCAGTTCCCTTCTCCATTCTTTAAACCCACCAGGCCCATTTCTGCCTTGGAGCCTCTTCTCCCTAGACACTTCCCTTGGTCAAGTTTGGCTTATTCTTCAGGCATCATTTTATGTGTCACTCCTTTTAAGAGGCTCTGCTTGCTCCTCTAATCTAAATGAGCCCCACAGTTCATTTCCCACAACACAGATATCAAAGTCTATTTATTTATTCGTTTGTTAATTTATAGCTATTTGTTAGATGCCTGTCTCTACTACTCTTCGGTGCTCGCCTTCCCAGAAGGGAAGAAATCTTATCGGTTTTGTCCACTTCTGAACAGAAGTGTCTAGTTCATAAGGGTGGCTTATTGAACAAATTAATATAGAGAAGCTACACTCAATGACAAAAACGAAAACTAGGTTCTGACTCCAGTCAATCTCAAATGTGTTGGCTATAGCATTTACTGTCTATACTACATTATATTTGACAACGTATCATCATTGCCTGCTTATTTTGTTACTGTGTTCTCCCACATTTCCAGGTAATTTCCTAAAATAGCAAAAACCTTGTGTTTTATGTCATTTGCACCCCACACAACACTGACCAGTGCTGGTCACAAAACTAAAATAATAATTATAATGACAATAACAATATGATAATACTATCTAACATTTTTTGAAGGTTGTCATCACTAGGCAATGTGCAAAGTGCTTAAATCAGTTAAAATATCCTAATGATTGGGCAGCTGCACCAGGTAGGTGTGATGATTATTCTCATCTTATAGACGAGAGATCTGAAATCTACAGGGGTTGCTCCGTAGCTATAAAGTAGCTGTGACAGGAGCTAGATCCAAGCAGTCTGACTGTGAATATTAAAATTACACAGTGCCATTTATTTTTCAATTGTCATTTTATTTTTTAATTTTTTAAAAGACTTTATTTGAAGAGGGAGCAAGAGAGAGAGAGCACAAGCAGAAACGCGGGAGGGGCAGAGGGAAAAGCAGGCTGAGCTGGGAACCTGAAGCAGGGCTCCATTCCAGGGCCCTGGGGCCATGACCTGAGCCAAAGGCAGATGCTTAGCCCACTGAGCCACCCAGGCGCCCTCAGTCCTCATTTTAATGAAAACAAATGTGTGCACTTATATTTATTTCCATCCGTTTCCATATCTATAAGTTTCATGATGAGATTTTCATCTTTGAAGTGCACTTTGACGGTTGTGAAGAAAGGCTTTGTTAGAGGAGTAAGAAGAAGTCAGAGAAAGTTCATGCTGGGCTTCCACCCCTAGAACCTCACTTTGTAAAAAGTGAATTTCCATAACTTCTCCTTAGTTCATAGATGCCTTTTGACAACAAATAAGACCATTGGAGTAAAAGATTCTTAATTTCTCAGAAAATAAAAGTGCTTTATAAGTGTGATAATGTTAGTATCACTTAGCAAGTCAACCAAAAATAATTGCTGCTAGAATACTTACTTGGTAATTTACACTTACACTAGATTCAAAGACACTTTAAGCATTTTTACTGTATAAAAGAGGTATTTTGTTTAAATAACCACAGTAATATTTGATTCTTTAAAGAAAACCCTTCTCAAAAATTCATTAATTTAATTTTGTTAATTTAATTTAACTGACTGTAGAACAGAGCTTGAGAAATAATTAGATAATGCTGAACAAAATGGCATTTTGGCCTTCTCTATTTAAAAAAAAATTTAGTTCAAAATCCAATAATGCCTCCAGCCTATTTGAATTTTCTGTTGTCTCAGTGACTCTATAATCCATTAAATGTAGAAAATATATTTCTAAAGAAAACAGTAACTTTTAAATTTACCTAAATGTGGCAACAGTCTGAATTGTGTGAGACTCTGTAATCGGCCCAATGACTTGGCATATTTCAGAAGTGACCAGGAGATAGTTGACTGTAAATAAATGTAAAAAGAAAAAGTTACTGTATTTCATATTTTAATGGTAACTCCCAGCCCTCATTTCCCCTTCATTTGGCCACTGAGGGAAAAGTAATAACTCTGCTGATAATGAAAGTCTCACCCATGGTGAGAAGTCCTATCTTTACTATACATCAGGGACTAGTTTTTATATTGCTTCGATAACTCTAAACCTTTAAACTGCTCTTTCTAGGGCAAATTCTGCCCTCCAAAACTTAATTGGGCAGAATCCCATGTTGACTCAGAGGGAATAAAATGCTCTCAAAGTAAACCACTCACCCATTAATTTTTCCAAGGCATCAAGGTATCATTTAGTACCTGGAAGGAGGTAATTTACCACATGGTACTTCGTGGGAGCTACTGACTGAGCAGTTTACTCCTAGGGAGAATGCAACTCACCCTGGGTCACTATAGAAACCGCTTCCTATTATAATCAGGATTATTATCCTCCGTTTACTCCCGTTTTCTGCCTGAGTCTCTCTGTAGCAGCTGGGGGCCTCATTTATAAACAACCTGTGCTGTAAAATGCCCATGATGCTCACAGTATGAAAACATAGGAACACAGTTTATCCTTGGGCATATTATTATTTTATTATTATTTTATACATTATTGCTGCATGTTCTCCAGGGAGCTGAAGGCATTTCATGAACTTTAAATAACGAGTGTGTATAAATCTGTGCCACTGTCTGTAAGTTATAGTTACTTTCATAATAATAAAAACAATTTGAGAGTGGAGAATTGGTATTATTTATTTATAGTTAACACATGAGAAGGAAAGATCATTTCAATAGTCATAAAAAAAAAGCCATTGTGAATGTCTTTCCTTATTTTATTTTATACCGTGGAATTAACTAAGTTTGTGAGTTCAAGGCATTCATTGCATAGAGTGTAAAGTCTGTTTGGAATGACTTACTTAACAAATGTTGACTGATCACTAAAATTATATTTTAATTGTATAAAATTGGGTAAAATGTGTTTGACCTAAATTTCTACAGCCTAGTTGTTTCTAGGTTTCCAGGCTTAGGAGAACAACTTTTTCTTGAATATTTTGGTAGATTTGCTGGTCCTAATTTTACTATTAGAAACCCATATCCACCCACTGTCCCCAGAGATTGCTCCTAAATTCAGAAGAAGTATACATTTTTCAGGTCGCCTCTTTTTTTCTAACGTCTTGCTTCTGGTGGGTTTTCAATTTCCACTAAGTCTTAGTTCTTAGGTTTCATGAATGACCTTCATGCTGTATTGGCTTCACCCCTTATCGCAGACAGCTCCTGTATCTTCATTCCCTCTCTTACACCCACCAAAACAATAATCTAAGAACACTCCGGATTCTACAGAGGTTGGGAAATCCTGGATATGGATAGATAGAGTAGCCTGGCAAGATCAGGTGAAGTATAAAATCCATATCAGCCATAACTATCCCTCCAATGTAAATCTCTGGCCAATTGTGTCCCTCCCCACTCAAACCTGGTTTCTAGGTGCTAAATTACTGCTATTTTCTCAAGTATCTCTTCCTATCAGAGAATTCTTCTTCTCCACTTTTAACGAACTGACATTCACTGAACTTCTGTTTCTTTCTCAAATAGAACAATTTGATTCTGATGTGTGTAAACTCTCTTAGCTAAATTAGGCCCGAGGAAATATCAATTTTATAAACAAATATATATATTAAGTAAAATTTTCTCTATCTTCTCTCCCCAGCCCAAAGATAAAATTTTCATCTTAAACAAAATTCAGCTTCTTCTGTAGGTTGTGTCCCAGAGGGCATGGGATGGTTTGGTTTTTGCCTGTTGTTCTGGAGTAATTATTAATAGTACCCTTTTCTCTCAAAAGTCCTCCATTTTGATGATTGTGTTTTCCTGCCCACTTGGCAAAATTGTCAGATAGTCGTTTAAGAGAAAAGTCTTAAAACACATATAATGACATGTGTTCATATATATTGAGTCATACACATGTGTAATGGAGTAACAAATGTGATTCTACAATGCAGAACATATGTAGCACCTTAACCTTAGCCTAGTCTTATGGAAAATGTTCCTTTGATTGCATATTACTTGGTATATCTTACCTCTGAAACACTCTACCTCTAAACCCAGAGTTCTTCAAAATGGTGTTTAAACGCAATCTTACGGTAGAGGTGAAAAGGTTCTTGGATGGGATATTTACAGGCTCCTTTAGTCCCACACAGGCATCCCTCTCCGTCTGTGCACTGCCTACCAACCAGCATGTGTCTCTGCAATTGTTGCCTGAAGTAATCTAAGGTAATGGCCTCTCTCAGCTTCGTTGAAGTTGGCCCTCGCTGGCTTGGCCTGAGTTTAGCTCATCTCAGGGACTCTGTGGTCCACAATTCAGCCTCTTTCTGGATTGAATGCCCTGTTGCCTCTCTGAAGAGCCATTTCATCTCTTCCTCATGTCCCCCCAGCAAACACTCCAGGTAGACTCTCTCATATCAGGTTCCTTTTATACACACAGGAAACGCAGGCACCTCATGAAAAAGACCATGTTCATATTAGGTCAACTTCAAGCTAGCCAAGTCCCAGAGTCCCAGATGTGGAGTCAGGACAAGAGCTTTCCATTCTCCTCTCCCACTGAGTTATCTTCCTCTTTTTCTCCCCTTTTTCTTTCCTCGGAACTTGACATACACACACACACACACACACACACACACACACACACACACCTCTGAGCTGAAGTCCTTGGAGGGAATTAGCAGTCACAAATCTCACCAGTCCCTCCTCCTATCACCACAGACTTGCCAAACAGTAGAATGCCCCTTGACCTTGCTGTCCCAGGTGGTATTAGTGTCTTCCCTACACACTGAGAGAAACCCTCCAGGCTTAAACTGTGATTACTTAAAGAAGATTAAAGAAATTTAGAAAATACTCCCTCAGGGTACTAGCCTGGCTTGTAAGAAATTTGATTTATTATGTAATCTATTTGGAATCCTAAAGAAAGAATTCCTTCCTTCTCTTTGCATTCCTTAAGTAGCATTTTGAATCTCCCCACTCCCTACAAACTCCCACCCCACCTCCGTTTTCACTACAAACACAGGAACCTTTTGGAAAAAAAAAACAGGTGTATTGAAGATGAGGTATTAATCACATAATCCTAGTCTTAATCTCCTACCCATCTCTCTCCTAGACTTGAGGAAATGATAGGTGCAAGATGCTGGACTGAATTGCCATCTGACCTTCTTGTGCGTCGCTTCCAAAATTATAGAAACACTTATGAACAGACAGCTGGTGAAACGTGGCTGCTTTTGAGACCCACTGGTCACTTACAGAATATTTGACCATTAAGGACAGTTTCAGCTCCTTGAACCGTAACAATCATGATGTTCAATTGCCCAGAGAAAGAGTGAACAAGTCAGTAAGTTCTGTTCTGTGCCAGGTCAGCAATTACTCATGATATAAAAGTTTTGTGATGGTATCCATTGGTACTCATCTTTAACTGTAGAATTACTCTTCTATTACTACTATAAAAATTTGCTATGCTGTTTTAAACCAAATCTCTATATATCTACCATTTTTTTTATTATTTTGCTTCAAACCTGTATTCAAAGGGCATTCTTCAGTTGATTAGAACAAATTTTCATAAATTTTATGATTCCATCCATGACTTTCCCATATGAAAAGGCAAAAAAAGAGAATGTCTGCTCTACTCAGAATTCTCTGGCCCCTCCTCTCAGTAAACGGAGGAAGATGGATGAATGTTAATTATAAGCAAATGATAGTGTGTTTCAGAGGAAACATTTGAAATAAGCAATAGGGAAAGGAAGGACTTCTACACAAATGTTTACAAAAAAAGATGGAGAAGGCAAACCTGCAACCCAGGACAATAATTTCCATACAAAAAAAAAAAACTGTAATAAATTGGGCCATTAGTTTTTTTAAACACAAAAAGAGGGAGTAGCAGTAACCCGTATGGTAGTTTTTTATGCCAGTGAAGTTGAAAGTGTATTTAATTGGAAAAAAAAATTAAGATAAATTATCAATTGAAGGTATTAAATGATATTATGACAAATTGCATTGAGGAGTGTTGCTAAAACTCAGTTGTCCATGAGATGAGCTTTTACTTGTATTCAGTTTCATTTGAGTTGAGATCAAAAGCTACAACCATCATTAAATTAATATTCCCTTTTTCTTTTGTTATCCATGGTGCCTAACACAGGAGTCAGCCTGAATTGAGTCCTTATGCATACTTATTTAATTAAAGTAGGAGAGAATCTGAAATAAATTTTAAATTACGAATATGGAGGTTGCCACGTTTGTATTTTTTTTCTTTACTGATGTTCACTATCATCAAATACAAACTGCCTATTAATATGAACAAAGCATATTTGAGGGTGGTTATGCCTTTATTTTCTCACTCATTTCTCATTTATTCACTCATTTATTCAAAACTATGTGCTTCTTCTCATTAAGAGAATGTAATAAATGATAATTTTCCCCTGTAATATTACTGAGGGCACCCAAACTCTGAGATTTAAGCATGCACAGGGGAAATTTCCCTGAGAACCAGAACTCAAGCTCCAAATCCAGTGCATTATCTACTTATTCACCATGTCAAGTACCTACCATATGGCTGACCTCGTACTAGACGATGGAGATACAATGATAATCAGGGAGATAGTTCCTCCATCAGAAGGCGTAGTCTAGGAATGTCAGGAATGACTTCTCAAATGTGGTGACAGCGGAGCTCTCCAGTTACAGAAAGGATATTACTAAATAGTCCATTTCAACTACATTATGGCATAATAGTTTAAAAAACATTTTGAAAGATGAAGCCAGGACCGTTTAAGAGTGGAGTGTGATTTACATTCACAGCTTAGAAGTTCACCCTTTATCCATCTGACTCTAAAAGGCTATTCAGAGTTTTTGTCAAGGAAGAAAAATGATCAGAGATGTACTGCCTCCAGGAAAGCAGTTTAATCAAGTGGTAGAACAAAAGACATGACCAAGGGGTGAGCAAGTCGAGGCAGTAGGCTTAGTGAAAAAGAATATAGAAGTTTTAAGGCACTCTGTGGATTGAATGGAAAGGCACCGTTTTTTTCCCCCTACCATGAATGTTACCCAAGCATATGTGTTAGGCAGCCCAGAAAGTGAGTGGAAACAAAGAAATTGAATAAATATAAAAGGATAATTGATGAGATGTGCTCCATAAAGCAATGGCAAAAGTATCAGACCAAGAACATTGATGGAAGAATTTCTCTTGGAAAGGAATAATTCTTTTTCCTGAGAAGGAGAGAATTGTCTCAAGTGAAGAAACAGTGAAACACTTCAGTCACATGTAATTTCTCACTGTTCCCACACAGGTCATGCTTTTCATGCCTCTGTGCTTTTACACGGAATGCTTCTCCTGCTTAGAATTTTCCTCACTGTTTTTTCCACTTAGCTCATAAAAATCTTCACTGAACTCTATCCCTACTTCTGTCTTCAGGAGATTTTTTTTTTCATGACTTCAGTACTCTCACTACATGTTAAAAGTATAGCCATCATTTGCTCACTCGATAATCCAAAATTACTTATAAATGCCTACTATAAAACAGATACTGTTTAAGTCTGTGGAATCCCAAGGATTTACAGGATTTGCATAATCTCTGCCTTCTTTAAGCTTACATTCTGATAGGAAAGACATAAACAAGAAAGCAGAGGCAGAAGTGAAATGCTTTCAGTTTTAGTAAGTGCTCTGAAGGGAACAGCAAACAGAAGGAAGAAATAGACAGTCCAAGGGGTCAGAGAATGAAGAGATTTCTGCTTCATATGGGAAGGTCAGGAAGAAGAGGAGAGTACCCTTAAACTAAGCTCTAAAGAAAGAGAAATGAGTACCATGTGAACGGTTTCATAAGAGAGTGCTGGGGCCAACAGGAGGCCCTCTGAGGCAGAGAAAATGGCATGTGCAAAGAAAGATCCTGAGAAGGAAAATAACTTGCTAGTAGAACTGACAAAACACGAGCGTGGCTAGAGAAGTGCTATTGAATACAGTAGTGATTCACATGTGTATTTAAATTTAAATATAATCTTAAATTAATATTAAATAAAGTTTAAAGTTCAGTTCTCAGTGTCACTAGCCATGCTTCAAGTGCTCTATGACCAGGAAAAGGTAGTGGCTATTGTAGTGGATAGTGCCAAAAGAAAATATTTTCATCCACTTAGAAAGCCCTGTTGGACAGTACATGGATACTACATGGACTAGGTCCTGGGACTAAAACGTGAGTTGTGCATCTAGAGAAAGAGACACCAGACAGACCATGCAGGGCCTGTCAGTTATCACAGAACATGACCTCTCCGTGCGCCTCTTCACAGCAGGCATAATCCCTGTTGTTTCAGACAAAGGAACATCAAAACATTTTTTGATAAATGAGCTAATAAATGAATGAGTGAAAGTTGAGGTCATTATATCAAATTGGATTCCTCTAAAGAGAATGGCCCAAACAAGACTGACTCTGGAAAAATGAGGAAAGCAAAACTGGAAGGAATTTGAAGGAGCTCATTTGGATTTTAGCAAATTAAGAAGTCATCTACGGAAAGAGAGTGGCATGAATATTTCTAGGCACAAATGCGGTAGGAAATGCAAAGGAGACATAACAAGTGATTTTCTTTTTTTCTTTTTTTTTTTTTTTTAAGATTTTATTTATTTATTTGACAGACAGAGATTACAAGTAGGCAGAGAGACAGGCAGAGAGAGAGAGTGGGAAGCAGGCTCCCTGCTAAACAGAGATCCCAATGTGGGGCTTGATCCCAGGACCCCGAGACCACGACCTGAGCCCAAGACAGAGGTTTTAACGCACTAAGCCACCCAGGCACCCCATAACAAGTGATTTCATTTTTTTTTAAAGATTTTATTTATTTATTTGACAGAGAGAGAGATCACAAGCAGAGAGGCAGGCAGCGAGGGGAGGAAGCAGGCTCACTGCTGAGCAGAGAGCCCAATGCAGGGCTCGATCCCAGGACCCTGAGAACATGACCTGAGTCGAAGGCAGAGGCTTAACCCACTGAGCCACCCAATCGCCCCATAACAAGTGATTTAAAAAAAAAAACTGAGTTACCTGGTTGAGAGGTGATGGCTTACATCACAGTGTCTCCACTTTCTCTGCAAAAGAAATAAGGAAAGAACGTTCATGTGTTCATTCATTCATTTAGCAGGTATTTATTGATTACATACTTAATGCCAGAAGGTATGCTAGATGCTATTGATTCCATATTAAATAGGATAAACAGATTTTTAAAAAGGTAATTTTATACTGACTTACTTTGAAGAGATAGGCTGGCATAATAAAGAGTAATTGGGGACAGGTGGGTACATTAGACAGGTTGGTGAATTTGGAGATTGGCAAGGAAATCAACCTGTTGGGACATTTTAGCGCGTAATACGACATGTTTATAGTTGAAGCCAATTTTCGGTGGGGAGGCAAGTGGCAGGTATATAGAGAAGTTAAGAGTCTGGAGTTTGAGTAAAAACATGAATTTATTAGAAGCTAAGATGTGATTGTGGACAAATGGAAACAAAGAATTGAGATAAAGGAATTGAGATAAAAGAATGATAAATAATAGTAAGGCATACTTTTTATCTCATTTTTTTCTTCTGTTTTTTTGCTTAATCATGCTTTCACCAGGAAACACTCCTTTGGCCTCTCTAACTAGGTCAATTCCTTTATTATAAGCAATTACAGCAGAATACATTTATCTTTCATAACATAGTTGTAATTTTAAGTGGGTTTGTTGGTACTTTGACAGGAAGGTTGATGACATGGTCTTGAATTGATTGAAGATGATAGTAAATAAGTTAAATTGAAGAAGATGGAGTTTTACAAGGAGCTGTATTGTCATGGTACTTGTGGAAATGATAAGAACTTTGGTGTGTAAAAGAATGATGTCTGAGGTGATTTGGAAAGGAAAACTATATCAGGTGCCAAAGTCAAGAAAGGCCTAAAGTGCATCAGCTAGGAACATTGTACCACTTCAAGATTATTGGGACATTTACTCACAACAGAAAGATACCTTTTAGAGAATTGTTTCCAAAACAGTAGAAAGGACTAATATTGAGAACACAGTGGAAGCGAGTATGGAAAGAAGTAATTTGCACTGGGGGGTATTCCAGAAATCGTTCAGAGATTTATGGAAAGAGGCATTCCAGGGAGCAGTTTTTGTTTTTTTTAGAAGGGTTAAGAACTAATTTACCACAGAATTTCAATGGAGGTAATAGTTACACTGGGAAGAATAAAATAAAAAATTAGTTTCAAGGCTGATGCATGACTCAGTCTGTTATAGATTGACCTACTTTTGTATCATGCTTTCAGATCAGCAAAGCACATTTTAAATGGAGGTACGTAGACATCAAATGATTTGCCTCCTTTTGTGTGGCTGGTAAATGACCAACTTCAGACTCAGACACCGGTTCCATTTATTTTATATGGTATCACAAGGCTACAGGTGAACAGATGGCCAGCAGTACCCATGCCTAAGAGTAGACCATAGCAGATGCAATAACCATAATGATAATGGCTGTGATAGTTACTATTTGTTGAGTATCCACTTTATGATAAGAACTACACTGGGAGTTTTTCCATGAGGTGGTAGCCCTTTGGGCTGGTCACAAATATTTCTCTTTCTCCTTCTGAGTATGAGATAGGGTTGTACTTTCCTATCTTGTTGAACTCAATATGAGAAACTCACATTCTTTAGTTAATGACTTGTGAGTGAAAGTGACATGTGTCTCTTCTGTGCTGAACATTAACTGCCTGTGTACCATCCTGTAGAATTCTCTTTTCCTTCTGCCACATGCCAGCAATATTTCAGATACTGGGTCTTCCAGATATTGAGGACCACGGTGATGTTGGCAGACCCCCTAGCCACCTCTTGATCAGAAATATACTATGATAAGAGATACATCTTTTGGGGCAACTGGGTGGCCCAGTTAATCGCCTGCCTTTGGCTCAGATCACGATCTCGGATCAAGCCTCACATCAGGTTCCCTGCTCAGTGAGAAGTCTGTTTCTCCCTCTCCCTCTGCCCTTCCCCCTGCTCTTGCTCTCTCTCTTAAATAAATTAAAAAAGAAGAAGAAGATATATCTTTGTTGATCGGCTTCTTGTGAAAATCAAATGAAATGGTGTGGGTATAGCATCTAGGAGAGCTTAGACTATACTGTAGCAACAAACAACACAGAATCTTAGTGGTAGGTGGAAATTACAAAGGCTTTCAGGAAACAGTGAACTCCTGAAAGACAGTGAGAAAAATGTTATTGGAGGCAATGGGGAGATCTTTTTTATTCAGTTAGTGGCAAACATTTCAGTAGCATTGCAAGTGGAAAATATACCTAACAATTGGTAGTTTTGGATAAGGAGACTTTCCAGCATATGATGAAAATGCCAACTGGTTTCTTTTAGCTAGAGATGATAAGGTATGAATATAGAAGAGATGAGCTAAAATGAATTCTGCTCAGTTCTAACACACTTTGTGGAAAAAATAAAGGATTTAGGACTTGCTAAGTCAAAAGTAGAATTAGTTTTCATCTTGTCTTTCTGGTTGTAAAGAAAGAAGATTCTCAAAGAAATGCCTTAGGGCATATATCAAATCCAGGCCATTGTCAGTAAACCCCAAGGACATGGCTGCAAGTTCCTTTAGAACACATCAAAAAGATTTAAATGTATACCTTAAAAGAATCTCAAAGACATTGCCCCTTATTTCAATGATTCTCAGCCAAAGGTAGAAAATAAATTATTTTGAAGAAATTTTATAGGTACTTTTTTCCCCCTAGACTGAATTACAGTAAGATACATAAAAAACTCACTAAGTTTTAAGAAAACTGTATTGGCAGAAGCACCACCAGCTTGAAAGGGATAGACAGTTTAAAATGAAAACATACAAGACTCCAGCTTAAAGGCAGAAGCCTGCTGACAAAGTTATTCAGTGGCAAAGACAGGCCATTTATTAAAAAAAGAAGGAAGGGTAATTCGTAAAGAAGAGTAGAGGATCACTCACAGGGAGCATGACCAGGTCCTAAACAAGCAATTGGTGATGTGTGCTTGTCAGGATTTCAGAATTGTTGTTCAGCAGTGATGAATACTTCTGTCTTCCACCCCTTTTTTAATGCAGGTTTCTACTGTGGTTATCTCATACTTGTTACCGTTTCATGTCAAATGAAGTTATTGGTTGGGGAGACAGATAACTTGTGTCATTAGTTCACGGAACTTATAATCAAACAATATGCTGTACGTGGACCTAATTTAAATGATAAGCTCCTCAACTTCAAGCTTGAACCGATGCAGTAATAGGATGAGACTTCGCAGGTCTTAGGTGGGGTGTGAGCAGATTTAGTATGTATAAAGATGGTAGACTGCTGGGAACCAAAGGCCAGACAGTAGTGGTTTACAAAAATAGTCTGAAAATGAGCCACACCTCTCTCTATTCACAACCCCATTCAGTCCCCTCCACTTGAATCTGGGCTGGCTCAGAATTTTGAGCAATAGAATGTACGAGAAATAAAAAATAAATAAAATATTTATTTTTTTTATAAAATAAAAAATAGAATGCAACTTTGTTGCAAAAGTGGGTCTTAAGGAATCTTCTGGCTACACCCAGGCCTCTTGAATCATTCACGCTTGGACACTCCCACCTGGAATCCAGCTGCCATGCTGGAGAGGCTTAAGAAAACGGAGAGGCCATGTGTAGGCATTTCTATTGATAGCCCCTGCTGCGCTCTGTGCCAATAGCCAGAATCAATTGGTCACCATGTGGGTGATTCATCTTGAAAATCCAATTGACTGTAACCTTCAGATATCTTCAGCCCAGCTGATGACAGATTGCAAATGACATCACAGATCCCAAGTCAGAACCACCTAGCTGATCTAGGTTCATAAACATCGCTGCCAGGGAGAATTGTACATTTTTGTTTTAATTCACTAAAAATATCCATGTTTGGTGTGGTATATTACACATGGGAATATAATCGGAACAGACACTTAACATTTTCTATAGACATGTTCTAATTCCCTTTGTAGATCATAAACACCTTGAGAACATGATCTGTATCTGATTCCTTTATTAATCGACCACAGTGCACAGTATGTTTTACATATGAATTCAGTAAATATTTATTAAGTGAATAAATAGATACTTCCTGCATGGCTAGTATCCCATAGAAACTTAGTATTTAAGCAAAGCGCAGCAAAATAAATGAAAATAATTTAGTGGAAAATATGCTTGTTGTGTTAAAATGTCTTTGTTTCACTGTATTTTTTAATTTGTGTAAGTTTAATTTTTTTTCCATTTTAAATGTGGTCCACTGCTCCTGAGTAAATAAATATCATCACATAGAAAATGAGGTTTTGGGGGCACCTGGGTGGCTCAGTGGGTTAAAGTCTCTGCCTTCGGCTCAGGTCATGGTCTCAGGGTCCTGGGATCAAGCCCCACATCGGACTCTCTGCTCAGCGGGGAGCCTGCTTCCTCCTCTCTCTCTGCCTGCCTCTCTGACTACTTGTAATCTCTGTCTATCAAATAAATAAAAATTAAAAAATCTTTAAAAAAAAAGAAAATGAGATTTTGGAATCAGAAAGATTTTGGTTATATTCTGTTGTGAACTTTAGTAAAAGCATTTACTAAACTTTAGTAAGGCATTCAGCTATAGAATCTTTACCACCTCTGAAATACAGAAGAATTTATCTAATTCATTAGAGTGTTCCAAAGATTATACACAACTGTATCTATCAAAAGACAGTGTTTGGCATATAGCAAGCATTAAGTATATGGTTATTATTTTTAATTTTGTCCTTTAAGTTGCATATGGTTAAGTTAGCTTTTTACATTTTTAGTATAGTTGATGCACAATGTTGCATTAGTTTTAGGTGTTACAGCGTAGTGATTCCATAGCTCTGTGTGTTATGCTGTGCTCTCCCGTAAGTGTAGCTCCCATCTGTCACCATACAACACTTATAACAATACTACTGACCATATTCCCTGTGCTGTACCTTTTATTCCCATGACTTATTCATTCCATAACTGGAAGCCTGTATCTCCCACTCCTCTTCACTCATTTTGCCCAGCCCCCCTCCTCCTCTCCTCTGGCAACCCTTAGTTTGCTCTCTGTATTTATAGGTCTGGTTTTACTTTTTTGTTGTTGTTTATTAATTTGTTTTGTTTTTTAGATTCCACATATGAGATCATAAGGTGTTTGTCCTTCTCTGTCTGACTTATTTTACCTAGCTTAATACCCTCAAGGTCCATTTATGTTGTCTCAAATGGCAAGATCTCATATTTTTTATAGCTTGGTAATATTCCACTCTGCGTGTGTGTGTGTGTGTGTGTGTGTGTGTGTGTGTGTGTATAGATATAGATATAGATATAGATAGATATTGATAGATGAATGAATAAGAAAATATAGATATAGATGATCTATATAGAATATAGAATGAATAAGAATGAATAAGAATAAGATATAGATAGATATTGATAGATGAATGAATAAGAAGATGTGATATATATATCAAGAAGATGTGATATATATATCAAGATGTGATATATATATATATCACATCTTATTCATTCATCTATCAACAGTCATTTGTATTGCTTCCATATCTTGGCTATTGTAAATCTGAAATAAACATAGGGGTGCATATATCCTTTTGAATTAGTGTTTTTGTTTTCTATGGGTGGATATCCAGTGGTGGAGTTTTGAATCCTATAGTATTTCTATTTTTAATTTTTTGAGGAACCTCTATACTATTTTCCACAGTGGCTATACCAATTTACATTCCCATGAATAGTGCATGAGGGTTCCTTTTTCTCTACATCCTTGTTGATACTTGTTATTTCTTGTCTCTTTGATTCTAGCCGTTCTTACAGGTAATAGGTGATGTCTCTTTGTGATTTTGATTTACCCTTTCCTGATAATCAGTGACGTTGAGGATCTTTTCATGTGTCTCTTGGCCATTTGTATGTCTTCCTTGGAAAAATGTCTATTCAGGCCCTCTGCCCTAATTTTTTTATTTGGACTTTTTTTAGTGTTGATTTATGTAAATTTTTTATGTATTTTGGATATTAACCCCTCATTGGATGTATCATTTGCAAATACCTTCTCCCATTCAGTAGGTAGACTTTTTGTTTTATGGATCCTTGACTGTGCAAAAGCTTTATACTTTGATATAGTCCCAATATTTTATTTTTGCTTTTGTTTCCTTTGCCTTAGGAGACATATCTAGAGAAACGTTGCTGGGGGTACTGTCAAAGAAATTACTGGATATGTTCTCTTCTAGGATTTTTATGATTTTAGGTCTCACATTTAGGTCTTGAATCTATTTTGAGTCTAAGAAAGGGTCCAATTTCATTCTTTTGCATGAGGCTGTCTAGTTTTCTCAGCATAATTTATAGAAGAGGCTGTCTTTTCTCCATTGTATGCTCTTTTCTCCTTTGTTATAGATTACTTGTTGATCATGTAAACCTGGGCTTATTTCTGTGTTTTCTGTTCTATTCTATTGACCTATGTGTCTATATTTATGCCAGTACCATACTGTTTTGATTACTACAGCTTTGTAGTATATCTTGACATCTATAATTGTGATACCTCCAGCTTTCTTCTTTTTCCTAGATTCCTTTGGCTATTCAGAGGCATTTGTGTTTCCATACAGATTTTAGGATTATCTTTTCTAGTTCTGTGAAAAACGCTTTTGGAATTTTAACAGGGATTGCATTGAATCTGTAGATTTCTTTGGTTAATATAGACATTTTAGAAATATTAATTTTTCTAATTCATGAGAATAGAATATTTTTTATTTGTGTCATTTTCAGATTTTTTATCAACATCTTATAGTTTTCAGAGCATAGGCCTTTCACCTCTTTGGTTAAGTTTATTCTTAGGTATTTTATTCTTTTTGATGCAAAAAGATGTAAATGGAATTGGTTTCTTAATTTCTCTTTCTGCTACTTCATTATTAGTGTGTAGAAACACAACCAGTTTCTGGGTATTAATTCTGTGTCCTACAACTTTACTGAATTCATTTATGAATTCTAATAGTATTTTATTTTTTTTTTAGGTTTTTTTTTTTAAGATTTTATTTATTTATTTGACAGACAGAGATTACAAGTAGGCAGAGAGGCAGGCAGAGAGAGAGGAGGAAGCAGGCTCCCAGCTGAGCAGAGAGCCTGATGTGGGGCTCGATCCCAGGACTCTGAGATCATGACCTGAGCTGAAGGCAGGGGCTTTAACCCACTGAGCCACCCAGACGCCCCTCTAATAGTATTTTAGTAGAATCCTTAGGGTTTTCTATTTATAGTATCATGATACCTGCAAATAGTGGCAGTTTAACTTCTTCTTTACCAGTGTGAGTGCTTTTATTTCTTTTTCTTGTCTGATTGCTGGGGCAAGGACTTCTGCAACTGTGTTGAATAAAAGTGGTACTGTCTTATTCAGACCTTAGAGGAAAGGCTCTGTTTTTGTTTTTGTTTTTGTTTTCACCATTGGGCATGATGTTAAAAATTAGCTTTTTTGAGGACTAATTCTATGAATGCTAACACATATAGATTGATGTAACCTCTACCACAGTTGAGATACAGAACAGATATAGCACTCCCCAAAATCCTTCGTGCCATTGCTTTATAGTCACATCCTTCCTGCACGCCTATCCCTTGCAACCACCTATCTGTTTTTTATCATGTAGTTTTGTTTTTTGCTAAAACTTCATATAAATGGAATTATACAGTATATAACCTTTTGAAAATGACTCCATTCATCCAGCAATCTGTCTTTTTCACTGGTATGCTTAAACCATTTACATATATTTATTGATATGTGCTTTGATAATGTTAGAATTTAGGTATATTGTGTTAGTATTTGTTTGCTTTTTTTTATTCTCTTTTTCTTCCTCTGTTTCTCCTTCTTTGCCTTTTTTTGGGAGATTATTTAATTTTTTTTATTTCATTTGTTAATTTACTGATTGGGTTTTTTACTATATCTCTTTGTAGACTTTTTTTTTTCAGTGACTTCCTTCCAGATTTAGCTTTGTACACTCTATTTATAGTTAATATTTGTCACTTCAAGTGGAATATAGAAAATCACATGTAAGACCCTTTAACCTTCCCTTTATGTTGCAGTTTCCATATGTATTACATCCACATATAGAGAAAACCTTATTTGACCATGTTTTTGCTAAGATTTTTTTGTCCTTTCCATTTGTTTCAAGTGTTCATCCTTACTTCTTGGGACATAGTTGTAATAGCATCTTTGAAGATTTTGTCTGAAATTCCAGTATACATGTTTTTTTCAGCATTGAGATCTATTGATTGTTTTTTTCCTTGGGGCCTGATTCTTTCCTGGTTCACTTTATATGCCTGGTCCTTCATTTGGTTTATATCCCTAGACATTTTGAAAATTAGATTATAAGACTACATCTTGTTTAAATCCTATGTGATAGTTGCTTTTTTGTTTGGTTTTGTTTTACTAGGCAATCAACCTACTTAGTTTCAGTCTACAATTTCCATTCCACTTCCTGTGGGCTTCAGTTCCAATGAAAGTCTTTTGCACAACTAACTTAGTAGTCAGTCTAGGACCATAGTTCCCAAAGCATTTGCTGTGCTTTCGTGGGCCACACTTTGCATGTGCAGCATGGGGATATGAGCCCAGCAGTTTGTACACCAGTTTATGCAATAACTCTCTAGAGTTCCCTTCTCTTTGTAATCTCCTCAATACCTTCTGGTTCTCTGGGTCCTCATTTTATGATCCTCTAATCAGAAAGCCAGACCTTTATTTTCTCTATTTTTCCACTTTTTGCAATTGATACTCTATCTGGAGCCAAGTAGTAGGAGGACAGAGGGGAATAAAAAACAAAGTAAATTCATCCCTTGTGTTTTGAATCATAGTTCCTTTTGTCAGTA
This sequence comes from Enhydra lutris kenyoni, assembly GCF_002288905.1. Taxonomy (NCBI): domain Eukaryota; kingdom Metazoa; phylum Chordata; class Mammalia; order Carnivora; family Mustelidae; genus Enhydra; species Enhydra lutris. The sequence continues at coordinate 64,215,636 of NW_019154093.1, forward strand.
TTTCCTTCTTTAGTATTTTATGTACCTGCCCAGTCCTTGTGCCACTGAAGAGAAGAGGAGAGGAGTGGAGGGGAGGAGAAGGGAAGGTAGGGAAGAGAGGGGACAAGAGGGGAGAGCGGGGAGGAAGCGGAAGGGAGGGGGAAGGGGGAGAGAAGGGAAAGAAAGAGGGATTTGCCTCTATTCTTTCTGGACTTTGGTGTCTTCTTTCTGGCTTCTTAGGTTGGAGCATAAGGCCTTTTCTTTTCAATACAGGTGACAGATAAGGAGTTTCTGGGAGGCGGGGAAAAGCAAGGGGAGTTTGACATAGATGCTATTTTTTTTTTTTTTTGGCTTGTGTTTTCCTTCCATATAAAACCACTGTAGAAAATAACTTCTCTTAGGGAAAAACAAAACAAAACAAAACAAACCATAGAAGAAGAAAACCAAAGGGGTATTTTTCTTTGGCTTCAAGGCCTGTCCCACATCCCATGAGGTGCAGGTTGCTTTTAAGTCCATAGCAGGTGATAATAAAGTGTCGGGGGGATCACCTGTGGTTTAGTGGTACAGCTAATTCTGTACTTCTTCCCAAATCTGCTTGCTACCATTTAAGTCTTCAGAGCTATCTAGCCATACCTTCTGTTCAGAGTTAATATTCTCATTCTGCTGGAGAGACAGAGCAGAGTGTGCTTACTTCATCTTGCCCAGAACTGGATTCACTATACAAAGTACTTAAGCAAATATTTTCATAATATGGAAGTAACTTTTTATATGCTATAGTCAAGTCTAAAAATAATTCCTACTATTAAATGAACATATAAAGTGAATGTAAGGGCCTATTTAGCCAGAGCAGCTCCATCCTGACCCTGGCCACCCTCCCCCTCCCTGAACTACTTAAAAACAAGCCCGGGAAACCAGTCCCAAGTAACAAAGCCCAAATACAAGGGTGGGTCAGGCCAGGTGGAGGTCTCCCTAGCTACCAAGGAGTATGGGCCCCACCCTTTGGGTGCCCTTTGGGCACCGATTCTGACCAAGGTGATAGGCTAGTTCAGATGTCTACTATAGGGTAAATTGTAATTCAATTGGTCACTTATGTGTGATCTGTGTTACAATCTCATTGGCCACCTGTGCATGGCCAGGCCCAACCACATGGCCTTTGCCCTTAAAAGCTAGTCTTTAAGGCAGAGAGAGTTCGCCTCTTTGCAAGAGACGGCCCTGGCCAGTCAGTTTGATTCTCAATGCTTGGCGCAAAATAAACTTTCGCTTGACCTTCACTTTGTATCAGTCTCGCTCCTTTGACCATGGACCCAACAAAGTATTTTGAATATATTTGATATAATAGAGAATCATTCATAAAAGCACTGTATAATTATGTAGTCATTTTGAATAATAAGATCTTTATATGTTTAAGTAATCATATTTTTAATTACACCAACCATTTTTGTGTCATAGATTTCAAGTTTATAAATGTTACAGGCATTTATGTTTGTTAAATGTCAAATTTATATTCCCCGAAAGACAAATAAAAATATTTGATAAAATTACAGAGAAAAAGAACAGGAAAAAAGAAAAAGAAATAAAAAAGAATCACAGGGAAAAAATAGTAAAATGGTAATAGGAAGTAAAATGTTCAATAATTTGGCCATTCAACATATTTGGATATGGCAGTCTATTAAGCATATTGCCATTTGTTTTCCTCAATAACTGGGGTTCTTGATTGAAAACTTCATTTTTCACTGTGTTGTGGGCATTGTTCCATTCCTTCAACTCAGAAAACGAGCTCATATATCAGGAAACAAATTAAAATTTAAGGAAAAATGGCCCCAACAGTACACTCTAGTGAGAGCCAAGAAAGAAAAAGAAATATAGGGCAATGTAAATCAGTCTGTCTTGTTAAGCAAATCTAAAGCACTACTTAAAGATTCTGCGTAAGGGAAATACAACCTTCATGCCAGCTGTGGTTTCTGCCTATTGTTGTGTCTAATGAGTGGTTATTTTCCTTTTGATGTTTATTCTAGAATAACAATAGAGTTCATTGATCTCAAATTCTAGGTTGTTTTGCCAATCATCCACCTACAGTTTTATATTATTTTTTATGTAACATTTAAAATTTTTCTCTAAATGTGCAAACAACAATTTTTTTTTAGATAGAAGCTTTCTTAGGTTTTTGAAGTCATTGTTTATTAATCTAAGCAAGCTAAAAATCCAAGGCAGCACATTTTCTTAGGTTTTCTTTTGACATTGTGTTAGAGACTTTTTGTTGTTTTATTTTTAAGTCATGTGCTCACAATCTGTTTTTCTCTGCTCAGTTTCAGAACATCTCTAAGGAGAAATAAAGCTTGTCTTGGGAAATACATATTTTGTTTAAAAAAATGGAAGAAAATGTTCTTTGACAATGATAGGTTGATACATAGTTCAGAAAGCCCATAGTAAAAAGCTTTTTTCTCTCTCTCTTTTTTCATCTGAATGCAAAAGAATGATATTCCTCTAAGTGATAAAATGCTTTCATTGGATTTCAAGGAAAAAGGAGATGTTAGATTAATCTGGGCCCAACATTCTTACCACCATAAGCTTCAATAAAACAGAAGCTTCACATCAATAATCTAAGGAAAGTGTAAGAAGCTTTGGCAAAGGGTCATGTTGCTCAACCTGGCTCTAAATAAGAAATTTATAACCACATACCCATATTCTGTGCTATATCAACAAATGTTCCAAAATATCCCCATCTTAAACCTTTCTTTTCATCTTGTTCTTGGTGTTGCCTTATCTTTGGCTCTCTACATCAATAAGAACATTCTGACATGCTGGAACAGAGCTTGTGCACCCTTTGAACATTTACATCAAAAATTCTATGTCATCAATTCAAAGATCACATTAGTTTTAAAGCAAGCTAGTGAATCATGGGAGTTGGATTCAAATGTAGATGATAGCAAGCTTCTTTAAAAATTTTTATTGACATGTTACCTGAGAAATATATATATACATACACATAGATATATACATCTACATGTAGATTTATCAGTAATAATTTTTATTAATTCAACAAGTATGTTTTTTTGTGCCTACTCCATGCCAGGCAGTATTCTAGGTTTTAAGAATACAATAATGGATAAATCAGATAAAAATTTCTGTCAAAAAAACTTGGATTCTACTTGAAGACGACAACCAATTAACATAATAAATAAATTATAAATATGTTAGAAAATGCTAAGTGCTATAGAAAAAATAAACCAGGATAAGAAGAATAGAGAGCCAAAGTTGGGGTTACAGTATTTAATATTTACAAATGTGAGAAGGTCACATTTGGACAAAGACTTGATAGAAATAAGGAAATGATTCTTTCACTTATCTGGTGCAAGAGCCTTCCAGACAGAAGTAACAGTCAAGGCAAAGGCCCTAGGCCAGAATGTGCCCAGATTTTTGGAGAAGCGGTCAGGATACTAATGTTTAGTAAGGAAGAAAGCAGCAGGAGATAAAATTAGAGAAGTAAGAGGGGCCTGAAGGAATATGGCCTTGTAGGGCATTGAACTGAACTTGACTTGTTACTCTGACAGGGAAAATCATTATTAGTAGGTTCTGAACAGAGGAGAGAATTGAATATTATTACTTTTCCAAAAGATTACTACTAGCTAAAAAAAATAAAATTAAAAAAAAAAGATTACTACTAGCTGCTCTATTGAATATAAATCGGAAGAAGGAATGGAGGAAAGGAATGAAGCAGGGAGGTCAGAGAGAAAGCTTTTGCAATAATCTCACTAAAAGACAATGATGATGGGTCTGGACCAAGATAGTGACCATGGAAGAAGTAAAAAACTGGTGGGTTTTTAGATATATTTAAAAATCGAATCCAGGGCGCCTGGGTGGCTCAGTGGGGTAAGCGGCTGCTTTCAACTCAGGTCATGATCCTGGAATCACAGGATCAAGTCCCGCATTGGGCTCCCTGCTCAGTGGGGAGTCTGCTTCTCTCTATAATACTCTCCCCTCTCATACTCTGTCTCTCTCTCTCTCTCTCTCTCAAATCAATAAATAAAAACTTCAAAAAAAATAAAAATAAAAAGTGAATCCACAGAGTTTACTGACAAATTGAATGTCATATGTGTAGAGAGGAGTCATGGATGACTCTAAGATCTTAAGACATAAAACCTGAAAGAATAAAATGCCCATTAGCTGAAATGTAGAAGACTAAAGGAGAATAAGGTTTCTTGAGAGAAGATGATGAGTTCAGGAATCTGTTTTAGATATGTTAGATTTACATTATCTATTAGAAATCCCAGTTGATATGTCAAGGTAGTATTTAAAGATATAGTTTTAGGGATAAGGTGAGAGGTCTGGACTGGATATATGCATTTGGGCATTTTCAATATGTAGATGGTACATAATGCATTTAGACTGGTTGTAGTCACCAAGGGGATGAATGCAGAGAGATCACATTCTCATTCTCTCTTCAACGCACACTTTAGTATGAATTTAGTACCTAACCATGACCAGTACCCCAGCAAATGATCTCTTACCACAAAAACAATGACCGCCATGTTGACAAAATAATCAAAGCTCAGTCTTCATTATACTCAGACTCTCAGCAGCATTGGGCACCCTTCATCCTGCTCTCCTTGAAATACTTTCTTCCCTTGGGTTTCAAGGGTTACATTCTCTTGGTTTTTGTCTTAACTTACTAATTACTGTCTCTGGCCTCCTTTGCTATATACTTTTTCATCCTGTAAATTTTTAATAATGTAAGGTCCCCACTCTCAGTCCTCATACATCTTTATCTATTCTCATTCTGTGGGTTCTTAGTCTTGGGGCTTTAAATTCCATTAATATACTAACAACTCCCAAATTTCTATTTCTCGACCTCTTTCAAAAGCTCATGACATGTCTATCTAGCTGCTTACTAGACAGTTCTACTTGGGTTGTCTTAGCCTGAGCCAGGGAGATTGTTTACCATTATTTTATTACGGAATACCATCTTAGGGATAAAGAATGAGAGATAGGAGAGTAAAACAAGACAAGAGGGAGAGTCAAAATATGGATCTGCCATGGTATGACTACTTTCAAGTTTGACTAATTATTTCATCCTTTGGGACATCGCTGCATTTCATAGAGAAAGAAGAATATGTTTACCAGTTCTTGCCTCCCATTGTCAAGGATTCAAACCAGATGCTAGTTCTTGCCTCTCATACATAATCTGTGCTTTATTCCATTTCATCTCCTTTTATGCCTTCTTTAGGCTAATTCTTTATTTTTATGATTTCATTTTATCTTATTTGTTATTAGCTGTAATTCTTTTTTAAGTAGTTGTTAAAGGCATATAGTATACATGTTTAACTTACTATATCCTCCCTTCAAGTATACTATCATTTTGCATTTAAGAATTTTACAACAGTATTTTTCTTTTCTCCTCCCATCTCAGACTTTTTACTATTGTTGTCATGTACTTTACTTAAATATACATCATGGACCCCATAATACATTATTATTATTTTTGCTTTAAGCAGTTATCTTAGAAAGTAATAAAATATGCATTTGACATTTATACACATACTTTGCATTTCCATTCCTTTCATTTCTTTTTATAATTCTAGTTTTCTCTCTGGTATTATTTTTTTTCTGCCTGAAGGACTTGCTTTCACATTTCTTGTAGTGCTTATTCACGGTGATGAATTCTTTCAACATTTTTATGTCTAATGAGGTCTATATTTTACTATTGTTTTGAAAGAAATTTTTGCTTCGCATGGAATTCTAGGTTGACAGTGTTTTCCTACCTGTTCTTTAAAGCCGTTGCTCCAGTATCCTCTGGCTTGCACTATTTTTGACAAGGAGTCTATTGTCATTCAGCATCTCTGGCCTCTTTTCACTAGATACCAGTAGTGCGTTCATTCCCTCAGTTTTGACAATCAACATATCTTCAATGTAGCACTTACTGTACCTTCCATATATCACTTCCTTTACCTTTTTTGGACATATAGGATTCAGTTTTTGAAACTGTTTTAAAGTCTTTATCTACTGATTCTATCATCTGTGTCATTTCAAGGTTAGTTTCTATTGATTTTTTTCTCCTTCCCATTGTGACCTTTTTTTGTCTCTTTGACTATCTAGTTCCTTTTGGTTCAATGTTAACCATTATATGTTTTACTTTGTAAGGTACCAGATATTTTTATATTTCTATAAATGTTCTTGAGCTTTAGTCTGTGAGTTGGGGGAGGGGCAGAGGATGAGAGAGAAGCAGACTCCCCACTGAGCAGGGAGCCTGACTCAGGATCATGACCTGACCCTGGAGTCCAGGATCATGACCTGACCTGAAGGCAGATGCTTAACCAACTGCGCCACCCAGGTGCACTGGAATTTTAATTTTTTATAGTTATAAAATGATTTTGTTTTGGTTTAAAATGCAAACAGTACAAGAGATACAAAATATAAAGTACACTGTACCACCATCTCTATGACTGCTTCTAACAGTTTAGGGTGTCTGACAGAATTTCTTTCTATCAAATATTATGAACACACATAAACATCTCAGATAAATTCATACAGTAATAATGTTCTATGTGTATCCTAAAACTCCTAATTGACTTTTATTTATACCAAAAAGTATAAATATAAACACACGTTTTCTTTATATTTATGGAGTATCAAAATTTAGTCAATTTCTATGTCAACATTGTTTCCATTTCTTAAAATATTACTAACAATGCTGTAATAAATATCTGTGCATACATTTTATTAATTTTCCTGATTGCTTCTAGAATAGATTATAAGAGTTAAAATTTCTGGGTGAAATTTAAAACTTGATGTTTAGAGAAGGCAGTTCATAAATAATATCACTGCTGTAGTCAGTATGCTCACTTTTTAGATAGTAGATTATCATCCATTTCTTACCAAGAAATGTGTTGAAGTATATCTTAATGCCTTTCAGTTGTATTCCACATTTATTCAGAATATTGCCTCATTAAAACAGATAGATATGAGACCAGTTGGTCAAATGAAGCAAAAATGCCTAAGTGTAATTAATCTACATTCATGTATTTCATCAGAAAATTGTAGAGAAAAATAATGACACTAAATATGAGCTCTTTTTTTGTGATAATTACTAACCAAAAAATAAAATGTGAAATTATTCTTTCAACTTTAAGATTTCCTTCTGCATTCAGCGTGGTGTCTTTGGTAGTTTGATTCTTTCAGTATAATTTTGGATAATATTGAAAATTTTGATGAAATTTGACATACTAAAATTAAACTTACTAAGATTCATCTGGATCTGGACAGACCTACCATATTAAAACTAAGATATGCACAATAAGTTTTAAATGTGAGTATCTTGCAATTTGGAGAAATATCATCAGGGGATGCAAAGCTTTATTATTACCCAGTGTGGAGCTACATTTAAAATCTGCTAATCAATGGGATTGTTTATGGATAATGGCTGTAGTTATTTATAAAAGAGGATGTAGTTCAATTTCCTTTATCGTGTTGTCATTGGTCTAATGTTTGTGTCTCCCCAAAAACTGATGTGAAGAGGTAAGGCCTTTGGGAGTTGCTTCAGTCATAAGAGCTGATCTTTCATGAGTGAGATTAGTGCCTTGTAAAAGAGGCTCCAGAGAGATCCCTACCCCTTCCACCAAACAATAAAAAAGTGAGAAAGTGCCAGCTTTAAAGTGGGAAGAGGTCTCTCACCAAGAGAACACAACTATGTTGGTGCCTTGATCTTGGACTTCCAGCGTTCAGAACTCTGTGAAGTACATTTTTGTTGTTTATGACTACCAGGTCTGTGGTATTTTATTATAGCAGCCCAAAGAAACAGACTAAGACACATATAAACATCAACTTTAAAGTCTGATCCTAAACATGGGATTTCACTTGTTTCATTTAAACAAGAATTTTCATCTTGAATCAGAATCTCTAGCCCGTGGGTATGTAGAATTTTTCAACTAAGTACCTAAACACTATGCTCCCATTTCGATAATGAGTCTTTTATTCATGAACTACAATCCATCCTTTATCTCTGACCACACATGCAAAGTTGAACTTACTCTATCAGCAAGGCTATCATGATAAAAATGATCACTGTAATTGATTTCAGACTCATTGCTCCAGTTAAGAGGGAAAACTTGATGACCACAGAGCTTTCACTGGATTATGAAGGACAATCCACTAATCTACTTCTCACAACTGCCTTTGTAAACTAGCCACTGTCACATACTGATAGTCTTCCTTTGGTTACATTAATGGCTATTGGTAGTTACGGCAGAGTGAAGAGAGTTGCTTATTTCCAATAGATTATTACCTAATTGATTTAATTCTCAAAGTAAAATCTTATTTAGCCTAATATCCAAGGGTTAGACATCTCTCCATACAGCTTACTCACAGTACTTGCTGGCTTTTTGTCATACATAAACTTTCACAAACTGATGGATACGTTCATGGAAATGTGCCTTCTCAGCTATGGCCATTAGACTCTCACAGGCTAGAGAATAGAAAATGGTTTATCACCATCCTGTTTCAATAAAATATAATAGGTATGAATCAGGAGTGCAAAGATTCCAGATGGCATGGTGCATTTAATTTCAGAGCTATGTTTTTCTCATTAGAAAAGTAATATTTAATCATTGTCAGAATTTTGGAATATAAAGAACTGTATAGAAAATAAATAAAAATCACCCATGCATCTAACTCCCAAAGATAATCCCTCAAAACAGCTTGGTACATTTCTTAACAGTCTTTTTCTATGCATATATGGTTGTTGATTTTTATAATAACTGTGATGATACTATAAATTGTTTTATGTGCTGCCTAAATATTTCCTCCTGCCACTGAAACTCTCTCTTGATTGTTTTTCCATAGCACTTGTACTTGTACTTGTACATTTATTGGGCATGTAGTGGGTGCTCAATTATTGTTAAAAAGATCCATTACCCAGAGCTTCTTTACTGCTGATTATCTGCTGTATCTCTTCCCTTTTAATTGCCACTCCTCATTGCATCCACCTTTAGCATTATTTACCCTCTTCCCATCACCAACAGTTTATTTTGAACAGATTTCAAACCTGTTATTTTGAACAAAAATAGTGCAGTCAACACCCATGTACCCTTTACCTATGTGCACTCATTCTCACCTTCTGCCACATTTGCTCTTTTAAAAAAAAAAATCTATACACACTTTTTTTTTCTGAACCATTTGAAAGCAAGTTAGAAACTTCTTGATACTTTGCTCTTGAATACATTTGCACAAAACTCCAAAGAATAAGAACAATTTCGTACATAACATAATAAATAGGTTTATTTTTATACCTATGAAATATAATATGCACGTAATAATGGTATCTAATGTGGATAGAGCTTATATCCACATTTTCCCCACTATGCAAACTATGCCCTTTGTAGCTATTCTTGTTATATTTTGTTCTGCTGTTGGAAAATTCAGTCAAACATCTTTCATGGCATTGAGTTTGATCTTTTTCCTGAACATTTTGGTTGCTGTGTAATAGACCTTGTTGTGCCTCAATTTAACATTTCCTCATTGCTGAATAATTGTGCTATCATAAGTAAAATTTTAATTTCAAATATTTTACCATAAAATTAATTTATTTCATGATATGGAAATGTAGACAAAAAGCTAAAGAATAGCTCTGCTAATATGTTGGTGTATATTTTTTCTGTGCATGGTAGAGATTTATATAAATGTATTTATAAGAACATGATCATAGCAAATATATATTTTACATAGGTATATTATACACATGTATGTATACATGTGTATTTTTTAACAGTATGTAGGGAAGTATTTCTGCATCGATAAATAGTCCTTAATTATATCATTCTAATGGCTGCTTATAACCTCTTTACTATTTCATAATTATTTAATCAATCTACTATTTTTGTGTAATTAAAATTACAGTATTTTAAGAAAGCAATAATTAATATTTTTAATTAAATTATTTTAGCACATTAGTCATTATTTCTTTAAGATATATTGCTAATCTTGAAACTGATAAGTTAAATAGAATCATATTTTTAGGCTTTTGTTCTTTATTGCCAGAATGCTCCCGAGAAAGATTGCTAACAATTTCTACTCCTATCAGAAGTTTGTAGACTGTTTGGAAGAAAGTAACTTTAAGTTTTCAAAACAGTTGAACCATGTGTTCAATACACTCCTCAGTAAAATTTTCTCTGCCGTGTAATTTGAAATGCTTAATTTAGCCAGCAATTCTCAAACATTTTGGTCTCAGAACAGCATTACACTCTTAAGTATTTTGATGACCTCAAACACCTATGTGTGGAATATAAATAACAAAAACAGGTTACATCTCTCAATATTGACTGTGTTAGAGATGAAAACACGGAAATTTGTATATTTATTTATTAAGACAATAATAGGTTTAATATTGCATGTTAATATAAACAACACGTCATAAAAAATAATATTTCCAAAAGAAAAGCTTTTAGTGAGGTGAGTGGCTTTGTCTCATATATATATATTTTTTAAAGGTTTTATTTATTTGACAGAGATCACAAGTAGGCAGAGAAGCAGGCAGAGAGAGAGGAAGGGAAGCAGGCTCCCTGCTAAGCAGAGAGCCCGATGCGGGGCTTTATCCCGGGACCCTGAGACCATGTCCCGAGCTGAAGGCAGAGGCCTAACCCACTGAGCCACCCAGGTGTCCCTTTGTCTTATATTTTTGCAAATGTCTTTCTTGTCTAGCTTAGTAGAAGGCAGCTGGATCCTCTTATCTACATCTGTATTGAATCTGTTGCAATGACACGTGCCATGTGGCCTCTGGAAAACTCAACTATATATAGGCTTGTAAGAGAGTGAGAGAGAATATTTTAGTATTATTATAAAAATACCTTTGATCTTATGTTTGGGGAAGTCTCAGGGACCCGAGGGGTTCTCAGCGCTTACTTTTAAGGACCTCTGCTTCAGCCTACAATAAAAGTGGTTTAATGCAGTGTTTAGGAATGTGGACTCCAGAAGCCATTCTGCCTAGATACAAATCGAGTCTCCACAACCGAGTTGGGTGGCTTCAGAAAGCTATTTACACCCTACCAAGCTATATATGCAAAAAAGTAGCTAAAGGTGCCTACCCTACATAGTTGTGGTGAGAAGGGAAGGAATTAAAGGAATTAATGTTGTCAGAGTCTTAAAAACATGCCTGGAACAGGGTTAGTGCTATATGTTTGTCCAAGCTGTGTATTGGAGTGTGTTTCTGTGTTTGTCATTCTTTCCCACGTATCTCTCTACATCTGTAACAGTCCCAAGCTGTTTTAATAATTATTACATTGATACATTTTTTAATATCTGGTAGGACACAGCCTCCTTCATTAATCTTCATTTTCAAAATATCTTGGCTGATAAAACATGTTTAGTCTTTCAGATCATTTACCAAGTTCTAGGAATATTGAGAATTGATCAGGATTACATAATAATTAAAAACAATTTGGCTGTTGTTTTTTCATTATAATATTAAGCTTTTAAATTGTGAAATAAGATATTTCTGTTTATTTGAACAGACACTTTGAAATCTCAGTAATTTGAAAATAATTCAAGTTCTAAAGTTGCTAGATAGGGGCTCCTGGGTGGCTCAATGGGTTAAGCCTCTGCCTTCGGCTCAGGTCATGATCTCAGGGTCCTGGGATCGAGCCCTACATCGGGCGCTCTGCTTGGTAGGGAACCTGCTTCCTCCTCTGCCTCTCTGTCTACTTGTGATCTCTGTCAAATAAATAAATTAAAAATCTTTTTAAAAAAATAAATAAATAAAGTTGCTAGATGGGGACGCCTGGGTGGCTCAGTCGGTTGAGCGTCTGCCTTCGGCTCAGATTGCGTCCCGCATCTAGCTCTTCTCAGTGGGAAGCCTGCTTCTCCCTCCGCCTGCTGGTCCCCGTGCTTGTGTGCGTGCTCTCTCTCTCTCTCTGACAAATAAATAAATAAAATCTTTAAAGTTGCTAGGTAATCATAGAAGAGTCTTTATCATGAAAAGATTTCCATTTTTAAAACTGAGAAAACTTCAGCTTAGAAAAGTTTTATGTGAAACCCCTAATAACAATGGTTTTGATAAACACTAAAATAAATATGTTCAATGCCTTTGTTGGGTCTGGATGCTTAGAGCCATGATCAGCAGCATTTTAATTTGGGTAGATAACTCCTCTTTGTAAAATAATTCACAAGGAAATACACTTCTATGATCAAAATTTTCTTATGTCAGTAACAGGAACAGATTTGCTTTCACACTGATATTTTTTTAATTTCACCAAATAATCATAATTAACATTACATATAAATCCCCCATAGCTATAGACTTAACTGATTACAAAACTATCAAAGAATGACATTGTTAATTGCACATGTGGTCAGCAGAAACTGGAAAATTTTTCATCACTGTAGAAGACAGCCCAGAACCACCTAAAGTAAAACAAAACTAAATCGGAATATGGAAGGAAATGTTCTATCTATAAAATGTAAAATTACTATTTTCAGGGATGCCTGGGTGGCTCAGTGGGTTAAGCCGCTGTCTTCGGCTCAGGTCATTATCCCAGCATCCTGGGATCAAGTCCCGCATTGGGCTCCTTGCTTGGCAGGGAGCCTGCTTCTCTCTCCACCTCTGCCTGCTTGTGCACTCTCTCTCTCTCTCTCAATCTGACAAATAAATAAATAAATAAAATCTTTGAAAAAAAACACAATTTTCTTTTTAAGATTTTATTTATTTGACAGAGAGAGATCACAAGTAGGCAAAGAGGCAGGCAGAGAGAGAGAGAGAGGAGGAAGCAGGCTCCCTGCCAAGCAGAGAGCCCGATACGGGACTCGATCCCAGGACCCTGAGATCATGACCTGAGCCAAAGGCAGAGGCTTAACCCACTGAGCCACCCAGGCACCCAAAAATACTATTCTCAGTGGAAATTTATATATAAACACTGCTGAAGTACATTATTTATTAAATGCCATGTTACCAGTAAACATCTTCGGCCATTTTATATGATATATAATCTCCTCCCTTGAGCTCTGAATGGTTAAGTCATTTGCTAGAGATAAATCATACAGCCATGAAGTAATAGAGGCCAGTTTTTAACCCAAATCTGTTTGACTTCATATCCTATGCGCATTTTTTTTTTCTCCTGGGGAATTTGGAAGCTCTTCTTCTTTTTTTTTCTTTTTTAAAGATTTTATTCATTTATTTGAGAGAGAGAGAGCATGTGTCTGAGCAGGGAGAGGGGCAGAGAGAGAAGGAAAGGTAGAAGCAGAGTCCCCACTGAGTGCAGAGGGGATCCTAGGACACTGAGATCCTGACCTGAGCAGAAGTCAGGTATTTAAAGGAATGAGCCATCCAGGTGCCCCTGGAGGCTCTTTGACACCACAAGGATCTCCTGAGAATAAGGAGAGCCTGTCTGTTCACAAGCAGTTACTCCTGTGTAAACCTTTAAGACCCCATCATTTCTGAGGTTTCCCCTCATGCAGTAAAGGCTCCTTCTTGCTAGCTTGAAAGTATTCCACTTAATGTCGGAAGAGTTCCTGCACCCAGACTTCCCTTCTTACTACTACTTCTCAGAACACATTTTCCGTCAGTCCTCACTGCTACTCCCTGTCCACAACCCTTTCCTTTCCCTTCTCCTCCACTGTTAATTCTTCATGTATGTGCTTATTCACTCCTACTCAAGTATTTGTACCTACCACATGGCTTCGCCCAAAGTTCTAAGTGCTGGTGGTACCTGCTCGCTGCTCTCCTCTCTTTTAGCCTTTCTTGGTCTTCTCTTACTGAAGTCCTTCTTTATTTCAAGGCTCTATGGTTTATGAGTGATCCCAATGAATCCTTGAAGGGAAGCAGAGCTAAAAATCTTGCCTGGCAAAATGCCACGAAGGCCTAAAATAAAGTCTTCCTTTTAATTATTCTGTTTAGTGACCTTGGTAAAAACTTTCCTTCTCTGACTTGGACTTTTTTTTTTTTTTTTTTAATTCTTGTTGAGTGTATGTAACTGCTAAAGCTGGATATTGATTAACTTCAGCAAGATTGGATCACCTCCCAGTCCTGTCTATAGTCTCCACAGAGCCAGGTCATTCATATTATGTTAAATCGCATGCTATTTCAGGAAAACTCTTAAAAGGTAAATAACGGGGAGGGGGGGGAACTGTAAATAGCAATAATACAGAGTTATCCTGGAACTACACTTTCACTCTTCTCTATCAGGAAAATTTGAATATTTGTTCTGCTAACAAATGATATTCTTTAAACAGTAACCTACTTGTGGAAAATAAAAAATGCTTTTCACATTTAATTTTTCCAGGCAAATAAGTCCCCCAAAATAACTAACTTTGTATAATTCAAAGTAGAGCAGATTAACATCAAACCCTTATATAGATTGTAAAAAATCCATTTTTTGACATCAATACCTGCTTCCAACTCACCTCCTGTTAATCTATGAATGCTAAAAGCATTAATTAGAAATTGTGATGTCACATTTACCACCAATTTAAAAAATGTCCAAAACCCTGGTCCCATAGCAGTCACAACAAAATATTGCATTGAGAAAATCAGTCCTCCAAAGAAGGATCAAGTGAACTGGTCAGTGTCCCTGGGCTGCAAATACTCACTTGGCTTTATGAACAAAATGTAAGGTACATTTCTACACACTCAAAATAGCAACATTAACATGAGAGAATAAAAGGATGTATTCCTAAGAGACTGAATTAATCATATATCTAACTTTACTCCATTTCTAAACTTGAGTAAAGATCATGAGTGTAATTTTTGGAGGAATAGAAATTATTTTACTTTTTCTCTGATCGCCAGTGGAAGGTGTTGGTTGGAAAATAATAGAGATGATTTTTCATGTATTAAAAAAATCTTTTCAGAGGTGCAAAAATTAAAACATCAAATGACAAACCAAGTGCTTGTTATGTTACAATATTTAATAGAACGTTATCTTGGCACTCTGACAATCCTAACATAATTTTGTACTAAAATGTAGAGCTCTTTGAAGTCTATTACTCCAACTTTTTATCAGTGTACTTACAAAGAGAAATAACATCAAGGCCAGGAGACTTGACCACATAAACTATGTCTGAGAAAGTTGTCCTCTGGTAGAAGAATTTATAGAGGCTGCTGCACAAATATTGACTGATAATAATAGAGCAACACACCATACGTACAAGGAGAGCCAACCACCCCATCCTACATGAAGAAGGGACTAACAGCTTCTCATGGGATCTCTTAGCAGCCCTCTCTCATCCACGTTAATTCTATTACTTGCTCTCACAAGTGGCCTCTGGCCTGTCCAATACCTGGAATTGACTGATTTACTGACTGACATTTATTTAAATTTCTTTGCAAGTAGTAGGCATATATGAACTTCCTGTTTGGTAAGAAACAGGGCCTTACCTGCATTCTTTCCAACATTATCTCAAAGGCTCTCATGTTTTTAATTGACATGCCTGCCTGCAAGCCTTGACCTCTGGTCAGTGTTTGTTCTTTAAATTTTTGTCTT
The DNA here is from genome assembly GCF_002288905.1 of Enhydra lutris kenyoni. Taxonomy (NCBI): domain Eukaryota; kingdom Metazoa; phylum Chordata; class Mammalia; order Carnivora; family Mustelidae; genus Enhydra; species Enhydra lutris. The sequence goes on from NW_019154093.1 coordinate 64,231,076, forward strand.
GTCTGAAACATGCCTGACTCTAATTCCCTGTGTCTGTCCACTTGCCCCTGATAAGCTCTTGCTCTGTCCTTCCCTACCATCTCAATCACTTCTAGATTTCCCCTAATAACTTTGGTTTCTGGGTGCTCTGAAATGTCTGGTAGCATTTCCACTGCCTGTTCTTAGTCTTGTTAGTCCACATGATCTTAGGCTTTGCCAAAGTTCAGAAGAGTGAGCCAGCAGGATGATTGGGTCAGAGTTAGTTTCTACATTGTATTTTTCCTTTGACTACACATTTTTATTTATTTTTTTAAGATTTTTTAAAAATTTATTTGACAGGGAGAGATCACAAGTAGGCAGAGAGGCAGGCAGAGAGAGAGGGGGAAGCAGGCTCCCCACTGAGCAGAGAGCCCGATGCGGGGCACGATCCCAGGACCCTGAAATCATGACCTGAGCCGAAGACAGAGGCTCAACCCACTGAGCCACCCAGGTGCCCCTGACTACATTTTTAAAACAAAATAGTATTGATTACTTAAAATGGATGAAGGAATGAGTAGCATACATATAGACAGAAATCCCAGGAAGTTGTTGGTTGGTTGGTTGGTTTACAGTAAAAGTCTACCTTCCCTCCAACTCTACCTTCCGACTTATCAACCTGAGTTTGTTCTTACTTTAAAGTATTAAGATCAAAGTTTCAAAATAGCCAAAGAATCACTGAAGTACCAATGAATCACAAAATACCAATGAATCACTGAAGTAGAAATTAGTAAAAATTTACTCTGCACACACCAAAAAGTTGGCAAATGGGAAGTACTCAAATCAGAACATGCAAGAAAACTCAGGGGTGTATTGTTAAAAAGCAGCTTAGGGGTACCTGGGGGGCTCAGTCAGTCGAGCATCTGTGTCTTGATTTCAGCCCACGTCACGGGATCCAGCCCCCTGTCAGGCTCTGCACTCAGCACAGAGTCTGCTTGTGGTTCTCCCTCTGCTCCTAACCCCTACTCACTCTCTTTTTCTCTCTCAAATAAATAAATAAGATCTTTAAAAAAAAACAACAACAAGAAAGCAGCTTTATATCATCATGAGAAAGCAATGGCTTTTTATTCTTCATGGCGATTGGCTGCAAGATTAGAATTTTCAGTGATTACTTCATATCAACCTTAGGAAAGGGTTCAAGTTTTGCATATCATTTCCAGAGGTACAAGCAAGAAATGATCCAGGTCAAGTTAGCCTTGCAAAGCAAGCTAAATTGAGCTTTGGATGATTAAACAAGTTTAGTGTGCTTAGAATTAAAAAGAGAGAGAGAGAAAGAATAGTGTTAAGATCAAAATAAAACACACTGTCCCCCAAACCAAAGATCTCAACAGTAAGGGTTCAATAAGTATTTGTTTTTGCTATGATGATTGCCACTTTTGACATTTCAGGAATCAAATGGCCCCATTAAAAGCAAATTTGGTCGTATTTAAAACATTTTAGAAATTTAGAAAAAGAAGTCACTTGATGCCCTAAGTGACTTTGCTCCTTTCTCCTGGATAAAAAGAAAGAAAGAACAGAATAGTCTCAAATCAAATTTAGGATTTTTACAAACTTTCAAGTATAGCAGTCCTTTAAAATGATCCCATCATGCTGTGACCCTCTATGAGCCATATGATGTCTGTAATGCTCAGTTTCTTCATGTAAAAAACAGGAAATGGACAGCAGGGCTATGAAGAAGCATTTCCCCCTAAATACCTCAGATGTGTGATTTTTTTTTTTAAGATTTTATTTATTTATTTATTTGTCATAGAGAGAGAAGCGAGAGCGAGCACAGGCAGAGTGGCAGGCAGAGGCAGAGGGAGAAGCAGTCTCCCTGCCAAGCAAGGAGCCCGATGTGGGACTCGATCCCAGGACTCTGGGATCATGACCTGAGCCGAAGGCAGCTGCTTAACCAACTGAGCCACCCAGGTGTCCCCAGATGTGTGATTTTAAACACATCAGTAAGTTGGATATATTGAAATGTATTGCAGTGGCAGGCATGCCCTTGTTATATATATTATTCAAGGTTTTTTTGTGCAACAAGTTGCTTTGATTAATCATTCAATCTGTCATTTATGATTTTAAAAATTCTTAGTATTGAGTATGTACAGTTTTGAAATTAATAGAAATTCAGTTGATAAAGTGCCTTTGATGACATATAAGAATCTAGGATGAATTTTGATATTGACAAGAAAATTAAATCAAACATAAGTTCCCAGTACTAGGAGAAAATAGTATATTGCTGAGTTTTATGTAGTGCCAAAGATCATCAATAAATACCCGAACTTTTAAAATGTACTCAAGCTGAAACTTGAGAACCTAGTTAATTTGTAAAGTTGGAAATTATTTTTATAAATTTGTGAAATTGAAATACCACTTATTTTTATAAAAATCACTTGAATTTTCAGTTGTTGAGATATCTCTCATAACTATATTACTTTTTAAAGTTGAAATAAAATTCTAAAAATGAATGTAAATATGTTCCTTGCAATTTTTGGCAATTCTTGAGTAAGACAGAAAATTATCAAAGAAAATTATCTTAATCCAAAGGCTCTGGTTCCAAACAAAGCCTTCCCTTAAAGTTTAACATAGTTCAATAATGTTTTATGAGAAAGACCTCAGAACACGGATTTCCACTGCAATATTCAGCTCTGCCACTAATTTATAATACATGTCTTTTGTGTATCAATTTACTTCACTGGACCTAAATTTTATCTCATTAAATAAAGGTGTTGCCTTAGAATAGTGTATCCTGAATTTTGATTCTGAAACAGTAATTGTTCTTCTATTAAGGTCAGGTTGTATAAGACAATAAAGGTATCTATCCCAATTTTTGTTTGAGAACATCAATAAAGTAAGCATTCAAAATTTCCCTTTAAATTAGCCTGCGTAGGGGGCGCCTGGGTGGCTCAGTGGGTTAAAGCCGCTGCCTTTGGCTCAGGTCATGATCCCAGGATCCTGGGATCGAGCCCCGCATCAGGCTCTCTGCTCAGCAGGGAGCCTGCTTCCCTTCCTCTCTCTCTCTGCCTGCCTCTCTGCCTACTTGTGATCTCTGTCTGTCAAATAAATAAAAATCTAAAAAAAAAAAAAATTAGCCTGTGTAGTTGCACACTGGCAGAATATGTCTCCACACTAATATTTTCCCAGTAAAAACCCTTCTTAATTTCAACACGCAAACTTTCCAGAATGTAAATAGCCTTCAGTAATTTTTTCACCTAATATTTACATATGGAAATTTTAACTTGACATCCTTGGAACTCAATACAACATTTAAAAAAAAAGTTTTATTGGAAAAGTCTTGAAATACAATACAATAATAATTAGTAGTAAACACGGATTATTAGAAAAGTCTCAACAAAACATCAGTAAAGTGATTATGCATCTTAAATGTTGCTGGTATTAAGGGAGGTCATGGTATTACATACTCAAAGATGTTTTTGTTTTGCTCTGTTTTACAAGCATGTTGTTTGATGACTTCAAAGTGATGGCTTCCATATTCCTAATGTAATAATTTGTTATTATATATAGGCCTTTCCCTCCCCACCAGCTTTGATTAGGAGTTTGGAGTTGACTGACATTAATTTTTCCTTTTAAAGTACTAGGAAATGACTGCTGTCTGGATTTTTTAAAGTTTTTAATTTTAATTCCAGTATAGGTAACATGCAGTGTTCTACTAGCTTCAGCTGTACAATGTAGTGATTCAACAATTCTGTACATTACTCAGTGCTCACTGTGATAAGTGTATTCTTTAATCCCCATCAGCTATTTCAATCATAACCCCACCCACTTGCCCTCTAGAAACTGTCAGTTGGTTCTGTAGAGTTAAGAGTGTTTCTTGGTTTCTCTTTCTCTCACTCTTTCTCTCCCTCCTTCGCCCCCACTCCTTTTCTTTGCAAAGAATGTCTGAATGGATTAGTCATGTTAAGCTAGAGATTCCTATGTGTAGCTTTCTACTTTTATCATATTTTGGTTAATATATACATACAATAAAACTTCTGTTGAAGACAGAAAATATAAGGAAAAGAAATAAATATCTGATGGAAGAGTGTATAAATTAATCACCAATAAGTTTTTCTCTAGTTAATGGGAAAGACAATAATAATTGTTACTATTTCTATTTTTATTTTTTATTAAGTTTTTAATTTTAATTCCAGTATAGTTAACATAGTTATATTAGTATCAGGTGTACAATATGGTGATTCAACAATTTTAAACATTACTCAGTACTCATCATGATAAGTGTTCTCTTTACTGTTTTTAATTAGAGGTATGGAGTAAGCTTGAAATAGGATTATAGGACATCCCAACACAACTGTGAAGGAAAAAAAACACAGAACGTTGGGCAAAATCTCATATTTATTGAGTTCCAACTATAAGCCCATCAATGTGCTGGACACATGGTACATGCTGTCCTAACACAACTTTCCCAGAATGCTATGAGATAATCAATAGTAATTTTATCTTGCAATTGAGAATGCAACCTTAAGGAGGTTATGTAATTCACCCAGACCTACCTGGCTATGCAATGTAGAATTCAGATTTGAATCCAGTGTCTCAGTCTCCAAAGTTCATTCTTATTCCTCTAAGTGAGCAGATTTAGAGGAAGGAATTAGAATAACTACTCTTTTAGCTAAATTTTATTAAGTGTTGATTTGCTGCACATCAAATAAATGGTTAGCACGTTGTTTATATTTAAAAATTTTTTAAGAATTCAGATTTGTAGTAAGTACATTTATCTCAGGATATGAGAAATGAACAAGTCCACTGGGATCCTGCCTAAACCATAGTAGTTGTGATATTTCTGCTTCATTTTTATCTATAGTTCTCACCATCTAGCTAAGTTACTCATTTTGTTTGTCTTCTCTCTCCCATATCTAAACTATAAGCTTCATGAAGGTAGAAATGTTTATTTTTTTAAATTATTTTTATTAACATAGAATGTATTGTTTGCCCCAGGGATACAGGTCTGTGAATCATCAGGCTTAAACATTTCACAACACTCACCATAGCCCATACCATCCCCAATGTCTATAACCCAACCACCCTATCCCTACCGCCCCCCTGCCACCTCCCAGGTCCCAGTTTGTTTTGTGAGATTAAAAGTCTCTTATGGTTTGTCTCTCTCCTGATCCCATCTTGTTTCATTTTTTCCTTCCCTACCCCCCGGAAATGTTTATTTTATTGTTTGTTTGATTTCTAGTGAATGCAGCTCCCAGCCTTATTGCATGTATGTTCACTGTGAAAGCTACTGCAAACTCTTTAATTTTTGTGTTCCAAACTTTGCTGATGCTGTAGCTTTTGGGGGGTTTGGAGGTGATATTCAAGGATAGCGTTCAATCTGATGATTTTTGATCTTCACCTCTGGAGAATTTTCCTCTATTATTAATTTGATATCCTTCTACTCCCCTTTTTCTCTTGTCTGCCTGCTGGTCAAAGGGTTAAGAGTTTTGGTTTTTTTTTTAATTCTATGGTCCATTTATTTGTCATTTCCTTTTTCTTTCTGAGAAATTTACTTAGCTTTATCTTCCACTCTCCTTTTAAAATTTTGGTTTGTCTAGCTCTCTCATGTTTTCTGATTTTTTTTTTCATAGTATCACATTCTTTGATGGAAGCAATATTTTACATCTGATACCATAGTGCTTATGATGTTTGAAATTTTTAAATTTTCCTGTCTTATTTCTATTTTCTTAGAATTCCTTTTATTGTATGGGGTTTTTGTTTTGGTTTGGTTTTTAGTATTCCCTCATTCATTTGGAGGTTTTCCTCAAATATCTGATGTTCTCTGGCTGCTCATTCATATTTTAAAGTGTAGCTCTTAGAAAGCTGATTATGTCAAGGCTGGTGGATCTTACCATATCATGACCAATTAGGCAGCAAACTGACCATTTAATTTAGTGCTAGTCCCACTTTACAGTTTACAAGAATTGGAAGATCCTTTCTGTTCGACCTTGTAGTTTCTTCAAAAGAGATTAAATGCCCACACTGGTTTTTTTTTGGAAATAGAGCAAGGTTGTCTTCAGTATGCAAACTTTTTCTTAGTGTATATATATATATATATATTTTTTTTTTTTTTAAAGATTTTATTTATTTATTTGACAGAGAGAGTTCACAAGTAGGCAGAGAGGCAGGCAGAGAAAGAGGAGGAGGCAGGCTCCCTGCCCAGCAGAGAACCGGAAGAGAGGCTTGATCCCAGGACCCTGGGATCATGACCTGAGCCGAAGACAGAGGCTTTAACCCACTGAGCCACCCAGGCACCCCTTAGTCTGTATATATTATCCCATCCCTCTGGAATGCTTAGAATTCTATAATCCAGGCATCTTCTGCTTAAATTATCCCAAGAACACAGCTCCAGACTACTCTGGAGCGTTATGGAATTTGAATGGCTGTAAGAGAAGAAGAAGGCACCACAGGTACTATTCCATTTACAGATTCTTAAGCAACCTGCTTATGTTCAGCCATATACCTCCCTCACAGATCTGCTATACCAACTCACTCCAAGACTCAGTCCCTCAGTGGTTCTTTGTGGCAAGTTAAGAAGCACTTGTGGATAAGTCGTTATCCAACTAGCAAGAACACAAGATAGAAGCTCCTTCTGTCCTGCTCATTCGGGTACCATCCACCTGCTTTAAGCCTACAAACTTTTGTTGAAATCACTGGTCCATTAAAGCATCTTCTCTTATTCTTTGTCTTCATGACTTTACACACTTTTGTTCTTTAATTCTCCTTTAGTGGGAAAGGAAGAGGAAAGAGGGAAAATACACATAACCAATTTGCCTTATTTAGCCAGAAAGCCCCCAAAATCTAATTTTTTGAGAAGTACTTACAAATGACTACCTGAAAAAACTTCCCCTTTTTCTCATTATTTAGAAACAAAAATACAAACACTTAAAAAAAACCATTTTTGCCAGAGTAAAAAATATAAGAATTCCAAGTATTAGGTCATGAAACCTGCTTCTGTTTATCTTGATGCCATAGCAAATAGTTAAATTATAAATACATTTACAATGATAAAAATTGAATAAGTTTATTTTACTTTGAAATGCGTATGTATATTATATACTTTTATGTTACAATTATTTTAAAGTAAGCAGAATGGGAAAATTTTTAATAGACCAAATTCAAAATTTTCTTTCTTTTCTTTATGAATACTAGAAAGTATGCATTAAAACTAATTTTATAAAAATCTTTAATAATAAATTGGTCTAAAACATTTTATTTCAAATAACTTCATCATATGCTAAGCACATTTTTTATAAGTTTTTAAAGCATCCCATAATAAATTTTACTCTGCAAAGAATTTGTGGTTTAATAAATTTTATAGAGAGCTGAGTTAGATCCCCTGTAGCCCTTTCTGATGTTGGTGAAACTTTAATAGTTCTATTATTTGTAAGTTATATTTTAACATTCACTTATTGCTTAATGTGCATTCTGAATATAAGGTGTTTTTAAATTATTTAACAAGCACAGATCTTCCTCAACTTATGAGGAGGTAATGTCTCAATAAAGCCATCCTAAAATTGAAAATATTATAAGTAAAAAATGCATTTATAATACCCCTAACCTACCAGATATCATAGATTTACCTAGCATGCCTTAAATGCGTTCAGAACACTTACATTAGCCTGAAGTTGGGAAAAATCATTTAACACAAAGCCTATTTTATAATAAAGTGTTGAAAAATCTCTGTAATTTATTGGACACTGTACTAAAAGTGAGAGAATTGTTGCATGTTACAGAATGGTTGTAATTACATGGGTTGTTTACCCTTCGGATCAGGAGACGGACCGGGAACTGTGGCTGCCGCAGCCCAGCATCACGAGAGAGGATCTCACTGCATATTGCTAGCTAAGGAAAAGATCAACATTCAGAATCCTACTGGTTTCTACTGAACATGTATTACTTTCACACCATCGTAAAGTCAAACATTCCTACATTGAACCATTGTAAGTTGGGCACTGTGTTTGCGAAACAGTAATTATATGCTAGAAATTCTTCTAGGCACCAAGGATATAATAGTGAAAAAAGCGAGTAAAATCTTTCATGAAGCTTATATTCTTGGGATAGGAAGTGCAGATAATAGTAAGCAAACTAACATATATGGACAGTATAATGTAATAAGAAGAAATAAAAGGGTATGATAGAGAATATCTCGCATTACCTTTCAGGTGGGTGACATTTCTCCATCTCTTCAAGTTTTGGGGACAGAGAGTTGGACCCACTGTTGTTCCATCCTTTCTTTCAAATTATTGAAGTAATAATTTCAATTTTATTGAGGCATAGTGGCTAGACACCTGGCACTTCGGGCATGGTCAAGGTTGTCAGCACTTGGTGGAAGCCTGCACTAAAACAAATAAATGATTTAATTCTAGCTATATGACATTGCCTGTTAAAAGGCTGTAAGATGATATCTCTTAGCTTTTGTTTTAAAGGTCATTACTAAAAACAAATAAAAACAAGCCTTTCCTCTTGAAGTAGTCTGAATATATGAATAAGAATTGAAGAATAGTTTTCTCACTATTTGGCTCCATCCTATTTAAGACCACGTTTGTGTATTTCCCAAAAACATTTCAAGAACTACCAGGGGACACATTTCATACTTTAGGAAAGCTGGCTTACAGAATTTTGGTGGTGGAGATGATAACAAATAGACAGGAAAGACTTCAAATATTTAAGGCCTAAGGGGCCCAGCCTACACAATTGTTAAATTGTAGTATAGATTACTTACACCATAAAAAAGTTAGGAAATGAGTCAGGGCTTAAAGGAGAAGCAGGGCTGTTAAGACAAAAAGGAAAGCAGTTCATACAAGGTAAATTGCTTTGGCAAAATATATTGTAGATGCTCAAAAAATGTTTGTTTCCTGGTACACTAAGTCAAGAGTCAAAAAGAGCACAATTGTTGGACAGTAAGGAAAGAGTATCTGGAAGAAGTAAGAAATCCATTTAATAAAGAGGGTGTGATTTAACATTTTATTAGACTGAATTAGCATTATTTCCCTCTAAAATCTGTTCCTTCCCTCTTTCCTGTTTCAGGAAATGGCACTACTTCCTGGATGTGAATTTCTCAGGTTGCAGGGCTGGGAGCGGTTATGAGTTTCTGTGGTTGTGGATTTGTTGCTACCTTCCAGGCAGGTGCCTGGATGTTGTAACTTGTCATGTTCCTTTTACTGAGTAACCTACTAAACACCTTGTGCTAAATCGATTGTGACCCATCTCTAACAAGTGATCAAACCTTCATTAAATTTGTTCATGTACTCATGCCACTTCTGGCTTTTTTTTGTTATGTTGTTATATGAACATACTTTTCTATGTGCCTCTTTTTCTTTTTCCTTTGATCTTTTAAAAAATTTTGCCATTGATATTTAATCATAAGCCACCTTAAAACATTTTTGCAAAATTGTGTGTTTGTATATAAGATAAACAGACTTCAGATTCCACTCAGTTACCCAAATCAGAGTCTGTAGTCAATTTCCATATTGACTTGTTTATATATCCCCATATTTAATCAAGGAATAAATGTTTCCTATTCTATTCTGAACATCTTTTCAATCTTGTTACATCAATTTAGAGTTGCTGCTTTCATTATGGATTCAGATTTCTTAAATAAGTTGATATAGAGCTACCTAACTGGTCAGATGGCCCTCAGTTTCTCCTGTTCTAAAGTTTCTTCATAAAGTTCCCAGAATGAAATTTCACAACGTAACAAAACAAACAAAAACAATAATTCATGAATACGTTACTCTTCTGCTCAGTGTCACTCAGTGCCTCTCCAACTTTCAGAATCAAGTCCATACTCCTCCCTTTGGAATATAAGACACCTAAAAATATGCCTTTCATCTTTTGCTGACCCCTCCTTCAAACTTCTCCAGCCTCATCTGTCATAATGGACCTCTTGAATGCTGTTTTGATCCACTGAGCTAGTTGTGATTTTCTACTGTACCATGTACTCTCAGCTTTCTCTGGTTGAAATACTCTTTCAGAACTTTGCACCACCAAACACACTGTCCTTGAATTAACAAAGTATCAGATGGCTATTTTTAAATTAATTAATATTGGCCAGTAGCCCAAGTCCATGATCAAAGTCATCTTAGGAAGTAGATGACAAAATGGATGGATGAGCTAGATCTTGTCCACGGTTGCTAAAAGAACTAAGAGAGAACAAGCAAGTCTCAACTCCACTTTGCCTAAAGTAATAGATATATTGCAAATTCATAAAAGAATGCTTTGTTCTATCACCATCTACCATCATACATCTTAGATTATTGGCAGATGCCCTAGTGTTGTGTGAACAACAATGTAAGTGATTGGAACTTCTGATCAAAAGAATACCATGACTTCTTTACTCTCAAGATGCTTTTCTTATTTTTTATAAAGATAGAATAAGAAATCTTCATTTCTGGCAGTCTCTGTAATCCCTAACTTCTTGAAAGAATCTGTACAAAATGAAAAAAAAAAGTGGCCCTGTGTACCCTAATCTGGAAAGAAATATCCAGCTGATTTCAAAAGATATAATATATATTTATTATAGAATAAAACTCAAAATTCTGATACAAAATTCTGTATTTTAAAAATCTGTGTTATAACTTTTATAACATTAATTATTAACATCCAATTGCTTCTTTGCTTTCTGGCATGGAAGACCAACTTTAAATTTCCTTGAGAGAATATATAGATTCTTAAACACAGCAATATCAGTGGCAAAAAGGGGAACAGTAATTACTTGGAAACAGGAAACTGCTCCTTCAACAAAGGAGCGGATGTTGGATATAAGTGATGAACTCCATTTGAGAAAAGTGTACCCATTAAAAAATCAATACTTTTAGCTCTAGGGGGTCAGAGCAAATGTTTTCAGATCCTGCCCAAAAAATTAAGGACTTGGGAGCATTTCACCTGGCAAACATTTTAAGCTTAAGATATGTCAGACTTTTAAACTTAAGAAGATTTTTTTTAAAAAAACCCTCTAAGAATTGATGTACAAAGACTTTGCAGAATCAAAATATCATGAAAGTAGTATCTGTAGAAACAAGCTGTACAATCATACCTATGATAGAATTGCCTATGTCAGAAGGGAGGATTCAAATTGCTTACTAATGCAATTTTTTCTTCTCTTTTTAAATTTTTTTTTATTTTTTATTAACATATAATGTATTATTAGCCCCAGGGGTACAGGTCTGTGAATCACCAGGTTTACACACTTCACAGCACTCACAATAGCATATACCCTCCCCAATGTCCATAACCCAACCACCCTCTCCCTACCTCCCTACCCCCAGCAACCCTCAAGTTTGTTTTGTGAGATTAAGAGTCTCTTATGGTTTGTCCCCCTCCCGATCCCATCTTGTTTCATTTTTTTCCTTCCCTACCCCCTAAGCCCCCACTTTGCCTCTCAAAATCCTCATATCAGGGAGATCATATGATAGTTGTCTTTCTCTGATTGACTTATTTCACTCAGCATAATACCCTCTAGTTCCATCCACGTCGTTGCAAAAGGCAAGATTTCATTTCTTTTGATGGTTGCATAGTATTCCATTGTATGTATTATATACCACATCTTCTTTATCCATTCATCTGTTGACGGACATCTTGGTTCTTTCCATAGTTTGGCTGGCTATTGTGGACATTGCTGCTATAAACATTCTGGTGCATGTGCCCCTTCAGATCACTACATTTGTATCTTTAGGGTAAATATCCAGTAGTGCGATTGCTGGGTCATAGGGTAGCTCTATTTTCAACTTTTTGAGGAGCCTCCATACTGTTTTCCAGAGTGGTTGCACCAGCTTGCATTCCCACCAGCAGTGTAGGAGGGTTCCCCTTTCTCCGCATCCTCGCCAGCATCTGTCATTTCCTGACTTGTTAATTTTAACCATTCTGACTGGTGTGAGGTGGTATCTCATTGTGGTTTTGATTTGTATTTCCCTGATGCCGAGTGATGTGGAGCACTTTTTCATGTGTCTGTTGGCCATCTGGATGTCTTCTTTGCAGAAATGTTTGTTCATGTCCTCTGCCCATTTCTTGATTGGATTATTTATTCCTTGGGTGTTGAGTTTGATAAGTTCTTTATAGATTTTGGATACTAGCCCTTTATCTGATATGTGGACTGCAAATATCTTCTTCCATTCTGTCAGTTGTCTTTTGGTTTTGTTGACAGTTTCCTTTGCTATGCAAAAGCTTTTGATCTTGATGAAGTCCCAATAGTTCATTTTTGCCCTTGCTTCCCTTGCCTTTGGTGATGTTTCTAGGAAGAAGTTGCTGCGGCTGAAGTCAAAGAGGTTGTTGCCTGTGTTCTCCTCAAGGATTTTGATGGATTCTTTTCTCACATTGAGGTCCTTCATCCATTTTGAGTCTATTTTTGTGTGTGGTGTAAGGAAATGGTCCAGTTTCATTCTTCTGCATGTGGCTGTCCAATTTTCCCAACTCCGTTTGTTGAAAGGACTCTTTTTTCCACTGGACATTCTTTCCTGCTTTATCGAAGATTAGTTGACCATAGAATTGAGGGTCTATTTCTGGGTTCTCTATTCTGTTCCATTGAACTATGTGTCTGTTTTTGTGCCAGTACCATACTGTCTTGATGACAACAGCTTTATAACAGAGCTTGAAGTCTGGAATTGTGATGCCACCAACTTTGGCTTTCTTTTTCAACATTCCTCTGGATATTCAAGGTCTTTTCTGGTTCCATATAAATTTTAGGATTATTTGTTCCATTTCCTTGAAAAAAAAATTATGGTATTTTGATAGGGATTGCATTAAACATGGAGATTGCTTTAGGTAGCATAGACATTTTCACAATATTTGTTCTTCCAATCCATGAGCATGGAACATTTTTCCATTTTTTTGTGTCTTCCTCAATTTCTTTCATGAGTACTTTATAGTTTACTGAGTACAAATTCTTTGCCTCTTTGGTTAGGTTTATTCCTAGGTATCTTATGGTTTTGGGTGCAATTGTAAATGGGATTGACTCCTTAATTTCTCTCTTCTGTCCTGTTGTTGATGTATAGAAATGCAACTGATTTCTGTGCATTGATTTTATATCCTGAAACTTTACTGAATTCCTGTACAATTTCTAGCAGATGTGGAATGGAGTCTTTGGGGTTTTCCATATAAAGTATCATATCATCTGCAGAGAGTGATAGTTTGACTGTAATTTTTTCTTCTTACACTAAAGACTAAATGAGAGAACATGGACTTAGTTTCCCCAATAATACAAGTTGTATGAATTTTTAAAAGTGATTGGCACAGATTTTGTTTTCAGGTTTTTTTGAGGGGATTTGGAAAATTTTTACATCTTGCTGTTTTTGAGGGTAATATTCAAGTAATAGGGGTTTATCTATCATGCCAATGGCATTTGATAATTCAGTTCAAAAACAATGACAGTTCATCGTTGCCCACAGGACTTCAATGTTTCTATTTGAAATCTATAGAAAGCTGAGCCAAGAACAAGCAGCAAATTTTATTTTAGATCCCCAGCTGGGATAATTCCATGGTAAGCTGAAGAATGAAAAGTCCAGTTCTTCTAAGTCTCAATCAAAATATCCCAACTTTAAAACCAGGGAATCATCAATGAAAATAACATATTTGGAATCAGTTAAATGTGTTTATTTTTTTTCCCTCAGCCTACCACATATCAACAGGTCTACCCCCTCACAATAAAATAGAAGGGAACCTGCCACATTCTCCCCTCTCACTATTTTATGAGTTACAGGAAGTAAAAACCAAATAGAACACATGTGTGAACTCTGCTTAGAAAGGTGAGTCACAGAGGCAAGATAGTGTGAGGGAATTACATGGAATTTCCCCTAGGGTTCAGGATTATTTCATTCTGATTAGACACCTGCACAATTTATTTGTTCATGAAATATGAAAGGGATTATTAGCAACACTAATAATATCTTTTGCTTGTAAGTTAAAAATAAACTAAAAGTAACTCTGATGTTTTTATTATATGAAACAATTAGACTGGCTAAGGAGAACAAAGGAAAATGCTGGGTAGGTGTGGCTGTTTCAGTTGCATGCAAAGAGCCTCATTCAATCTGTGCACTTAATTTCTACTCTAAAATAACCTAAGAGATTCAAGGCTTTCAATTCTTTTTTCTTTTTGCATGTCCTTTTATGAATACTTATAGACATCTAACAAATTTATATCCTTTCAGACATTGTTTTCTTCTTGCAGGGGAATTTTTTTTCTAAGCAACTAGTAAATATTAGCTCGAATCCTAACATCAATTTGATTCCTGATTTGGGTCAATTTTATAAGTCACCTTTGTATTTCTCCTTGACTTTGCTTGTCTTTCCTTGAGCTTTTCTCTCTAAATCACTCTTTTTTTTAAGATTGTTTTCCAATAAACAGAGCTCTGTATCATTCTGTTGATATAAAGGGCTGCATTTTGAAGACAGCAAAATGGTAGTTAGATATTGATTTGTTGACACACTGGAACTTTACTACCACATTTCCCACTAATCTCAGACTTCTGGGCCATGATGGATTCCAAATTTGATGATAACGTTGTCTTGAACTATTCAAAGAGTAGCATGAGCAAAAGGCAGTGTTTTATAGGGTAAATGCACAGATTGGACTTCAGAAATCATGCACTCAAATCCCTCAGTTCTACAGATGAAGAAGTGACCCAAGAAACACTAAGTTATGCACTTAAGGATGCAGATTTCCTAAGTAGCAATTGTAGCACTTGAAATTGGGCTTTATGATTTCCTCTCTAGGGAGGAATACCACAGATGACCTTCCCTACATTAAATATGGGCATGTGTTAGTAATCTGCTATGCCTTCTTTATAGGAATTAATCACTTATTTGCTCTTACTTAAATAGTTCTTCCTTTATTAAAAGTTAAACCTAGATAAGAGAGTATAGAGAATTAAATATGTGTATTTCCTCTAGCATCTGGAAACCCTATGTATTGAAGTCTAATGACTATCTCAATTTTAAAATAATAATATGTTCAGTGTTTTATGTAATTGTTTTAATTTAGACTCAAAATACCCTATGAGAAGAGTATAAATAGTATCCCTATATTATATACAAGAAATTGAGGTACAAAAAAGTCAACTAACTTGCCCAAGACCACACAGCTAGTAAAATTGTGGAGCCACTTACAAGAGGCAGAAATCAGGGTGTTCTGCATAATAGAATGTTTCCATGGCTTTAGTTTGAAGACCATTGTTCAGGGATCACAATAATTTTATCTCTTGAAAAATGATACCTTTCACTAAGTTGAATTCAGTGTTGTGGCCTTGGCTTACGTATTGCAGGGCCTATGTGTACAGCTGGGCAATGTAGGTCCTATATGATGTCAGTGAGAGCCATGGCATGGAGGACATTGAAGTGATGCCTCTACAGAAGCCATTGCATAGAGACATGGAAATAGAAACTGCTATATTATGCCATTACTGCACTTATTAGAGGGAAAAAAGAAGTGCTTGTTTTATGTAAATCTTTTTGAGACAAGTGATTTACTGAATACTGGGAAAAACTTATTTTCTTTTTAGATATGGGGGAAAGGGACAGGGCAGGAGGAGAGAGAGAATTTTCAGCAGGCTCCATGCCCAGGACAGAGCCCAACATGAGGCTTGATCTCACTACCCTGAGATCATGACCTGAGCCCAAATCAAGAATGGGACACTTAACCAACTGAGTCACCTGGGTGCCCCCCCAAAACATCTTTCTGGGGGTACTGGGGTGGCTCAGTCGGTTGAGCATCTGCTTTGGCTCGGGTCATGATCCTGGACTTCCAAGATTGAGCCCCACAGTGGGCTCCCTGCTCAGTGGAGAACCTGCTTCTCCCTCTGCCTCTCACCCAGCTCATGCTTGCTCTCTCTCTCTCTCTCTCAAATAAATAAATAAAATCTTTAAAAAAAAAAAACAAAACTTCTTTTCTAAAGAATATATTCATACTTTCCTCATGGGAAATTTAGATTAGTGTTCACTATTTGTGTTTTGATTACCAAGAAGTTCAGCTTTAGGATCATAGCTAAAACATTGACAGGCTAAATTTTTTCTAAACTTTATTTTTCATTCTATTTTTATATTTCCTGGTCTCTCCTGTGTTTTATATCTTCTCACTAGTGTGATATGAACATTTGGTGCACTATAGTAGAAGACTAGAATTACAAGGTTTTCTACAAATGAAATATATAAAACCGGCTATAGTTTTCAAAAATTATGCTGTGTAAATTTCATACACCTTGCTGACAGGGTCCTGCTTTTTAAAGTCTCAGCAATGTAAAAAATCCATTTAAAAGTTACAATTGTAAGATTACAATTTAAAGAAGAAATAATGGTGTAAAGGAGCTTAAAAAGTGATTATGGAAAAGAGAAAATAGTTAAAACTGAACAAGGATGAAACATTATGTATCAAAACTTATGGGATACAGCTAAGCATTTCTTAGAAGTAGTAGTATTAAATGCATTTGTTACAAAAAGAGAATTTTTAAAAAATGAGTGGAGCATTCCATCCAGGAAACTAGGGCCACAAAAAGAGTAAAACTAAAAACCAAAGAAGGGATAAAATAGTGAATCCAAATAACAAAATGAAAAAAATAGAAAACTTTTCTATTTTGTAAAATAGAAGTAATTATGAAACAAAATGTCTCTCAGAAATATCTTAATTAAAATAAAGAACAGAAATTTTTTTTTTTTCAAAGTACACATAAACAGAAGAGTAGTAAAATGAAATGGTTAGTAACACCGGCAGTAGAGCCTCTAAAGGCCAGGCACAGGGCAAAACTAGGTTAAACCAAGAAAGCAGAAAACCTTCCCTGTGACTACAATTAGGCTATCAAATACAGAGTAACAAAAGACACTAGTAGTTCACTACTGGTCAGTGGCAAGATAGTGGAAAAACCTCCCTTCCCTCCTCTTCCCATGATCAGATATATAGGGATGCATGAATATTGAGGGTAGAGAGAGCACAAACTTTGAGAAGATTTCAGCAGCACTCCAGCCTTCACTCTATGTACAAGATATTGCTAGACTAATGTGAAGTCTGGGGTGCATTGTAGATGACCATTAGCAGTAACAAAATCAAACTCGTTTCATGACTACATTTACTCATTCCCCCATGGTAACTGACAGAAGAGTGTCCATTATAAGCACAAAAACTATTTACTTGTCTCTATTCTACTAATGATATGTATCATTAAATCTTTTAAAAAGTTATGAGACACACTAAAAAAGAAGATAAAACAACTCATTGTCAAGAGACAAAGCAATCAACAGATCCAGACTCAAAGGAAAGCCGCATGCTCGCACTATGAAAGAGGGATTTCAAGCTAATGTAACCAGTGTATTTAAGATTTTGTGGAAATGTGGACAATATGTATAAACTGGTATGGAATTTCAACCAAAAATAAAAACAAACAAATAAAACAAAAGATAAAATGGAAATGCTAGAAATTACACACACAGCATTAGAGATAAAGAACTTCTTTGGCAGATCCTCCAATAAAATGGTAGTGGTCGAGGAAAGAATCAGAGAGCTTGAAGAAAGCTCAACAGAAATTATTCAATGTGTGGGGAAAAAAGCAGAAAAAAAATTCAAGAACTGTAGGACAATATCTAACAAACTTGTAACTTCAGTCCCAAAAGAAGAGAGAACATAAGGCAGAAGAAATATCTTCTGCAGCAACAGATTTTCCTGATACGGCAAAATATTACAAACAGCATGTCCAAGAATCTCAGAGAAACCTAAGCAGTGTAAATAATTTTTTTAAATCCCAAAGACAGTACATATTCAAACTGTTAAAAAGAAAAAAACAATAAAGATTATGAGAAAATTTGAAGACTGATGTGGGAAAAAGACACATTACATAGACGAACAAAAATTAAGATTACAATGGACCTTGTTAGAAACCAAACAATCCACAAGACAATGTCACCTTTAAAGTATTAAAAGAAAGAAAGGAAGAAACCTGTCAATTCAGATTGTATACCCAGTAAAAATAAGGGTTTTTGTTTTATAAACAAGAGATAATAGAATTCCTTACCAGCATTTATATGCTTTAGGGAATGTTAAATGGAGTCCTTCAGAAAGAAATGTGGAAATGTATAAGATTAATAGCCCTGGAAATAGTAGAAATTAAAGCAAATATAAAATAATATTTTAAAATGTAACCTAAAATTGTCTAAAGCAAAAAACAAAACAAAAAAGCAGGAATAATGTTTTTGAATTTATAACATAGGTAAAATAAAAGTATGACAATAATAACACAATGGAAGGGAAAGGAGAATTGAAAGTATGCTGTTAGAAGTTTATTACAGGATAAACAAAGTGATATTTAATATTTGAAGTTAGATTGCAGTAAATTAAAGATGTATACTGTAAACTTGGGCAACCACTAATAAGAAGATTAGAGGAAGTGGTTTAACTAATAAGATAATTGTGGAGATAAAGTATAATAGAGAATATTCAACTAATCAAAAAAACAGAAAAAGAAAACAAAAGAAACAAATAAGAGGCCTTTCAAGAATGATAAAAGGACTTCTTTAAGCTGAAATAAAAGTTCACTAATTAGTAACAGGAAAACATATGTAAGTATTAATTTCACCAGTAAAGGCAGATATGTAGTAAAATTCAGAATAATCAAATGTTGCAAAGTTTGTGGGTTAATTACTTAGAAAGCTAGTATCAAGTTAAAAGTCAAAAATAGTAAAATACAACTGTATCTCCAGTAATTTGTTAATGAATACACAAAATGAAAAGATGTACATTCTAACATCAAAAACATGAAGTGCATGTATGTTTTTGATGTCATGAGGAGTTTATTTTACCTCCCAAACATAAAGTTGGGGAAGTAGAAATGTAGAGCTTTAGAATGTGTTTAGACTTGTTATCAACTTAAAATTGACTGTTATAAGTTGTTTTATGTAAGTCTCATGGTAACCACAAAGTAAAAACCTCTAGTAGTTATACGGAAGTTAAAGGGAAAGAAACAAATAAGAGATATGAAAATAGGAAAAAAAAAACCCTAAAAGAGTATTAATTTAAATCTAACAATAATTACATTGAATGCACATGGCCTAAATACTCCAGTTAAAAGGCAGAGATGGCAAGAACCCAATTTTAAATATAAAAATAATGAGGCATCTGGGTGGCTTATTCAGTTTAGTGCCCGCCTCTTAGTTTTGCTCAGGTCATGATCTCGCATTGTGGGATCAAGCCTCACATCAGGCTCCACCTAGGTGTGGAGTCTGCTTGAGATTCTCCCTTTTCCTTCCCCTGTGCAGTCTCTAAACAAATAAATAAAATCTTTAAAATAAATAAAGAAATACAACAATAGTGATATGTTAAGAATAAAAGAATGGAAAAGGAAGATGTCATGTAAAATTTAGTCAAAAGAAAAATTGAACAGTTATATTAATATCAGACAAAGTGGACTTCAAATCAAGATTACCAAAACTAAAGAGAAAGATTACATAATGTTAGCTATTATCACTAATGAAAGTGTTAACTCATTAAGAAGGTACTGTAACGCTAGATGTATATGCATCTAACAACAGAACTTCTGAAAATACATGAGTAAAAACTGGTAGAGCTGAAAGTAGAGCTCGACAAATCTACAGTTGCGGTTGGAGACTTCATGTATCTCTCTCAGTAACTGATAGAATATATATGCTGGGAATCAATAAGGATATAGAGAACACCCATCAACCAGCTTGAACTAATTGACTGTATTAAACAAAAGCTGATTACATATGCTTTTCAAGTATATAGAGGCATTTACAAAAAGAGCATATTAGACCATAAAATAAACTTCAACAAAAATTTAAAAGAATGAAAAAACATACTAATTATATTATCTGATAACAATAGAATTTAACTAGAAAACAGTAGTCAAAAGATACTTGGAAAATATCCAAATATTGGAATTAATGTATTTCCAAATAATTGCTGGATCATCAAGAAAATCAAAATATTTTAATCGAATGAAAATTAAAACATCACAATAAAAAATGGATATATTAGAAGGGCTTAGAGGAAAATTTATAGCATTAAATGATTAACAAAGGAAAAGATATTGAAATCAGTAATCTCAAGTTCCACCTTAGGAAACTAGGAAGGGAAAAATAAACTAAAAGCAAGCAGGAGGTGGGAAATAGTAAAGACAAGAACAGAAATCAATGAAATTGAAATATAGTAGAGAAAAATCAATGTAACCAAACCTGTTTCTTTGAGAAATTAATAAAATTGTCAGACTTATAGCCATGTTTGTCCTTTAAAAAGGGAGACTCAAGTGGAAATTAATAAAATTGTCAGGCTTATAACCATGTTTGTCCTTTAAAAAGGGAGACTCAAGTCGAAAACATCAGGAATAAAAGAACAGCATCACTACAGATCCTGCAGACATGAAAATATAAGGAAATATTATGAATGATGTTTTTGGATAAATTCCACAATAATGAAATGGACAAGTTCACTGAGAGACTTTACAAACACTCACTCAAGATGAACTAAATAAGTTGAATAGTTGAATATACGTGAAATTTAATTCATAATTAAAAAATAGTTTGTAGATTTCATATGAAGTTAAAAGCCATTTGATTCAGCAATCCCCAAAATATGTGTTAACCCAAGTCAAATGAAAACATATTTTCACATAAAAACCTCTATGATCATAACTATGGTGGCTTTATTCACAGTCATCAAAAGTTGAAAAAACCTAAATTGTCCATCAACTGGAGAATAAGCATATGTAAATTCATACAGTGGAAGCCTACTGAGTGATAAGAAATAAACTATGGATAACATGCAACGGCATGAATAATTCTAAAGCATTATGATCTGTAAAAGAACTATACTCAAATGTTCTGTACATTTTATTATTTCATTTAAATGACATCTTGGAAAAGGAATGTCCTTTGAGGCAGAAAACAAATTAGCCATTGTCAAGGACTAAAAAGCAGGGAAGGAATTGACAACAAAGGGTCATAAGTGAACTTTTTGGGGCAATATAATGTTCTATTTCTTGGTTCTGACAATAGTAGTACCATGACTGTATTTTTCAATATTCATTGAACTGTAAAACTAACAAGGGTGAATTTTATTTACATCTGACAAGAGTGAAATTTTATCAAGTATAAATTGAACTTCAATAAATCTTACTATGAAAAAAGAAACTTTAGTCTCTAAAAGGAGATTTAAGACAAAAATATATCAAAATAATTCAATATACGGACACTATCATCTCATTAAAATCAGGAGTATTTACTAAAACTCAAATCCCTTTTATTTCATAGAAAGATATATATAGATACTTATTGCATCTTAGATTCCCCTTGAAACACCCTGAGCCAAATATTAAAGTAGAACTCTTGTTTAGTAGAGGATCTCAGAAAACTCAGTAAAGGAGTGGGGAAGTGTGAAAGAAAAGGAAGCAAGCCAATAAATTATGTATTATCAAAAAAGTTACTGCTGTGGGCAGTTTGAACTGCATTTCACCACGAAATTGTGGGAGGCATGACAGAACTCACATCTCAAAGTCAGCCCACTTACGGGGCAAGAGATCTGGATAGTTATCTATCAGTTCCTATCAGTCAATGGTAGAAGGTTGCCTCTAGATGTTATCAGTGTCTAGTGCTTCTGATTAGCCATAAATGCTGGAAAAAGAGAGAAAGTCTTTGAACAAAGGGATGTATATGCTGGAAGTTGGATGTATTGCTGATGTGACTAGGAACTGTAAGACACAAGGATATAGACAGGACAGGTCTACTACACTTAAACTAGGAGCAGAGAACATTTCTACAACTTGAAAAACATATAGACAATATATCATTCCTATTGGTGAAATTTTAGAAGCAGTTTCCTTAAAATTAGAAATAAGACAAAAATATGTACTATCACTGATGCAAGTTCATATTACATTGGCAGACCTCACTGATGCAATAAAAAGTGGATAAAGAGATAAGTGACATAAGGACTAGGAAGGAAAAGATGAGATCACCATTATTTGCAGGTGATATATATATATTTCTACATAGTAAATGCTGGTAAAGCCATAGACAAACTATGGAATAATATTAAGAGAGTTCAGCATGATTTCTGAACCTTAATCAGTATATGAAAGCATACCTTTCTTTCATACCAGTAATAACCACATAGGAAATGTAATAGAAATAAAGATTATGTACTCACTAGCAATAAAAACTGTAAACTAATAATAACATTATAAATTAAGTTACAAAATTTTAGTAATATAAAAAGATCTAAGTAACTTGAAAGTTAACATTTTTCACAAATGTTAAGATTCAATACTGTAAAGATGTCAGTTCATTCAAATTAATTCATAAATTCAGTGCCATTCTGATAGAAATTCAAAGAATAATTCTGAGGGAACTTGACAAAATCATTCTAAAATTCACACAAAGTAAGGAAGTTCTGAAAGAAGTGTGGAAAAGGAACTTACCATATATCAAGATATGTTACAAAATACAGGCATTAAAACTATTTTTGGCACAGGCGTAAGTAGGTAGATCAATAGAAGAGAATGGAGAACCCGCAAAGAGACACAACTCCTGCAAAATCTGCTATAAGATAAATGAGACATTTCAAATTAATTAAGAATAGACTATATTCCATTAAAAGCATTGACTCAATTGGCTTTTTCTAGGAAAAAAACAGTGAAATCACAGCATTACCTCACACTATACAGAGAAATAATTTCCAGTTGGATAAAAATCTAAATATAAGAAACTTTTTATTATGTTCAGTTAGCCAAAGAAACTTTTAAATAATTGAAAAAATATGAGATTATAGGAAATGGGAAGCTTTCCTTAACTAGAGTAGCAAAAACTAAATTATAAAAGAAGTATTGGTTAAATTTGACATATAAATTATTTTTGTATGTGTGGAAGATAGGTACTATAATATAAAGAACAGAAGGGGAAAGTGTCCCAATCCATTTACCAAAAATGTAAGCCAGATAACTAATACATAGACAGATTAGACATAGGTGGTGATAAAGGTGATATAGATAGATAGATAGATAGATGATATTTCTTTAATAATTCTGATTAGACGGAGAAAGACAACTATCATATGATCTCCCTGATATGAGGGAGAGGAGATGCAACATGGGGGGTTAAGGGGGTAGGAGAAGAGTAAATGAAACAAGATGGGATTGGGAGGGAGACAAACCATAAGTGACTTAATCTCACAAAACAAACTGAGGGTTGTTGGGGGGAGGGGGGTTGGGAGGAGGGGGTGGGGTTATGGACATTGGGGAGGGTATGTGCTATGGTGAGTGCTATGAAGGGTGTAAACCAGGCGATTCACAGACCTGTACCCCTGGGGATAAAAATATATGTTTATAAAAAATAAAATTAAAAAAAAAAAGATAAAAAAATAATTCTGATTAGAAGTCAGTTAATCCCTTTCTCTATATCTTTCCCACATCTAATAGACTTAAATTACATATACTATCCAAAATAAAACCACTTCTGAAATTGTGCATTCAGGCTCAAGCAACATAAACCAGAAGCTCACTGTTAAATTTCTTGTGCTCACTTTTACATTGAACAAACAGGACTTGCTTTTCTAGAGATGGTGGATAAATCAGGCCATGTTTCAAGACTCCTTTGTGCGCTATCAGCAGGCAGTCCTCTGATTCATAAGCAGTCACCTAATAATATTGTTCTGTTTTCAAAACATTGTGCAATTCCCTATTCTCAAGCGACCTCTATTTTCAGTCAGGATGAAGGAACAGGGGCCAGATTTTGAATTTTTGAATTTTGAATTTTGAATTTCCGGGAGGCCATGCTTGAAGGGGGAACTGAGGCAGAATCCTGTTGATTCCCTGAGCTGAGGAGGCAGAGGTGAAGCCTGGAAACACTAAGGCAGCTGGAGCTGTGGGGCAGAATGACAGAAAAGTGAGAACTGCACAGGTGAAGAATACAGGAAGTCTACAGAAAGTCCCACAGAATTCTGTAGGACTAGAGATCAATGTGAGGAAACTACCCAAGGCTGGAGACAGAATCATCTGAAAGGAGTAGAGAACAATGCCCAGTTCTCACACTGCCTTGTCCTCAACCCAGTCTCAGCTAACTGTTCTCTCGTCTTTACTAATAACCCTACTCCTTCCATAAGGCCAACTTAAACCTTCCTACTCTCTAGCCACCACCTGTTACCTCCTGGGCTTGCTTACTCCATATGCTGACTGCATAGGGGTTAAGAAAGGATTAAGAAAACTTCAGCAAATCACTACAATTGTTGTTGCCAAAACCAGATAAGATTTATCTCAATCCTAGCACAAAAGAGATGCTATGATAAAGGGACACACACAAAAAAGCACTAGGAAATTAAAAATATGATAACCAAAATTTTTAAATTCCATGGAATGGTAAAAGACACCTTCAAAAAAGTAAGACTAAGAAATATACCTTGTCCTGCATGATTTCTCTGAAAGCTCGTGAAGGATGTCATCCAGGAAAACAAGGCAATATTCCACAAAGAGGAAACTATGGGATCCAGGAAACAAGAATCTAAAGCAGGAGAATAGAAAAAGAAGTAAAAGGGACATCTGTGCAATAGACGAAACCTGTCCGGAATAGAGGATAAATGAAAGGTCTGGAGGACACTCTCCAGAAAGAAAGAGCCATATGTATACACACACACACACACACACACACACACACACACACACACACAGATTAGTTGTATGGAAACCCATTTGAACTTATTGGTGTTATTGGGAAAAATTAGTGACACACACTTAAAGGAAATGAAAAAGAATTATTTATTTGGGGAATGTGGAAGATAGAGAAGATTGTGCTAGAAGGGAAACAGTCATGATATGCTCCTTGGCTTCACAATGAATAATATCCATAATGACATGAGGTAGGCATTGCCTATTGACTTAAGTAAATGTTGTGATTTAATTATTTTTAAAAGGTTGGAGAGGAGAATCAGTGGGGATAGAAGAACGAATATAAAATCAAGTTAATGATATATTATAAGTTAAGCCAAGTAATAGCAACAGAAGTGTACTATATAAAGATGCTAGGGGGAAAAACGGGAAAGATTTGAAAAATGATTGTTCCTGAAGAGAAGGACTAAAGGATAAAGCGGAGAGAGCCTTTTAACACTGACTTTTTCTATTTCACCACGATCAAATTGAAAATTTATTTTAAAATATGCTTATAAGCCTTTTTATTGTAAGCCACCTCAAATTCTTTTGTAAATCACATGAGTGAAAAATATAAATAAATAAATAAATAAATAAATAAAGGCTCTCTGTGCATTCGTTTATCCACCATCACTCACTGATTTCCTAGATAATTGTCCTCTAGCCAAAATGTATAGAAATGCAATTCGATAATGCTTCCTCAGAGGAGTTTTCAAAAGCTTATTATTAATCTGACCCAGTATCAAGCATTTCAAGGCAGATGCTGTCCAAACTGTGTAAATGTCCAGGCCTGTCTCTGCTGTGGCTTCTCATTTTTTAATCAAAACGGTCTTAGTTATCTTCACGAGAGTCGGATGTGTTTTCTCTCAAACAAAAGACAGATACTCTCCTTCATACTGACAGCAGGGACTATTTCTACTAGACGAAACATTTTTAGGAATTGCTGTAGGTATTGACTAAGAGTGCAGCCCGCCCTCTTTCATACCAGCTTCTGCTTCGGCTTTTCAAGAAGTTTCGCTAATTGTGGCAACTGCCCTCCCCAGGGTGCTGCTGATTAGCAGCTGTGCACTAGCGTTATTGCTGCTGCTGATTGTCTCCTCTTGGCCAACTCCCCTGACACTTCGTGTTTGACCACAGTCCTAGAAAATGCCTCTTTTCTGGAAATTTGATGGCGCCATGCTGGCATGCAGAACCTTGCTGACCCTAATTAAGGACAAACCCAAAGTTGAAATGTGAAGTGTATTGGGAAGCCAATAGGCCTAAGTTCAAATGTCTGATTACCCTCTGAGCTATTCTGATCTTGAATTCAGCATGTAACGTTACTTAACTCAAAAAACACATGTTTCTTTCTCTTTCTATGAATGATTACTGACTTCCCTCTCTCTATCAGCTGCCTGGCTCTCTTCCAGAGCTCTGGGCCACTCTGTCTAGTGTTTGTCATGTCACCCTTTGAATGCAACCACAGTGACTCAGCTATAAGTCTCTAACTTATCATTTTCCCCTTCATTTATTCCTAATCTTAGTAAAAGTGCCATTATTTATGTGATCCTCATTCTAGTTCCAATGTACCTGCTTCTCCATACTGGCTAACAGAATCATCTATGGAAGCTTTATAAAATGCAGATGCTCAGGACCCTCCTAGGCCTATGAAATCGGAATTTCCAGGGATGAGGTTAACTAGGTATAATTTTTAAAAGCACCACAGTAATTATGCTAGGGAATTAAGTTTGAGAACCATGATATGTCTCCCCTTCCCCCATTCACTGTCTACATTTTGACCTCATTACCTCTTGCCTCGATGATTGCTGTAGTTTGCAACTGCCTTTCATGTATCCTGTTTCAACACTTTTAATTTGCTGTCTTCTTCTTTTTTTTTAATTTGACAAATATTGATAGGAGGCCTTGTTTGGCAAGGGGTTTTCCTCCACCATGGTGCTAGAATCATTTTTCTAAAACACAGGTCTTACGATGTTTTGTTGCTTAAAATCCTGTAATAGTTCTTTTTCCCCCTCAGATTAAACTCCAGCCTTTAAAGATTTAAAGATTTAAAGATCACTGATCTTGTCCCATCTTTTTTTTTTTTTTTAACCAACTCAAGTCCTTTCAATACCTTGGCTATGGTATTTGCTGGTTTCTAAATAGTCGGAAATCTAATGGAATCATCTAATATAATATTTAAGAGCTCATGCATGGAATCACTTAGATCTGGTTTCAGTATACCACTTTGGTACTTACTATCTACATGTCTGTAGCAAGATGCTTAACTTTTTAAGTCTCAGTACTCTTCTCTGCAAAATAGATGTAATAATGACTACCTTATATGGATATCGGGACGAATAAATTAAATAATTTATCTAAAGTGCATAGCACAAAATAAGTACCCAGTTTTGGTGACTGTTACTGGTGGCTATTATTTACACATGCTATTTGCTGCTTAGAATGCTGTTCCTTTGCTCTCTTTCACCTGAATTATCCCCTACTTGATATTTAAGCTTCAGCTAGTCATACTTTTCTCCAGGAAGCCTTCCCTTACAATCACTTTTCACAAGAACCCTAATCTTTCTTCTATCTCAAGGGTCACCCAACTGTGGCCTACAGATCAAATCTGACCTATTACCTATTTTGTATAGTCCCTGAGCAGAGGATGTTTTTATGTCTTTAAATGGTTTTTAAAAAAATCAAAAGAGGTGGGGCGCCTGGGTGGCTCAGTGGCTTAAGCTTCTGCCTTCGGCTCAGGTCATGATCTCAGGGTCCTGAGATTGAGTCTCACATCGGGCTCTCCACTCAGTGGGGAGCCTGCTTCCCCATCTCTCTCTCTGCCTGCCTCTCTGCCTACTTGTGATCTCTGTCTGTCAAATGAATAAATAAAATCTTAAAAAAAAAAATCAAAAGAGGATGCATGGAAATCATACAAAATTTAAATCTCAGCATCCATAAAGTTTCAAGGGAACATGGCCATGCCCGTTTGTTTACAAATGGTCTACGGCTACTTGAGCACTTGCAACAGAAACTGCATGACCCACAGAGCCAAAAATATTAGCTCTCTGACTCTTTTCAGAAAAGAGTTTGCTGATCTCTTCTCTACCTTATCCTAGCAGCGACCATCCTGTATAGTCTGCTCACTTGTCTTCCCACACCAGTGACCTCCTTTAGGTCAGAAACACTGTTTGATCCTTCCTCCAGCACTTCGCACGCTGCCCATGTGGTCTCAGAGAGTAAGCTCTCAATTTATCCTTATTGAGAGAATGAAAGAATTATCTTCCTAAAGGTGTTTTTTCCCCCTTTGTCAAATATGGTAACAATGTATAACTAAACATTTTGTATGAATTCAGAGTAATCATGAGTTCCAAATTTCATTTAGGTATTACCTTTGTGTCAGTCAATTTTTTAACCCCTAACATATATTATTTCATAAAGCAAAGCCTTAAGAAATAAATCGTATTATTGTTCCTTTTTTATCTATAGAAGAAACCAAGGTCACAAAGAGCTCAAGTAATTTGATTAAGTTCCCAGGATTAGGAAGTAACAAAGCTGAACAATCCCACTCAGAGCCCTCTCAATCACTTTGTTATAAAGTGATAGTGAAAATGAAGAGGGAGCCGAAATAAGATGAGGTGTTTGTTTTAATAAGGATTATTTTCAACAACAGTGTTCTAAAGTAAGTTCAAAATAAAATGTGAAAATGTACCATCCTTTGTGATAAAATACAGAAGAGTACATTTTAGATCATGGTAGATGCTTGAATCTTAATGATGTGTTCTTGTTATCACTTTTGTCAGCCAAATGCTGAAAACATTCAAAGAGCCTTATTATTTCTCTATTATAATGTATCTTAAAGCTAGTCTGTTGGTTTTGCTTAACGTTGAAAGTGAATAGCAAGAATACATGACAAATGCAACCCTTTAGAAATAGGATTCTGTCAGCCCCCAGAACGCACCTCACATCTTTGATGAAATATAAAGGATCATTATTCAATGGAAACTGTCAAAAGTCATGTCAAGGGGCGCCTGGGTGGCTCAGTGGGTTAAAGCCTCTGCCTTCGGCTCAGGTCATGATCTCAGGGTCCTGGGATCGAGCCCCGCATCGGGCTCTCTGCTCGGCGGGGAGCCTGCTTCCCTTCCTCTCTCTCTGCCTGCCTCTCTGCCTACTTGTGATCTCTGTCTGTCAAATAAATAAAAATCTTAAAAAAAAAAAAGTCATGTCAAAATTAATAAGTGATCATTTAAGTGCTATAGTAGGGAAAAATTCAGTTGCATTCAAACATACTGAAAGTATTTGCTTAGACATTGATAAAATATGACAAAAATAAGATCTTTAAAAATAGATTAGGGGCACCTGGGTGGCTCAGTGGGTTGAAGCTTCTGCCTTCGGCTCAGGTCATGATCCCAGGGTCCTGGGATCAAGCCCCACGTCGGGCTCTCTGCTCAGCGGGGAGCCTGTGTCCTCCTCTCTCTCTGCCTGCCTCTCTGCCTGCTTGTGATCTCTGTCTGTCCAATAAGTAGATAGAATCTTAAAAAAAAAAGATTATGTTAATATAATTTCAGTCATTGATAATGTATCTCAAGTTGCTTTATATTTATTAAATAATTCCACTCTTGTTTTAGCTGGAATTCTCATTATTTAAGCTTTTTTTCATATCAATATCATTATTATTACTGCTTTTGCATAACATAGGTCTCTCTACACACAAAGAATGATTTTACTATCTTCAGCTGTCTACAACTAATAGTAAGATAAAATAAAAATTGTAGTGATCATCAAGTGCTTATAGCAATAAAAACTTTCTCAGAAGACTTAAATTTTTCTATATTTATTAATTTTATTAAACAGAAATGATAAGTTTAATTTTTCATTAGAAAATAATAGCAATGGTGGATCTTTATTTTAGAAAAGTAAAAAATTCATAGCAATGTTATAGATGTAAACCCAAAGATAAAAATAATTATATTAAATTAAAATGGACTATGCACTGAAAGTAAAAGACAAAGATTTTCAGAGTGGACTAAAAAAAAAGAAAAAGAGAGAGAGAATGAGAGACCAAACTCCATGCTGACTTAAAACAACCTATTCAAATATGAAGACATGGGGTGCCTGGGTAGCCTGGTTCATTAAGTGTCCATTTATTGATTTTGGCTGGGGTCATGATCTCAGGGTCTTGAGATCAAGCCCTATGGGGGATTCCATGCCCAATGTAGAGTCTCCTTGAGATTTTCTCTCTCTCTTCCTTTCCTGATGCCCCCCCAAAATAAATAAAGAAATAAAGAAATAAAATATTTTTAAAAATAAAATAAATAAATGTAAAGACACATATAGGTAAAAGTAAAAAAAAGAAAAAGAAAAAGATATACCATGCTAGTGATAAGCATAAGAAATCTGGAGTGTGTTTATTAATGCCAAAGTAAATTTCAAAACAACAACTGCTCTGATACCAAAACTAAAAATAACCAGAGAGAAAGAATAGCAGACCAATGTACTGCTTGAACAACAACAACAAAACTTTTTAAAAAGATAGCAGTCACACTCAGCAATAAATTATAATAAATCTTGACCAAGTGGAATTTATCCCAGAAATAGCCTTTATCCCAAGTTTTGTTTAATTAACACTTAAACACCAATCATAATTTACCATTTTAATAAAATAAGGAGAAAATTTTTAGAATCATCTCAATAGATGTAGAAAATCATTTAACCAAATTTTATATCCATTGATGACAAGCTCTTGGGGAAAAAAAGGAACAAGAGGGGCACCTGGGTGGCTCAGTCAGTTAAGCATCCCCTTGTTTTCAGCTCAGGTCATGACCTCAGGATTGTGAGATGGAGCCCCACATCGGGCTTCCCACTCAGCTTGGAGTCTGCTTGAAATTCCCTCTACCCCTCTCTCTCTGTCCCTCTCTCTAAAATAAATAAATAAATCTTTAAAAATAAAAGGAATAGAAGGGAGTCTCTTCAATTGGATATAGGGTTTTATTTAAAATCTTTCTAACCCCGGGCGCCTGGGTGGCTCAGTGGGTTAAGCCTCTGCCTTCGGCTCAGGTCATGGTCTCAGGGTCCTGGGATTGAGCCCCACGTCGGGCTCTCTGCTCAGCATGGAGCCTGCTTCCTCCTCTCTCTCTGCCTGCCTCTCTGCCTACTTGTGATCTCTGTCTGTCAAATGAATAAAATCTTTAAAAAAAAAAAAAAAAACTTTCTAACCCCATAATTAATAGTGAAACACTAGATGCTTTCCCTCTAATACTAGGAACAACTTTTTTATAAGAATACAAAAAAAGAAGCACACAGATTATTTTCTAAAGTACATGCACCATTTTACAAGCCCACCAGCAATATGTGAGGACTCTTATTTTACCACATCCTTATCTACTTGTTTTCTCTGTGAAAGATATTGTATATTTTCATAAATATATCCACAAGTATACAATAGGTATATTTTCATAAATATTTCTATAAATATAAAAAAGAGGCATACAAATTGGAAAAGAAGGGATAGAAATCTTTTATTCTTTATCCAAATGACAAAAAATACACTGAAACTCCTAAAAAATCTGTAGAACTAAGAAGTAAGCTTGTATTGTCACAGGATTCTAAGCCTCATATACAAAATGCAATTACATTTTTATACTAGTAATGAAAAACTAGAATTTGAAATTTTTAAAAATACCATTTATAATATAATATATCATATATATATAATTATAATATCATTAGAAAACATGAGTATTTTCTGGATAATAATATATCCAAGATCTGCACAATGACAACTATAAATCATGGCTGAGAAAAGACTGCAATAAATGAAGAGATATATTCATGGACTGGAAGAGTCAATACTTTAATTTAAAAAAAATTTTTTTTTAAGTGGACTCCATGTGCAGGGTGGACTCAACACAGGTTTTGAACTCAGTCAAGACCTAAGCTGAGATCAAGAGTCAGACGCTTAACTGACTGAGCCACCCAGGCATCCTGGAAAAGTCAGTATTTTAAAATATCAAGTCTACCCAAGTTGATGAAGAGATTTAGGACAGTCTTGATCAAAACCCAGCCAGACTTTTTATAGCAATTGACAAGTTGATTCTAAAATTAATATTGGAAAAAACAAAAACAAAAAAAATAAATAAAATTAATATTGGAATTGGAAGAAGCTAGATAGACAAAACGATTTTGAAAAAGTAGAAAAAATTTGGAGGAGTTATACCACCTTATTTCAAAATTCACTTTATAGCTACAACCATAAAGACAGCACAATGTTGGTGTGAGGTTAGATATATAAATCAATGGAATTAAATCAAGAGTTTAGAAGTAGATCCGCAAATGTATGGCCAATTAATTTTTGAAGTTGAGAAGGTAATTCTGTGGGTAATGGATA
This sequence comes from Enhydra lutris kenyoni, assembly GCF_002288905.1. NCBI lineage: Eukaryota > Metazoa > Chordata > Mammalia > Carnivora > Mustelidae > Enhydra > Enhydra lutris. The sequence goes on from NW_019154093.1 coordinate 64,263,056, forward strand.
ATGCTTTCAATAAATAGGCCTGGAAAAATTACATATCTTTTATATGTAAGAAAAATGAGTCTGATTTTGATGAACTTTATCTTCCTCTACATGCAAAAAAGTAATTTAATAATATTCATAAAAGCCAAAAGTGTAAAACACAAAGAAGAAAATGTAGGAGAAAACCTTCATGATTTAAGGACATACTAAGATTTATCAGCTAAAACAAATGAACACAACTTTAATAAATGACAAATTGTTTTTTTTTGTTTGTTTGTTTGTTTTTTTTAGGAAGAGAGTATCCGTGGAAGGTGGGAAACAGAACCTTAAGCAGGATTCACATCCAACATAGAGCCCAGTGAGGGGCTTGATCTTATGACCTTGGGATCATGACCTGAGTCAGAATCAAGAGTTAGACGCTTAACGGATTGAGCCATGCAGCATCCCCCAAAATGATAAATTGGTCTTAATCAAATTGAAAACCTTTTATTCTTCAAAAGACATGAGAAAATGAGAAAGCAAGGCACAAATTGGGAAACAGTATTTACAATACATTTATCTGATGAAAGTCTTGCATCCAAACTATATAAGTAAGATGGCAGATGATGATAGAAGATAGGTAGATGGGGGAGTAGGTAGGTAGGTATATAGATAGATAAATAGACACTAGATATAGGTATAGTTATAAACTCTTACAACTCTGTAAGAATCAAACAACTAAATTTGTTTAAGTAGCAGAAATTTGAATGGAAACTCAGAAAAGAAGATTTAAGAATGGTCAGTGAGAATAGATAAAGATGTTCAACATCCTTCATCATCAGAGAAATGCAAATTAAAACTGTAACAAAATAACTTACATATTCACGAGAATGGCACAATGTAAATGACTGATGAAACCAAGTGTTAGCAATAATTTTGAGCAGTTGGAGCTCTCTGTATTAGTGATAGGAAAATAAAACTGTATAACCAGTTTGCTCCATTTAGCAACCGTGCTCCATTTAGCAACCGTCTGATAATAAAGTTTGACACAGAAAGTCCACTGTTAAATTCTCCACCCCCCACAAATGAAAAAACATGTGTACACATAAAAATTTGCATAGGAATGTTTATGGTAACTTTATTCAAATGTCAGAAACTAAAAATAACTCAGCTATACATTAGTAGGTATATTGTTAAATGAATCATATTTTTATAACGGAATACTACTCAGGAATTAAAAAAAAGAATGAACTACTGATAAATACAAAAACATGATTGGATCTGGACACAAATGAATATATACTGTCCAATTCATTTATGTGAAACTTGACTAATAGCGTATCTATTTTATAGTAACAGAAAGCAGGTCTCCAGGTGTTATACGGGAATCACTTGGGTGAGGCTCAGGGGAACACTTAGAGGAGGTGATTATACAGATGTGCAAATTTATCAAAGCATATTGATATCTACACTTAAAAGAGTACATTTTGCCATATGTAAATTTTATCTCAATAAAGTTGATTTTAAAATATTACAGTAGATAAAATATTTCACTCATCTCTAAAAAACTAAAAATTTTTTATTATAGGTATAGATTTGTCAAATCAGTACATTGTACACCTGAAATTAATGTAACATTTTTGTCAGCTATGCTTCAGTAAAATAAGTTGATAATAGGCTTTGGAAAAATAGATTCTTTTAAACATAGTGCCTGATATATGAAATGTATAACTTTAAGCTAGGGCAATTTGACAGTATTTTTAAAAATTAAATGTGTATATTTTTAATGTCTTTAAAAATATATATATATTTTTTCTGATTCAGAAATACAGACTGTATACTAAACATACCCACTCCCATTTTCAGTGTGACATGTGTATAAGGTTTTAATTCCATAACTGTTCATAATAGTAAAAAAAAGAAATAAACCAAATGTCTGTCTATAGATTCGTTAGTAAAACAAATGAGAATATACTCATTCAATGGAATACTATCTAGCTATTAAAAAATGACAATGTCGGGGTGCCTGGGTGGCTCAGTGGGTTAAGCCTCTGCCTTCAGCTCAGGTCATGGTTTCAGGGTCCTGGGATCGAGTTCCGCATTGGGCTCTCTGCTCAGCAGGGAGCCTGCTTCTCCCCTCTCTCTCTGCCTGCCTCTCTGCCTACTTGTGAGCTCTCTCTCTGTCAAATAAATAAATAAAATATTTTTTAAAATGACAATGTCCTTTATATATTGAAGTGAAATAATCTGTAAGATACACTGTTGAAAAAAATAAGGTGCAGATCAATTTTTATAGTATACTTTTTTTTACAAGATTGTATTTATTTATTTGACACAGAGAGAGAGATCACAAGTAGGCAGAGAGGCAGTCAGAGACAGAGGGGAAGCAGGCTCCCTGCTGAACAGAGAGTCTGATGCAGGGCTTGATCCCAGGACCCTGAGATCATGACCTGAGATGAAGGCAGAGGCTTAACACACTGAGCCATCCAGATGCCCCTATAGTATACTATTTTTTGGCTTATAATGTATTTGTTGTATGTGCTTAAAGTTCTCAGGGAGGATGTACAGAAAATCTGCCAAACTGAATATTCTAAATGGAAAACACTGTGATTGGGGGTCAGAAGTTGAAGGAGAATTTTTAATGAATACAATTCTAAACTTTCTGACTTCAAACCTTTAAAAAATAAATAGCATTAAAAAGCAATGTAGGGGTGCCCGGCTGGCTCAGTCAGTAGAGCATGCAAATCTTGATCTCAGGGTTGCAAGTTTGAGCCCACATTGGGTGTAGAGATTACCTAAAAATAAAAAAATCTTTAAAGAAAAAAAAGGCAGTGTAAATTTTTAAAAATGAGAATGCCAATGGCGTAGGAATAAACAAAATAGACAAAGAAGAGGAGCATTTTTAAGCAACAGACTCATGATTTGATGTCAAAGTAAAGATGTCATCCAAATTATGAAGACAGAATTGGCTATTTCATATATAGTGTTAGATAGTTGAAAAAAATAAGACTTGAATAATGTGAACAATGTTTTTAAGTCAAGTACCTCAAAAGTAAACTCAGACTGGTTTCAGATAGTTTATTGGCTTACCCAACAAATGTTTAGGGGGATACTGAGTTCATGTGTGTCTTGATGCCATGCCACAAATACACACAATATTATCAGGATCTGTACTCTTACTCTCTTAGTTTTGTTCTGCTTTTTTTCTGTGTGCTGACTTCATTGTTAGATAAGGTCTTTGCCTAAGCTACAGCAGCTCTAAACATCATATTTCTCTCTCCACATCCAGTGAATAGTCTTATAATTTAAAATGAATTGAATTTCATCTATCAATTATAATTCATGATATTAATAGACTAAAAGGAAAAATATGTAATTTTTCCAATTGAGGCTAAAAAGACATTTGCTAAAAGGCAAGCTATAGTTTTCCAAAAAGCATTAGCAAATTAGTATTAGAAGAGGACTATCTTGGGGCATATACATGGCTCAGTTCGTTGAGCATCTGACTCTTGATTTTGGCTCAGGTCATGACCTTGGGGTCAAAGATCAAGCCCTGTGTCAGGCTCCACACTCAGTGCGGAGTCTGTTTGAGATTCTCTCTCTCCCTCTCTCTCTGTCCCTCCCCTCCCATGCTTTCTCTCCCTCCCTCCCTCTAAAAATAAATAATAGATTTATAAATACATTAAAAAGTGATAATATTTTTTTAAAAAGAAGAGAATTATATTTAACTTGGTAAGCTATATATACCAAAATCTACAACAAACTTTGTACCTAATAGAAAAAGTTTTAATGCATTCCTTCTAAGATGAGGAACAGTACTAACACTGCTACTATTTAACATGCTATTGGAAATTCTGGCAAATAATATAAAGAAAGAAAAATAAATATTATAAGCATTTGAAGGTAAGACATAAAACTGACATAATTTGCAGATAATGTGGACACCTACTTAAGAGAGATTTGGTTCTCTACACCAACACTAGCCAATAGAAATTAACTTTAAGAGGATAATGAAATAGCAACAATAACAATAAATTGCCTGGGAATATCCTTAAAAAGAATACATAAGATCTCTGTGGACAAAACCTCAAAGTTCTGAATAATGTAGAAGATGATTTACATAAAGGGAGAAGTGTTCCCTGCTCTTGGATGATATGTCTCAATATCATAAAAAGTCACTGCTGTCTAAATCAACCTAAATGTTCAAAGGAACCACAAACAGACCTTGTTGTATTTTTTGAGGAATAATTACTCTGAAATTTATTTTAAAGGAAGAAATGATCCACAAAGAGTTAATTCAACCTTTAAAAACAAGAGAGGGGCTTTAGCCTGCCTTAGCTTGTGGAGGAACATGGCCGATGGGCTCCCACAGCGGCAGGATGTGATGAACTGACTTGCAGATGGGTTTTGAAATGCCATCAGAGTGTTGCAGCACTGTGCCCCTCCTGCTTTACGAATATTCAGACAGCAATTAACAAAGATCAGCCGGCCAATCCTACAAAAGAATACGTCAGGTTTTTTGCAGCAGAGATTGCATGAACAGCAAAAGACTTTGATGTTTTGATAGATTCATTGCCCAGTGAAGAATCTACAGGTGCCTTACAAGCTGCTAGCTTGTATAAGCTGGAAGAAGAAAACCACGAAGCTGCTACATGTCTGAAGGATGTTGTTTATGGAGGAGACATGTTTCTAGAAAAGATGCAGAATGCACTTGCTGATAATACGCTGTCACAATTGAAGACAAAGGATGGTAACCGTAGCCAGTCTCTTCTAGACTCATAGTACCAGTATATCATGTGGCTGAAAAAAGGACTATTTCAGTGTCATTAAGAATTCTGCATCAGATTTAGATGTAAACCTTACCAACAGTTATAGAAACATTAAGCACTAAGACACATGTTCTCTTTTTAGCTGTTTTTAATAATCCTTCTATTTTTCACTCTTGATAAATAAGCTTCTAAAACTGCAATTGAACTAGCTTTAAGCCATCATTATACCATTTTTTTTATTATCAGAATGAAATTATTGAGGCAGATATTGCATTAATGGTTTTAATATAATTAAGCAGATGTACTTTAAAATTCAAAGGACATTAAAAAATGAAAACAAAAAAGGTAAACTTGTTCTACCAGATATATTAAGATATTCTATAAAATAGTAATAGATGTTCTGTGCTATTGGTGCAGTAACATACAAATGAACCACGGACTATTCTGATAAGTCCAGACAGACCTATATAGATAGGAGAACTTAATGTATAATAAAGGCAGCACTACAAAACAATGAAGAAATCTGTCAAGACCAAATGTTGCAGAGGATTTGGTTCACTGGGAATTTTTATGCCAGAGGGAGTGTAAATTGCTGCAGCCATTTTGGAATGTAATTTGGAGTGAGCATTCTCATGTACTATTATACAACTTTTGCACAGGTGCCCTGAGATTCTTACATAACTATTTTCTTTGCAGAACTATGTTCATAATAGAAAGAATGTGGAACCAATCCAAATATCAGTCAATGAATAAATAAAGAATGAACATGAAAAAAATTATGTTGACTCAACTTTATTCACAAGAGAGTGCCATAGTAGTAAAATTAATGAATGACAAATATACAAAAAAAAAAAAAAAGATGAATTTTGGAAACTTGATGTTGAATGGAAAAGGTAAGCCCAGAAAGCTACAGATCATATGATATCACATACATGATACCACAAAACTGATCATTATATTGTGTAGAGGGATGTGTGTATATGTGTGTGTGTTAAATTATACTAAACAAGAACAAAAAGTGGGTGCCTGGGTGGCTCAGTGGGTTAAAGCCTCTGCCTTCGTCTCAGGTCATGATCCCAGGGTCCTGGGATCGAGCCCCGCACTGGGCTCTCTGCTCAGCAGGGAGTCTGCTTCTCTCTACTCTCTGCCTGGCTCTCTGCCTACTTGAGATCTCTGTCAAATAAATAAATAAAATCTTAAAAACAAAAAAAAAGAAGAATTAAAAACAAGTTCTCTGGAACTCCTAGACTACCTTATCCACTCCAGAGAAATCCCCTAGGCAGGGCATTGCAGACACTTAGAGTTAATACTCTGTCTGCATTTATAGAGATGGTGAATGCCAAGAGGTTGTAGATGGGGCACTGACAATGTCTGCTACACAAAGGTATGTGAACACAAATGAAGGAGAGCAATGACTTGTAGGGCAGAAACAGGTTTATGCAATAGGGGAGAGCACTTAGCAGATATCCGTGACCTCCTAATTCTTAAATTTCGGCTGGTTTGTGTTGTTAATTTTATTATTATGCTTCCTATCCTACATATATTTTTTCAACACTTCATTAATATGATAAAAGGAAAAATAAAACATTTTTCTTGACATGAAAAAGTAAGTTAAAAAAAATAAGAGTTCCCAAATAGGAAAAAAATTGTTTCTAGTTACAAAAACCTGTTAATTGCCCAGTCTGTTTTCAGCAGAGTACAAATATGATAATGTTTTATTTTTTCTTCAATAATTTACTTTTCCTTTTTTGGTGTCTTAAGACGTTTTGGGTAGAATATATAGGCATGCATTCATTTTCAGATGTTAAAAATCCAGTTGATTGCATCTTATAGATAATTCAGTGCTCACCCTCTCACTGCCAGCGCGTGCAAGATATCAGATGGAAAGCAGGTGCCCCGTGGTTGACATTTTCATTCCTCTTGCCCCACAATGTCTCTCCTCCTTTAAGCAGCTCCACGGTGGGGAAAAGAAAGGAGGCATTAAAGAGAAGGGAGTAAAGGAAGGTTGTACTAGCTGTTACAATCTACTTTTGGTTGCTGATGTCCTTGGCACAAGCAGGTGCCCGTTTGCTTCTCGCTGAGCCATTTGGGAAGCCCCGTGAGAGGAGTCTAACTGCCACCGTTCACTTTCCTCATGTGGAAAACACACCATCATCTCCACTCCCCCTATGCTCCCACAGCCTTTGGTACATGTTAGAGGAAGTCATCTAGGGGATGTGACTGGCCGTTAGCTGGAGAACTGGACCCAGTCAGAGGCTCCTCACCACTCCTCAGTGCTTGAAATGTAGGTTCTCTCCACACTGTCCCACAGTGGGAGCCATTCTCAAGGACATAGGCTTGAGAGAGCAGTACATTGCTGAGACTATCCGGATAGTATATGTAACTGAATCCAGTTAAGGACTCTATAGAAGGCCTCTACAAAGATTTGGCAGACAGGTTTAGAAATCTCATCTTTTGGCTGTCCAAGATAAGCCTCCTAAGTAAATTCCCTCACTTACTAAACCTTCTTCCTACCAATAGGGAGTGCCCTCTTTGTTTGGTGTCTCCTGGCTCTCCTCCTCGCCTTGTGGAACATGTTTCAGATTACACCAGAGAAGCTCCCAGAGTTTGTGAAGCAACAGTATATTCCATAGCCTCTGGCTACTGGGGTTTTCTCATCTGGCCATGTTAAGAGGAGTGCCGGGGAAAACCGTGGAAACTCAGGTATCTGCCATGTCCATTTAGCTTATGAGATGCCTGCTTTAGCATATTGGTCTATATCATCTTATTTAGTTCTTGTGACAATCCTATGAGTTTAGTACTGTTTTTAACTTTTTGCAAATGAGAGAAATGTAGCTTAAAGATACTGAAAAGCCTGCAGCTAATTATTGAATGCTGGGGCTGGATAGAACCAAAGCACTCTGACTTTAGAACCTGAAGACAAACGATAATCAATATAATGGTGGGAGGAAATGGAATCAGACAAATGGAGGTAATTTCATCTAGGCCATGTTCAGATATGATGAATCATTCCTGTCTAAAACAGAAACTTTATTCATTTTCCTTAAAATTCAGTGTCTATCATCCCTGAAATGTGCTGATTGTTTAATTACTAGTCTCTAAAAGTCAACACCTTGACCTTTGGCTTATGTTTTCTAAATTCCCACATCTATTAACATTTTCTTTAGATAGTTTTAAAAACATCAGTTAGGCTACAGTTTTATCATGATTAGAATTTGAATGGATTTTATTTTCTTTTTTAAAGAGGATGATCGTCTCTCTTCCAAATATAAGTTATTTGGGAGACATAGTACTGTTTCTTACCTTTGTAACTACACAAAGAACTGCAATATCCAAATTTATGATGATGCATGTAGGAAAACCAAAAAAGTCTGTAAAACAGTTTCTGGAACTAAAAACCATTTTTAGAATGGCCTCATGAAACAAGATCAATACATAAAGTCAATCACAATCTTAATTACTAGCAAAATTGGAATTTTAAATTTTAAAAATACCATTTACACTAGCTAATCTAAATGTTGAAACCATTGGTAATAAATCTAGCAAAGTTTGTACAGAATTTATATGCAGAAAACTAAAAAAAATCACTGGTGAAAGAATTGAAAGAAAACCTAAAAAATGGAGAGATACACTGTTTATGTTTTGAATATACAATATTGCTAAGATATAAATTCTCTTCATTTTAATCTATAAATTCAAGGCATTCTAACCAAAACCCCAAGGTTTTTTGTTGTTGTTGTTTTGTTTTTTAATTTTATTTTTTATAAACATATATTTTTATCCCCAGGGGTACAGGTCTGTGAATTGCCAGGTTTACACACTTCACAGCACTCACCATAGCACATACCCTCCCCAATGTCCATAACCCCACCCCCTCCTCCCAACCCCCCTCCCCCCCATCAACCCTCAGTTTGTTTTGTGAGATTAAGAGTCATTTATGGTTTGTCTCCCTCCCAATCCCATCTTGTTTCATTTACTCTTCTCCTACCCCCTTAACCCCCCATGTTGCATCTCCTCTCCCTCATATCAGGGAGATCATATGATAGTTGTCTTTCTCCGATTGACTTATTTCACTAAGCATGATACCTTCTAGTTCCATCCACATCATCGCAAATGGCAAGATTTCATTTCTTTTGATGGCTGCATAGTATTCCATTGTGTATATATACCACATCTTCTTTATCCATTCATCTGTTGATGGACATCTAGGTTCTTTCCATAGTTTGGCTATTGTAGACATTGCTGCTATAAACATTCAGGCGCACGTGCCCCTTCGGATCACTACGTTTGTATCTTTAGGGTAAATACCCAGTAGTGCAATTGCTGGGTCATAGGGTAGATCTATTTTCAACATTTTGAGGAACCTCCATGCTGTTTTCCAGAGTGGTTGCAACAGCTTGCATTCCCACAAACAGTGTAGGAGGGTTCCCCTCTCTCTGCATCCTCGCCAGCATCTGTCGTTTCCTGACTTGTTAATTTTAGCCATTCTGACTGGTGTGAGGTGATATCTCATTGTGGTTTTGATTTGTATTTCCCTGATGCCGAGTGATATGGAGCACTTTTTCATGTGTCTGTTGGCCATCTGGATGTCTTCTTTGCAGAAATGTCTGTTCATGTCTTCTGCCCATTTCTTGATTGGATTATTTGTTCTTTGGGTGTTGAGTTTGCTAAGTTCTTTATAGATTTTGGACACTAGCCCTTTATCTGATATGTCCTTTGCAAATATCTTCTCCCATCCTGTCAGTTGTCTTTTGGTTTTGTTAACTGTTTCCTTTGCTGTGCAAAAGCTTTTGATCTTGATAAAATCCCAATAGTTCATTTTTGCCCTTGCTTCCCTTGCCTTTGGCGATGTTCCTAGGAAGATGTTGCTGCGGCTGAGGTCGAAAAGGTTGCTGCCTGTGTTCTCCTGAAGGATTTTGATGGATTCCTTTCTCACATTGAGGTCCTTCATCCATTTTGAGTCTATTTTCGTGTGTGGTGTAAGGAAATGATCCAATTTCATTTTTCTGCATGTGGCTGTCCAATTTTCCCAACACCATTTATTGAAGAGGCTGTCTTTTTTCCATTGGACATTCTTTCCTGCTTTGTCGAAGATTAGTTGACCATAGAGTTGAGGGTCTATTTCTGGGCTCTCTATCCTGTTCCATTGATCTATGTGTCTGTTTTTGTGCCAGTACCATGCTGTCTTGATGATGACAGCTTTGTAATAGAGCTTGAAGTCTTGTTTTTTTTTTTTTTTAATTTACATGTAGCTTCTAAAATATGAACAGAAAGACAATGAAACAGAATAATCAAAACAATTCTGAAAAAGATCAAAGTGGAGGACTCCAGCACCCAATTTCAGGACTACGTATAACTTATATTAATGAAGAAAAGAAAAAACATTGTGGTAACAGAACAGACAGACAGAACAGACACAGAACAGAACAGACACACAGATCAATGGAACAGAATGGATTGATTACTGAATATTGGTAATTTGTGTCACCTACTTTTTCTTGACTGGTCGAAATAGAGGTTTATCAATGTTCTTGATCTTCTTCTATGAGATCAGGCCTAGCATTTGGGTCGGATTTATATTTCATTGATTTTCCCTGTGCCCTCTATTATTTCTTTTCTTCTGCTTAATTTAGGTTCATTTGCTTTGTTCCTTTTCTTTTAGTTTGTTAAGATGGAAGCTGAAGCAATTGATAGAGGATCTTCATTCATTCTCAGTATAAATGTTTAATGGCATAATTTTCCCCTTAAGCACTGCTTTTGGTTCATCCCTCAAATTTTAGCACATTGTGTTTTAATTTTCATTCAGATAAAAACATATTTTTAACTTCCCTTTTGATTTTTTCTTTGATGGTGGATAATTTAGATGTTATTTACTTTCTGTTAATTTACTTTCTTTTTTATATAAAAAAGTTAATTTCATATGTCAACTGGGCTAGAGTATAGTGACCATACTTTGTTGGGCAACCACTAGTTTAGATGTTCCTGTAAAGGTAATTTTTAGGTGTGATTTAGATTTACAATAGGTTGACACAAAGTAAAGCAAATTATCCTCCATAATGTGGGTATACCTGATACAATTAGTTGAAAGCCTTAAGAGAAAAGACAGGTATCCTGAAAAAGAAGGAATTCTGCCTCCAGATGGCAACATGAAAATTCTGTCTGAGTTTGCAGCCTTTTTAGATGCAAAAAAGCAACATCATCTCTTACCTGAATTTCTAGTCTGCTGGCTTGAAAAACAGATTTCAGATTTGCCTGTCCCCACAATTATGTGAGCTGGTAAGCTAAATCTTTGAAATCTTCCTCTATTTTATATATAAAATTTTATATATAAAATCTATAAAAGATTATAGAGAAATAGTGTAAATATATATAAATATGTGTGTGTGTGTGTGTGTGTGTGTGTGTGTGTGTGTGTGTGTATGGCTTTCATGGTTGGGAGTCAAGGGATCCAGGAACATTTATATATTATTATATATGTATGTTTGCAGGGGAGGGAACTCTTAACTTTCAGGATATTCTCAAAGGACCTCTTAGGTCCAATAGAGGTCAAGGATCATTGATATAATCAATAGCAAAAATGAAGTATTAACACATAGTACAACATGGAAACATGGATAAACATTAGATGATAGATAGATAGATAATAGATATAGAAACACAGATGATAGATACAAAGATAGATATAGATATAGATGCAGTATATTGGTTCTGTTTCTTTGGAGAATTTTGGAGAATTTCTTTGGAGAAATTGACTAAAACAATTTTCAAATATTTGGGGATTTTCCAGAGATCTTTCTATTTTTGATTTCTAATTCGTTCCATTGTAGACAGACAACATACTTTACATGATTTAAATCCTTTTAAATTTAGTGAGAACTGTTTTATTGCCCCAAATATGACAGTCTTGGCAAATGTTATGTGTGCATTTGAAAACAATGTGTCATCTGCTGTCATTGAAGAAAATGTTCCAGAAATGTCTATTAGGTCAAGTTACTTGAGAATGTTATTCAAATTTCTATGCCTTTGTCGATTTAGTGTTCCATTATATAGGATACTTGTTTTGTCCATTTTGCAAGAGGGAAACTGAAACCTCCCACTGCAATTATGAATTTTTTTTAGTTTTCTTTACAGATCTATCAGTTTTTGCATCAATATTTTCTTTCTTTTATGTTATGTTAGTTACCATACAGCATGTCATTAGTTGTTTTTTTTTTAAGATTTTATTTATTAGAGAGAGAGAGAGCATGAGAGAAGAGAGGTCAGCGTGAGAAGCAGACTCCTGACCGATCAGGGAGCCTAATGCTGGACCCGATCCTGGGATTCCAGGATCATGACCTGAGTTGAAGGCAGCCGCTTAACCAACTGAGCCACCCAGATGCCCACGTCATTAGTTTTTGATGTAGTGTTCCATGATTCATTGTTTGTATATAACACCAAGCGCTCCATGCAATACATGCCCTTCTTAATATCCATCACCAGGCTCACCCATTCTCCATCCCTCTCCCTTCTAAAACCTGTAATTTGTTTCTCAGAGTCCATAGTCTCTCTTGGTTCATCTCCCCCTCTGATTTCCCCCCTTCATTTTCCCCTTCTTTCTCCTAATGTCCTCCTTGCTATTCCTTATGTTTCACAAATAAATGAAACCATATGATAATTGGCTTTTTCTGCTTGACTTATTTCACTTAGCATAATCTCCTCCAGTCCTATCCATGTTGAATCAAAACTGGGTATTCATCCTTTTTGAGCCTGAGTAGTAATGCATTGTGTATATGGACCACATCTTCTTTATCCATTTGTCTGTTGAAGGGCATCTTGGCTCTTTCCACAATTTGGCTATTGTGGACATAGCTGCTATGAACATTGGGGTGCATGTGGCCCTTCTTTTCACCACATCTGTATCTTTGGGGTAAATACCCAGTAGTGCAATTGCAGGGTCATAAGATAGCTCTATTTTTAATTTTTGAGGAACCTCCACACTGTTTTCCAAAGTGGCTGCACCAACTTGCATTCCCACCAACAGTGTAAGAGGGTTCCCCTTTCTCCACAGCCTGTCCAACATTTGTTGTTTCTTGCCTTGTCAATTTTTGCCATTATAACTGGTGTAAGGTCTATCAAATAAATAAATAAAATCTAAAAAAAAAAAAGTCTAACTGGTGTAAGATGGTATCTCAATGGTTTTGATTTGAATTTCCCTGATGGCTAATGATGATGAACATTTTTTCATGTGTCTGTTAGCCATTTGTATGTCTTTTTTTGAGAAGTGTCTGTTCCCTCATTAAAATTCTTCAGAGTATAGGGATAGAGGGAACACTCCTCAACTTCATAAAATCCAGCTATGAAAAACCCACAGTGAATATCATTCTCAATGGGGAAAAGCTGAGAGCCTTTCCATTGAGATCAGGAACACGACAAGGATGCCCACTCTCACCACTCTTGTTCAACATAGTATTAGAAGTCCTAGCAACAACAATCAGACAACAAAAAGAAATAAAAGGTATTCAAATTGGTGATGAAGAAGTCAAATTCTCTCTTTTTGCAGATGACATGATACTTTACATGGAAAACCTGAAAGGCTCCACCCCCAAACTACTAGAACTCATACAGCAATTCAGTAATGTGGCAGGATACAAAAATCAATGCACAGAAATCAGTTGCTTTCTTATACACTAGCAATGAAACTGTAGAAAGAGGAATTAGAGAATTGATTCCATTTTCAATAGTACCAAGAACCATAAGATACCTTGGAATAAACCTAACCAAAGAGGTAAAGGATCTATACTCTAGAACTGTAGAACACTCGTGGAAGAAATTGAAGAAGACACAAAAAGATAGAAAACCTTTCCATGCTCATGGATTGGAAGAATAAACATTGTTAAAATGTCTATGCTGCCCAGAGCAATCTATACCTTCAATGCCATCCCGATCAAAATACCATCGACAGTTTTCAAAGTGCTGGAGCAAACAATCCTAAAATTTATATGGAACCAGAAAAGACCCCAAATCGTCAAGGAAATGTTGAAAAAGAAAAACAAAGCTGAGGGCATCATGTTGCCTGATTTCAAGCTGTATTACAAAGCTGTGATCACTGAGACAGCGGTACTAGCACAAAACCAGACACATAGACCAATGGAACAGAATAGAGAACCCAGATATAGACCCTCAACACTATGGTCAAATAATCTTCGACAAAGCAGGAAAAAATATCCAATGGAAAAAAGACAGTCTCTTCAATAAATGGTGCTGGAAAAATTGGACAGCTATTATACGGAAGAATGAAACTCGACCATTTGCTTACACCATACAAAAAATAAACTCTAAATGGATGAAAGACCTCAGTGAGACAGAAATCCATCAGAATCCTAGAGTAGAACATAGGCAGTAACCTTTTTGACATCTGCCACAGCAAATTCTTTTAAGACACCAAAGGCAAGGGAAACAAAAGCGAAAATTAACTTTTGGGACTTCATCAAGATAAAAAGCTCCTACACAGCAAAGGAAACAGTTAACAAAACAAAGAGGAAACCCATGGAGTGGGAGAACATATTATTTACAAATGACACTACAGACTAAGGGCTGACATCCAAGCTCTATAAAGAACTTCTCAAACTCAACTCCCAAAAAACAAATAATCAAGTCAAAAAATGGGCAGAAGACATGAACAGATGCCTCATTATTTTCAAATTCTCCTCATAAATTTATAAATATTTAGGAATGCTGATACAAGGGTTTGTTAAAAAAAAGAAGAAATGTTTAGAAATGCTACATGTATATTTGAATTTACCCCTTTTTCTTTATGAAATGACTTTCTTTATGCATGACAAAATTTTTATTGGTCTTAAATCTGCCTTTTCTGATATTAATATTGGCACCTCAGTTTACTTCTGAGTAGCAGTAGCATTTATTTATTTATTTATTTATTTATCTATCTACTTATTCCATCTGTTCTTTTTCTTTCTTCTTTGTTTTCTTTCTATTTGTTTCACCTGCTTTTTCTCCTTTTTCCTTCTATTTTGGATTGTGTATCTTTAATTATTTTATTTCATCTTTTTTGTTCACTTACTAGTTATAATACTGTCTTTTGTTATTTTAGTGGTTGGATTAGCATTTGGAGATTATATCTCATCCCACTCTAAGTAATACTATCTCTTAAAATAGTATACTTTCATTTCTCCCTTCTGGCCTTTGTTGTCCAACACTTACTTCTACACATGTTAGAAACCCCACACACAAAGAAGAACAGTTACCCACCTATGTTGTTATTTGTCCTGAAGTTGACTTACATAGCAGGTTTCTATGGTTCTGGGAAAACAGTTCCATTTCCCTATAAATGAAAACAGATGGCCTCTCTTTGCCTATAATTAGAGCTATCCAAGTAGAAAAGGACAAACTGAGGTCTCTTCATGCCTTCAATAAACCATATTCTTTTTTTTTTTTTTTTTTTTTTTAAAGATTTTATTTATTTATTTGACAGAGAGATCACAAGCAGGCAGAGAGGCAGGCAGAGAGAGAGGAGGAAGCAGGCTCCCCTAGAGAGCAGAGAGCCCGATGCGGGGCTCGATCCCAGGACTCCAAGATCATGACCTGAGCCGAAGGCAGCGGCTTAACCCACTGAGCCACCCAGGCGCCCCAAACCATATTCTTTTTTGAAATAACTTTGTTGAGGTGTATTTTGCCAAACTTCAGCTGAGTTTCTTTTCTTTTGATGGTGCCAAGCAATTATTATGCTAGCATCTAATGATCTTATGGGGGAAAAAAAAGAATCATATATAAATTATTTATAACATATAAGTCATTTTATATGTCAACATAGATAACAAATTACTATATTTATGAGCACATATAAATATGGTCTTTATAATTCAATATTCAAATTTTACCTGTGTAACTTGTAACTTGTAACGTGTCAGCTATTTTGCATCTTAATATAATGTAGAAAATGTTTATAAAATTATTGTCACATTAGAATTTTTTGGTTTAGATGCTTGAGAAATTGGCTTATGGCTTCTGAAAAAAAGATGGATATAGTCACAGACATCCAGACTTTTTCTGAAAAAAAAGTCTCAGACTTTTTCTGCAAAAAAGAAGCTTATGGCTTCTGAAAAAAAAATGGTTGTAGTCACAGACAAGTATATGGTAACTTCTCAAGCAATAAATCATTGGGTTCAATAATGACTGCATGAGAAGACAATGAAATATATGAGTAAGTGAATGCATCATTTTATTATTTTAGTAACTACAAAGATCTAATTGAATGGTATATATTGTCCTAAATATAGGTATTTTAATGAGAGAACTATAAGTTATTGAAAAAAAACTATAAAATTTTATTGAAAATTATGCAATATGATCTAAATAAATGCAGAAATATTCTCTGTTTCAGTATTTGATCTTAGATAGTCCTCAATAGTCCAAAATAGTAATCTTTTCCAAATTTTTGTGCACTTGTCTATATATGTATATTTAATACAATTAAATTACATTTGATGTAATGCTTAACAAAATTTTTTAACTGAAAAAATCATTCTAAAGTTCATAGAAAAAATAGATGTGTGAGAATTTTCAAGAAAATCATCTTATCAGAGAATAAATCTTATTAAAAAGCAATGGTGATGAAAAAATATAGTAGTGAAAAAAAACACACAGAAATATCGGTGAAAGATAATAGAAGTCCTGATAATGGATTTAAGAATATGTTTTAAAAGTTTACATGTGAAAGGGGAAAAGAAAATGTTATTTAATTAATATTTTAGGAAGTGGCTCTTAATTCATAAGAAAATGAACATATAACCTAATTTTTATACTACACTTAAAAATAAATTCCAAATTTAGTAAAAATAAAACATAAAGAATAAATTAACAAAGAATGAAAAATAATATGGCCAAATATATTTATAACTTGAAGTAAGGAAGGCCTTCCCAAGCATTAGAGGAAACTGGGAGTCATAAAGAAAAACAGTGCTTGATTTGAGTATATAAAAATGAAAATTTCTGTATGATAAAAGAACATTACTAAAGTTAAAAAAAACCACAGGAAAAAGGAGTAACACAAAAGAGATGAAGAATTAATATTCCTAAAATTAATTTTAAAGAACAATAGATAAAAGTGGGCAATGATTATGAATAGGCATCTGATGAACACTAAAATATAAATGGCCAATCACCATATGAAAATAATCTATGAGGTAGTGAAAACAGAAATCACTACAAGCATTTCTAACAGGAAGGAGTTTATTCCAGGAAATCAAATGTTCACACACTCATTGAAATAGCTGAGAACAAGTCAGAAAAGGCCACTAAGGCTCTGAGGTTCACCACTAGGCTTCAGGGAACCAGGAAGTTGTTTCTGTTGCCAAAGCCAGGCACTGTGGTAATCTCTGATAGTCACAGCTGCCACAGGCAGAGGTGAGAGATTTGCAGAGGTTGCTGCAAAGCCTCACTTTGGTGTGTGTGTGTGTGTGTGTGTGTGTGTTTGGGGGTGCGGTTTTTAAAAAAATTATTTATATTTCAATTTTTTATCTAAATTCCAGTTAACTAACATACAATATAATATTAGTTTCTGGTATAGAATTGATTCATTATTTACATACAGCACCCAGTGCTCATCAAAACAAGTGCCCTCCTTAATCCATCACCCATTTAACCCATCCCCCTGCCCATCTCCCCTCCAGCAACCCTCAGTTTGTTCTCTGTAGTTAAGAGTCTGTTTTATGGTTTGCCTCTCTTTTTCCCCTCTATGTTCATCTGTTACATTTCTTAAGTTCCACATATGAGTGAAATGATATGGTACTTGTCTTTCTCTGACTGACTTATTTCACTTAGCATAATACTCTAGCTCCATCCATATCATTGGAAATGGCAAGATTTCAACCTATTTTTATGGCTGAGTAATATTCCATTGTATCTATATATACCACATCTTCTTTTCCATTTATCAGTGGATGGACAGTTGGGTTCTTCCTATAATTTGGCTATTGTTGGTATGCTGCAATAAACATCAGGGTGCATGTATCCCTTTGAATCAATATTTTTGGATCCTTTGGGTAAATACCTAATAGTGCAATTGCTGGGTCACAGGGTAGCTCTATTTTTAACTTTTTTGAGAAACCTCCGTACCGTTTTCCAGAGTGGCTGCACCAGTCTGTATTCTCACCAGCAGTATAAGAGGGTTCCCTTTTCTCCACATCCTTGCCAACACCCATTGTTTTCTGTGTTGTTAATTTAGCCATATTGACAGGTGTGAGGTGTTATCCCATTGTAGTTTTTATTTATATTTCCCTGAGAATGAATGATGCTGAGCATCCTTTCATGTCTGTTAGCCGTCTATATGTTGTCTTTGGAAAAATGTCTATTCATGTCTTCTGCCCATTTTTTAACTAAATTACTTGTTCTTAGGGTATTAAGTTCCATAAGTTCTTTATATATTTTAAATTTGTTTTAATTTTTTTAAAGATTTTATTCATTTATTTGACGACAGAGATCACAAGCAGCAGAGAGGCAGGCAGAGAGAGAGGAGGAAGCAGGCTCCCTGCCGAGCAGAGAGCCCGATGTGGGGCTCGATCCCAGGACCCTGGGATCATGACCCTAGCCGAAGGCAGAGGCTTTAACCCACTGAACCACCCAGGCGCCCCTCTTTATATATTTTAGATACTAACCCTTCATAGATATGTCATTTGCAAATTTCTTCTCCCATTCTGTAGGTTGCCTTTTAATTTTATTGGTTGTTTCCTTCACTGTGCAGAAGCTTTTTATCTTGATGAAGTCCCAATAGTTTATTTTTCCTTTCGTTTCCCTTGTCTCAGGAGATGTATCTAGTAAGAAATTGCTATGGTTGGTGTCAAAGAGGTTACTGCTTGTGTTCTCCTCTGAGATTTGATGGTTTCCTGTCTCACATTTAGGCCTTCCATCCATTCTGAATTTATTTTTGTTTATGCTGTAAGGAAATGGTCCAGCTTCATTCTTATGCATGTTGCTGTCCAGTTTTCCCAACACCATTTGTTGAAGAGACTATCTTTCTCCCATTGTATAGTCTTTCCTACTTTTTTGAAGATAAGTTGACCATATAGTTGTGGGTCCATTTCTTGGTGTTCTACTCTATTTCATTGACCTATGTGTCTGTTTTTGTGCCAGTATCATACTGTCTTGATCACAGCTTTGTAATATGTTTGAAGTCTAGAATTGTGATGCCTCCAGATTTACTAATTCTTTTTCATGATTGCTTTGGGTATTCAGGGCCTTTTGTGGTTCCATGCAAATTTTAGGATTGTTTGTCCTAGCTCTATGAAAATTGCTGATGGTATTTTGATACATTTGTATTTGATACATTAAATGTGTAGATTGCTTTGGGGAATATAGACATTTTAACAATATTTGTTCTTCCAATCCATGAGCATGGAATGTTTTTGCATTTCTCTGGGTCATCTTCAATTTTTTTCATAAGTGTTCTATAGTTTCTGGAGTATAGATCTTTTACCTCTTTGTTTAGTCTTATTGCCAAGTATCTTATGATTTTTGGTGCAATTGTAAATGGGATAGATTCCTTGGTTTCTCTTTCTGCTGCCTCATTATTGTTATAGAAATGTAACTGTATGTTGATTTTGTATCCTACAACTTTCTTGAATTTGTCTATCAATTCTAGCAATTTTTTGGTGGAGTATTTCAGGTTTTTGATACAGGTTACCATGTCATCTGCAAATAATCCAAGTTTGACTTTTTCCTTGTCAACTTGGATGCCATTTATTTATTTATTTATTTATTTATTTATTTATTTTTTGGGTTTCTGATTGCTGAGACTAAGATTTCCAGTACCATGTTAAATAACAGTGGTGAGAGTGGTCATCTCTGTCTTGTTCCTGACCACAGAGGAAAAGCTCTCAGTTTTTCCCCATTGAGAATATTAGCTGTGGATCATATATAGTCTTTGTGATGTTGAGGATGTTCCTTTTATCCCTACTTTGTTGAGGGCTTTTATCAAGAATGGATGCTGTACTTTGTCAAATTTTTTTTCCCTGCATCTATTGAGAGGATCAGATGATTCTTACCCTTTCTTTTATTAATGTGGTGTATCACATTGCTTGATTTGTGAATATTGAACCACCCTTGTAACCCAGGAATAAATTCCACTTGACCATGATGAATGATTCTTTTAATGTACTGTTGGATTCGATTTGTTACAATTTTATTGAGAATTTTTGCAACCATATTCATCAGGGATATTGGCCTGTAGTTCTCTTTAGTGAGGAGTTTGTCTGGTTTTGGAATCAGGGTAATGCTGGCCTCATAGAATGAGTTTGACAGTTTTCCTTCCATTTCTATTTTTTGAAATAGTTTGAGAAGAATGGGTACTAACTCTTCTTTAAATGTTTCATAGAATGCTCCTGGGAAGCCATTTGTCACTGGACTTTTGTTTGTTGGGAGTCTTTTTTTTTTTTTTTTAATTTATTTGTCAGAGAGAGAGAGAGCAAGAGTGAGCACAGGCAGATAGAGTGGCAGGCAGAGGCAGAGGGAGAAGCAGGCTCCCTGCTGAGCAAGGAGCCCAATGTGGGACTTGATCCCAGGACGCTGGGATCATGACCTGAGCCGAAGGCAGATGCTTAACCAACTGAGCCACCCAGGTGTCCCGGGAGTATTTTTTTATTGCTGATTCAATTTCTTTGCTGATTATCAGTTTTTTCAAGTTTTCTATTTCTTCCTGTTTTACTTTTGGTAGTTTATATGTTTCAAAGAATTTAGCCATTTCTTCCAAATTGCCCAATTTGTTGGCATATAATTTTTCATAAGATTCTCTTATAATTATTTGTATTTCTGTGGTGTAACTTGTGATTTCTTCTCTCTCATTTGTGATTTATTTATTTGAGGACATTCTCTTTTCCTTTTGATAAGCCTGGCTAGGGAGTTATCAATTTTATTAATTTTTAAAGAGCCAGATCCTGGTTTGATCAATTTGTTTTACTGGTTTTGTGTTTTGTGTTTTTTTTGTTTGTTTGCTTTTTGTTTTTGGGGGGTTTTTTTGTTTGTTTGTTTGTTTTGGTTTTGGTTTCTATTTCATTTATTCTCCTCTAACCTTTATTATTTCCCTCCTTCTGCTGGCTTTAGACTTCATTTGTTCTTTTTCTATCTCCTTTAGGTGTAGGGTTAGGTTGTATATGTGACATTTTTCTTTGTTCCTGAGGTAGCCCTGTATGGCTATATACTGTTTTTGCTGCATTCCAATGGTTTGGGACTGTTGTGTTTTCATTTTCATTTGTTTCTATGTATTTTTTATTTCTTCTTTAATTTTTTTGGCCCGTTCATTGTTTAGTAGCATATTTGTGAATTTCCATGATATTTTTGGTCTTCCCAGATTTTTTCTTGTGGTTGACTTCAAGTTTCATAGTGTGGTCAGAAAATATGCATGCTATGAACTCAATCTTTTTGTACTCATAGAGGCCTGATTTGTGACCTAGTGTGTGATCAGTTCTAGAGAATGTCCCATATGCACTTGAAAAGAATGTGTATTCTGCAGCTCTAGGATGAAATATTCTGAATATATCTGTTAAGTCCATCTGGTCCAGTGTGTCCTTCAAAGCCCTTGTTTCCCTTGTTGATTTTCTGCTTAAATGACCCATACATTGATTTAAGTGGAGTGTTAAAGTCCCTTACTATTATTGTATTCTTATCTGTGAGTTCCTTTATATTTGTTATTAATTGTCTTATATATATATGGGTGCTCCCATGTTGGGGCCATAAATATTTACAATTGTTAGATCTTCTTGTTGGATAGACTTCTTTGTTATTATATAGTACCCTTCTTCATCTCTTGTTACAGTTTTTGGTTTAAAATCTAGTTTTTCTGATACAAGTATTACTACTCTGGTTTTCTTTTGACATCCATTTGCATGGTAAATATTTCTCCATCCCTTTGCTTTCAACCTGGAGTTGTCTTTAGATCTAAAATGAGTTCCCTTGGGGCACCTGGGTGGCTCAGTGGGTTAAAGCCTCTGCTTTCAGTTCAGGTCATGATCCCAGGGTCCTGGGATCAAGCCCTGCATGGGGCTCTCTGCTCAGTACGGAGCCTGCTTCTACCTCTCTCTCTATCTGCCTGCCTCTCTCCCTGCTTGTGATCTCTGCCTGTCAAATAAATAAATAAAATCTTTAAAAAATAAAAAATAAAATAAAATAAAATAAAATGAGTCCCTGTGGGCAGTATATAGATGGATCTTGGTTTTTTTTTTTTTTTTAACCCATTTTGACACCCTTTGTCTTTTGATTGGAGCATTTAGGCAATTTAAATCCAGAGTAATTATTGATAGACATTAATTTAGTGCTATTTTATTACATGTTTTTGTCATTGTTCCTGGAGATTTTCTCTGTTCCTTTCTTGTCTTTCTCCCTTTTGGTCTTTCCCACTCAAAAAGTCCCCTTTAATATTTTTTGCAGGGCTGGTTTAGTGGTCACCAAATCCTTTAGTTTTTGTTTGTCTAAGAATCTCTTTGTCTCTCCTTTTATTCTTAATGATAGCCTTGCTGGAAAGAGTATTCTTGGCTGCAAATTTTTCCCATTCAGCACACTGAATATTACTCTTTTCTGGCCTGCCAAGTTTCTGTGGAGAGATCAGCTGCTAAATTTATTTGTCTTTCCTTATAAGATAGGGACTTCTTTTGTCTTGCTGCTTTCAGGATTTTTTTCTTTATCTCTATAATTTGCAAATTTAACCACAGTGTGATTTTGTTGGAAGCTCTCTGTGACTCCTAGATTTGGATGTCTGTTTCCTTCCCCAGATTAGGGAAGTTTTCAGCCTTAATTTCCTGCCCCCTTTTCTCTCTCTTCTTCTGGAACTCCTGTGATATGAATGTTATTATGCTTTATGGAGTCACCAAGTTCGCTAAGTTTACATTTGTGATCCAGTATTTTTCTTTCCCTCTTCTTTTCCACTTCATTATTTTCCATAATTTTATCTTCTATATCACTTATTCATTCCTCTGCTCCTTCCATCCTTGTGGTCTTTATATCCATTGGTTTTAAATCTCAGTTATTACATTTTTCACTTTGGTCTGACTAGTCTTTAGCTCTTTCATCTCTGCAGTTAAGGACTCCCTGGTATCTACTATGCTTTTCTCAAGCCCAGTTTGTATCTTTGCGATCATTGCTCTAAAACCTGTTCAGGCATATTACTTATCTCTGTTTTGATTAGATTCCTCACGTTTTCCTTGTATAATCCCCTGTGCATTCCTTTCTCTCTGTGGCTTCTGTCTGAGTCAAGGGCTCCCTTGTCTCTGCAACACCAGAGATCTGTTTCTCCCTTATCCCCATCTCTGCCCTCCTACCTTCCACGATGTGACCTCTTTTTCTCCCTCTAGTGGTGCAGTTTGTTCTGTCAGTCCTCGCATTGATTTCTTGGGTATTCAGAATGATTTGATATTTATCTAGCTGTGTTCAAGGAATGAGACAAGCCTGGAGTCCTCCTACTACTCCACCCCTCACTTTGATTTAAGCTTATTCATTTGTCTACCATTGACAGAGGAAGAGCAACTTCTGTTTACCTTACACCTTTCTAGTACTGCAAGACAATTCTAACTGGCAGAATTTTAACTGGAATGCTTCTGGCAAGGGATTCTGAAAAGATAATTCTCACAATTGCAGTCTAAGTTTGTAAAGGATAAAAGAGAAGGGGGGAAAATGGTAGTAAACGCCACAATTATTTCATCTGAAAACATTATGAATGCAAAATAAACCAGATACTTTTTTATCAGATTGGAAAACATTTTAAAAGTTGAATATGTGCAGTGCTAGCATATAATCTGAAACACAATTAATAAGAGAGCAAATTTGTAAAAATTGTTTTGTAGAATACTGTGAAAACAAACTTGTAACAATCTAATTAAATTATTTATTAAATTATTTATTTAATCTAGTAATTCTATTCTGAGGAATTCTCCCTTCAAAAACTGTAGAAATATGGGGCGCCTGGGTGGCTCAGTGGGTTAAAGCCTCTGCCTTCGGCTCAGGTCATGATCCCAGGGTCCTGGGATCGAGCCCCGCATCGGGCTTCTCTGCTCAGCAGAGAGCCTGCTTCCCTCTCTCTCTCTCTCTCTCTGACTGCCTCTCTGCCTACTTGTGATCTCTGTCAAATAAATAAATAAAAAATCTTTAAAAAAAAAAAAACTGTAGAAATAGTATATAAAGAATCATGAGTGTTTATTGCAACATTGTGCATGATATCAAAAAATGTAAGCAATTCCACTGAGGGGAAGTTCACACATATTTTATGGGACATTCATTTTATGGAATAGTATTCAGTTATTATAAAGAATTAAGTAGGTCTACACATAATGACCTATAAAAACAAATATGACATATTAAGTTAAATGAATACTTTATATATATACATCAAAATATATTTATATGTAAATATAACATTCTTATATATAAACATGTATACACATTTCTCGTATAAAATTATGTATATTTTGCTCTATATGTATATATTAGAGAAAACTTAACAAGGTTATAGGTCAAATCGTCACCAGCAGTTACATATATGTGATGAATGTGTATCACAAAATGAATATGATATTAAAATTATTACTTTGTAAATTCCTTTAAAAAGCTTATGGCATTATAGTGACTTGGTTGCTACTGTTCATACATTCCAGGCCCAGACTAATGGCATAATTAAAGAAATGGTAAGCAAAAAATACTTTCAAAATAACTTTTTTTTATTTGCCTTTCTTGAAAACTGAAGGGCACACGTAGTTCAAAGTCAGACTTCTTAAAATCTTGTATGCTTCACTTCCTCAAAGGCAAACAATTTCATGATTCTTTCTTTTAAACTATCCCAAACCAAGCCTATGTGCAAAAATCTTGAATTTATTATTCAAACAGCCACACCAAACCCCAAAGAACCAATCTTATAAATGGTGGTTTCACCAAGTATAGTATGTTTGATATTTCCAAAATAATTTTTCTTTACCCTAACAATTACATGGGAATCGTCTATTTCTCTGACATGTTCAAGATGTGCTTAGCCACGGCACTTGTTTTGGCCAGTGGAATATATGATGTATCTAGGCCTTTAGAGGCATCCCAATGTTTCCACTTGTCCTTCTGTGTACTTCCTTTTTTGACCATAATAAGACCATGTCAGTGAAAACTGCCCCCCTCAGTCTGGGTCCCAGTTAACTTGCATTTTGGTGTGTTACAAATGTCCTCCTTGCTTTACATAGTTGAACAAATTCTATCCTCGTAACAACCTGTGAGGTAGGTAATGTTATTGCCTCTATTTTACAGATGAGGAGACTGAAGCAAAGAGAACTTAAAGTACTCAAGTTTATAGCAGTAGATGAGATTTAAATATAACCTGCTTCAGAGACTCTCTTTGACCAATGGTATTTATTCTAACTATGCTTTTCTTTTCCAAAATGTTATCAGAATATAACTCTAAATCAATCCTATAAGGGTTTAAAAGTTTTATTTCGATTTTCAATCTTTCAGCCATCTAAGAAAAATTGTTGTGATATAGATTTTCCTTTTAGCGTGAAATGTTGATTAAAATGTCCTCAGTACCTTTACTTATTTTTTCTATAGAAAGCAATCAAATACATCTCTGTAGAATTTAATTTTTGTGTGTGTGTTTCTTTATTTTATGCCATCATTTATCATTTAAATCAAAGCACACTGACTCGTGATTCTCTAGGCACCACTGCCCCAATATATAGCCATATGTAATTAAATGGATAATAATATTTATAATATAGAAACAGAACATGTCCACCCTTAATGCAGAAAACTTTCAGTTTTATTGCCTGAAGTCTCCCCAGTAATCTTGATCCTCAAATTCATCATAAAATCAGACCACAGAATTTTTCTTTCCATATGCTAAAAGAACCCTGACAATGAGTAAACGCACCCATAAGTTACGATTGAAGATCATTAAGAACTTGGAGTGAAGAGGAAGAGGTGAAAGGAGAGTGACTGAAATTGTTGACATGACCCGTGCAATTTATAAAATAAAAGTTTATACTTACCTGTTGTACTTTTGGATGACAATATAAAAGACAGAAAAGTATGATGTATATTAGATTAGAGTGAGTTCATCTGTCACTAAGCCTTAAAAATACATAAAACTAAAACTAGATTACAACATATGGAAAAATAATCCATTTTTTGCACTTACCACTTTTTGAAAATGAAAAGGTAGGCCAAAATCTGATTTTTGAAAATGAAAAATTGAGCTAAGATATAATTGGGTAATTTTTTAAAATTTTATTTTATGAAGTGTTTTGTATACAATGTGTCAGTGACTTTTATTGTGTCTGCTGTGTATTAAAGATTAATTGAATTGTTCATGGAATATTCAAGGCTTGAGGGAACATAGTCTTTAATGGAAGTATAAACCCAATAGTCTTTATGGATTATTCATTGTTTTCAGCTTCTCGTGGCATTTATATAAAGTTATATATTTTGAGGTGCTTTGCAATTATTTCTAAATTTTGGCTCCTCACTTGCCAGTGATCTAGCTCAATATTATCATCTCCATTTAATTGGAAGAAAATGTGAAGTTGGAGATTGAATGAAGTAGTCTAGCTTTTCACACAAAATTAAGAGATGTGATAAGTTTATTATTTGTAGATTTCATAGACTAAGCTAACAACTTCTTTTTCTGAATTATAATTTAATGAAGTATAATGTGCTTTTTCTATTCAACTCTGGATGTTCCTAACATTGGCACAATATGTACTCAAATAGGAAAAAAAATACTCACTTTTGTAAGGACATATTAATAAATGAAAGCCTAGTTCTAAACTTCGGTTTGTGTATGTTTGTGTGTGTGTATACATTAACCACTCATCTCTTGAGGATACAGGGATTCTCTCTCTTGCTGTACCATCAATAGCACTTTTCCTAATATGACTACATTTTCTAGAACACAATACACAACCCATTATCCACTATTTCCAGCACTTGCTTCCTGGAAATTATAATCTCCTGATAGTTGTAGAAAGAGAGTAGATGCTGGTGTGGTAAGGAAAGAAAGGCAAGGGAAGAGACCAGATGTTGGTGTGGCAAAGGAATAAAGGCAAGCAAAGCACACTGATGTTTATGCATGAAGTTTCACCTCATGATAGAATGATTTGGGCAACCAAATGTTAGATGCTATCTCCAGAGATGATTCAAAGTTTTATGTGTCTCCTTTTGACCAATAATTCTTTTCTGGGTCATAATGAAGAGCATATGGACTGCTAGTTTATTCTTACAAAAAAAGGTCCCCAATGAAAATGATGCTACTAGAAATTTTTCATGGAAGGTCTATTTTTATTCTTTCTTTTCAAACACACATGCAAGGTAGGGATGTGTGTGTGTCTGTGTCTGTGTGTGTGTCTGTGTGTGTCTGTGTGTGTGTGTGTCTTTAAGGACATTCCTATGGAAAGTTTTATGGGTCTCAAAGTCTGCTATTCAAATAATCCCTGTCCCCTACTTTTTTGACATTAGAAGTTCAGCTAAATACTGACTGTATATGAAAATCAGCCTAGTTTCTGGGTCTAGATCTAAGAAGGTGAAGTATGTCACTGAACAAATGGAATGTAAGGGGCTATAAGAAAATTGCATCTACCTTATCTGACAACAAATGTAAGACCTGAATAGATCTCTTCTACTTGAAAATGAGTAATAAAGAAATAGAAACAAGAATAACAATATGGAACCTTTGAAAAACATTTTGCTGCCAAGGGAAAAGAATCAGTGAAGAGAAAAGTGAAACACTGGAAACAGAAGAAGATGTTATAATTATACTTCATATCTTCTGAAACTCAAACAGGCATCTTCACAATGTACTGTGTAATCAAGGAGCAGCTGAAAGTCAAAGCAGGAGTGCAAAGGCATATGGCTGAAAGAGAAATAATACAAGGGAATGAGAAGGGGTTAACAGAGCTAGGTCTGCACTTAAGAAAGTAAGATCATAGACACATGACAAAAATAAATAACTGATAGGAAGGGAGGTGAGAGAGACTAACATAATTGAAAAAATGCAAGGAGGCACCATTTCCATCAAAAATAAGCTAGTGGAATGGAGAGTGGAGGTGAAATTATGTGAGGCAAGATGGCCTTCCCTGTCTACCCTCCTCTTTTTTTTTTTTTAATTTTTTTTTTTAAGATTTTATTTATTTACTTGACAGAGAGAGATCACAAGTAGACAGAGAGGCAGGCAGAGAGAGAGAGAGAGAGAGAGAGAGAGAGAGAAGCAGGCTCCCTGCCGAGCAGAGAGCCCGATGCGGGACTTGATCCCAGGACCCTGAGATCATGACCTGAGCCGAAGGCAGCGGCTTAACCCACTGAGCCACCCAGGCGCCCTACCCTCCTCTTTTTAAAAGTAGGTTGATGACCAGATTTCCTCAGGCGAAAACAGTTATATCAAATTGATCTGAGTGGTATTGCTCCATTCACAGCAAATAGGGAGGGAAAATGCTTCCTTTTATTATCGTCCAAACAAGCTTGTTTGTTTGTTTGACACAGTAAGTGTGTGGACTGATAGTACCATGGGATAGCAATGCAAGAAAAATTCTAAATAAAATATTAGCAAGTAGAATTGAAAGTATGTATTTGCCGTGATTAAATATGCTCTTGCTGGAAGTGGAAAGATGATTTAATATAAAGCAATCTATTAGGATCCACCATTTAGTATGTCCAGGGGAGGAAAGTTATGATCTTCATAGACTAAAAGTATTAAATAAGATTTAAAACATCCATTTAAGAGATTCCCATTAAATAGGATCACAGAGATATCTACTTATTATGATGAATAAATATACATGGAGATATATATCCCCATGTATATTGTGTGTGTGTGTGTGTATACATTATATAATGTGTGTGTGTATATATATATATATATATATATATATATATATAATGTAAAACACTAACATGGATGTGTGTGTGTTTGTATATACATCAGTCCAAAAGCTAAAATCAGACTGAATGTTTCCACAACAGAAGCATTCATATTAAAACCAAAAATGCTACTATCATTAATTATCTTGGCAGATCTAGCCAAGGTAAATAGCAAGAGAAAGAGTATGAAACATAACATTTAGAGGGAGAATGCAGTATTTTCATTAATGCAGGTATATTATTCTATGCTAAAAAGAACAAAAGAATAATCTGCCAAGTTATTAGACACAAAGAAACCAGTAAGTATGCTAAATATATAAAAATGTATTACATTTCTGTATATAAACAGCAACCTGTTAGAAAATATAATGGAAATAAAAGTTAAATTTAAGAGGAACATTCCATGTGAGACACTACAGAAAAAACTTAATGAGAAGGGTAGTATATTTATATAACAAAAAATTTTAAATGCTACTAAGGGACATTAAAA
Source organism: Enhydra lutris kenyoni (assembly GCF_002288905.1). Classification (NCBI taxonomy): domain Eukaryota; kingdom Metazoa; phylum Chordata; class Mammalia; order Carnivora; family Mustelidae; genus Enhydra; species Enhydra lutris. The sequence continues at coordinate 64,292,138 of NW_019154093.1, forward strand.
AAGATCTGAATAAATGCCAAGATTTATTATATTCTTGGATAAGAGGAGACAATATTGTAAATATGGCAGTTCTTTGAATTTTGAAATCAGGCAAGCTAATCCTAAAGTTTATAGAGAAGAAACCAGTTACTGAGAACAGCCGGCAACTTTGAAAAAGGAAATAAAGAAAGACTAATCCTACCCGACATTATAATGTCACAGCAATTAAAACTCTGCTTATATAAAAATATATGCAATAAAGGTGGAAAAAAGATGGATGGATTAAAATAAGCACTACCACATTCTTTTTATAAAATTAGGTTTGAAATAGCAGTGATTTAGTAAAATCATAAAAGATCTAAAATGAAATATGGGAGTATTTTTCCACAATAATCTTAGAATTAGGAATGCTTTATAAGGCATAAACCCCAGACACCATAGGGTAAGAATGATTAATTTGACCAAATAAAAATCAAAATATCTGCATAAGAACATATAAAGTCTTAAGACAAAAAGTAAGAAAAAGTGCAACACATTTGACAAATGGCTAATTTCTTTCATCTTTGTAGAGACACTTCAAATCGATAAGAAAAAGAGCAGCAATAAAGAAATATGGGCAGAGGACAGTTCTCAGAAACTGAAAAATATTAGGCATTTAAATATTTTTTAAAAGTCACTGTATCTTATAAAGATATACTAGATGAAAGTGATGATAATCACTTCTTAACCTATTATTTTAAGAAATGAAAAGATATTTGAAAACTCACACTGTTGGAGAGCAGATAGGAGAAAATGCATCCTTAGACATGACCAACAGGAGTATAAATTGCATAAACTTTTTGGAGATCAACTTTGTAATGTCTACCAAATTAGAAATATACACACTCTTTTACCTAGTAGTTCAACTTCAAGCGGTATCTTACAGATAAATTGGCAAAATTGCCAAATGACATGTGTACAAGTTTTTTGAATTTTTGTTTTTAACAGCAAAAGGCTGGATTATATAAATGTCCATCAATGGTTCCTTAGTCAATTGAGGCTGCTCTAAGTGGAATACCATAGACTAGATGGCTTACATAACAAACTTTTGTTTTTCACTGTTCTGGAGGCCAGGGAGTCTGAGATCAGGGTGTCCCTGTGGTCAGGTTTTGGTGAGGGCCTTCTTCCAGATTTACTCATGTATGGAAGAGAGAGTAAGAGTTTGGGTTTCTTCATCCCCTTGTAAGGACACCAGTCCCACCATGGTGGCTCTACCTCCACCTCCATGACCTCATCCAAACTTAATTACTTCGCAAAGGCTCTACCTGCAAACACCATCATATTGCAGGGTAGGGCTTCAACATGTGAACTGGGTAGGGGAAGGGAACACATAAAAATGGAGTTCATAGCAATGGTCAAACAAATTATGGTTCATCCATGTAATGACACAGTTCGTAGTAATGAGAAATTTTTTCAACATTTTTTATGCAGCATTTTCCTTGACTTACAGAATTTACTTTAATAGTTTTGTGTGAATCTATGAGGAAAGAATTTCCTGATTTTGTTTGTTCAAAAATCTTAAATTCACCTTCATTTTTGAAAAATAATTTCATTGTTTAGCAGTGGGTTCCTTGCAGCATTTTAAAACTCTGCTTCAGCTTTGGCTTGCTTGTCTTGAAGCTCTTATTTTTCTATTTTAAAGTAATGACTCCATTTCTTTTTGACAGTTTACAATGTTCTCTTTGTCTGATACACCTCGATGCCATTTCCTTTGCATTTTCTTGCTTGTGTTTATAACAATTCTCGAATCTATCAGTGAAGACTCCAATTTCCAATTTGTTAAATCCTTAGCCATTATCTCTTTCAAATATTGGCTCTTTATCATTCTCTCCTCTACCTGGAGACTTTAGTACAAGTATTTTAGTTTTTTTATTTTTAAATCATTTCCATGTATCTTTTAGGCTCTTTTCTGAATTTGTCTTTTTTTTTTTTTTAAAGATTTTATTTATTTATTTGTCAGAGAGAGAGAGAGGGAGAGAGAGCAAGCACAGGCAGACAGAATGGCAGGCAGAGGCAGAGGGAGAAGCAGGCTCCCTGCTGAGCAAGGAGCCCGATGTGGGACTCGATCCCAGGAGGCTGGGATCATGACCTGAGCCGAAGGCAGCCGCTTAACCAACTGAGCCACCCAGGCGTCCCTGAATTTGTCATCTTATTTGCTCTCTCCGTGCTTTAGTCCAGATATCTTATATTGACTTTTCTCCCAGTTCACTAATGATCTCCTCAGCTGTCTTTAATCTGCTGTCAATCAGTGCATTATTTTCTTAATTTCAGTTATCTTATTTGTGCATTCTAGGATATCCGTTTTGCTCACTTATGGGTTTCAGCTATCTACTGAAAGTATGTATTGTGATATATTTACAAAATATATTAACGTTATTTTAAAGTCTAAGTCTAGTAACTCCAAAATATGTATCGCCTGTGGGTCTATTTTTATTGCCTATTTCTCTCTTGTTTTCAGTTATTTAATACACTATCCCATCTTCCAGGAGTTTTGTTTTATTTTGCTTTTAATGCCAGATGATGTGTATGCACAGTAAAGCGCTAGATGCTGTCCTCTTTTCTTCAGAGATTTACATTTGTTTCTGGTTGTCAGCCTGATATGGCAGTGGACCACCTTAATCCAGTGTGGACTGAGCTGTTGAAAAACTAAATTTCAATCTTTGTGAGGGATAATCTGTTTTCTGTTTATCCTTTGTAGAATTTTCTGTTTATGCAGTGTATTTGTAGGATGTAACCATTCAGGAATCCCAAGTGAGTATCTAAGGTAACTTCCAGGGGATTCATCCTTGGTAGGTCCTTTTTCTTCCTCATACCATAAGCGCTGAAAATTCTGCTAGGTTTCTCGACTTTTTAGTTACTGCTTTCTGCTTGACTTCTCATTCTTAGCTACAACTTAAAAACAAAAACACTTCAAGGGGAATAGTGACACCAAATGTTAGGCTAAGCTCAATGCATTTTCCTTCTTTCTGCGATGCTGGTCTCTCAGGTTCTGAATGCCGTCTGCAGTTGTTCCCTAATGATTATGAACAGTCTTTATTTTTTTTTAATCTGAAAAGGTTTCACTGTTGTCCATTGTGGGACTATTGGTCTAATACAAGTTAACTCCTAATAGCCAAAAGTGGAAGTCTAAATTAGGTACTTCTGAGGTGTGGCCATTCTGAATAACTTTTTATTTACTATTGTCATTACAAAAAGTTTTTTTTCACATATGTCTGTTATAGAAAATACATTTAATTGTTAGACATAGGAAGACTTCATTTGCAGATGACTAAAAATGAGTACATAGGACAGAAGTAAAAAACCAAGAGAACATGAAATAATGAAAGTCAAAGAAGAAGATTATTCTTTTTAAGAAGAATTTGTTGACTGATCCTGGGAAGTTAAATAAGATAAGAAAAAAGGGAAATGTGTAAGGATATCAATATTGATTCCAAATATTGATGTTAAGGTACAAATATTACAAGTGTGGTATAGGTGTCAGATATATCGATAAAATAAAAAGCCTATAAACAGACACAAAAATCTATACAACTGTAAATGTCACTATTTTATTATAAAGGTGGTGTTTCAAGTCAATGAAGAAAATTAGTAATTAAATAAATAGCATTGCAACCCGTTGGGCACTTAATAGGAAAAAAAAATCCTTAATTCATACCTTATATCAAAATATATTCTAAAGAGATCAAAGACAGAAACCTTGTGAAATACCATATAGAAATAGGGATATATATAAGGGTCAGTTCTTTTCTTTTTCTTTTTTAACAAAGGAAAAAATTGGGAACCTGGGTGGCTCAGTTGGTTGTCTGCCTTCGGCTCAGGTCCTGATCCTGGCATCCTGGGATGGAGCCCCACCAATCAGGCTCCCTGCTCAGTGGGGTGTCTGCTTCTCCCTCTCCCTCTGCCCTACCCCTTGCTTATGCTCTTTCTTTCTCTCAAATAAATAAATGAAATCTTAAAAAAAAAAGAAAAAATTTATTCATAAATATTCAGGAAGACATATTTATTCCTAAGATGTAAAAGGCTCTGGGGAAAATAATTTTAAAAAATAAAGATTTATTTTAGAAATCATGAAAACATTGGAATTACTACTCTGTAAAACAAGAATATTGGAAAAGAACTCAAAAAATAAATCTACTTGTAAAAAATGAGAAATTTAGAAGTAATATAAAAAAAGCAAGTTAACAATAGTTAATTGTTTTAATTTAAAAGAATGTTATATACAAATCCAAGCTAGTGCATCTCAATGAAATATATATTTTTGTAGAAATTTAAAAAGTATCATAATTGACAAAAATCGTTACTAATTAAACATACTATTTAAGGAAAATTTGAGGGAAAAGTATTAAATTATTATAATTGTCACTGTCCAGAATGTTTTGGGCTATGTGGTTTTGTGAACGTGAGTTTTTAATATTTTGAAGAATGAAATTTTCTGATTCTAATATAATTCATTCCAAGCTAAGGAAAATGATAAAGAGCTGCCCAGTTAGTTTGACAGATGTAGGATAATTCTAAACCCAAATCAATAAAAGATTGCAGAAAAGAATCATACACACAACTTCATTTACATAAAGATTTACACATTTTAAATTATTTAAAAAATATATTTAGCAGTTTGTTATAAAAATTTTCTATAACCAATTGATTGTGCTTAAACAAATATCCAATACTACTCAGCAGCTGTTGCTTATTTTTAAAATGCTTTTGAGGGAAGCCTGGGTAGCTCAGTCAGTTAAGCAACCAGCTCTTGATTTGGGCTCAGGTCGTGATCTCCGGGTCAAGAGTTGAGCCTGCATGGGGATTCTGCTCACTGGGGAGTCTGCTTGAGATTCTTTCTCTCCCTCTTCCTCTATCCCTCATCCACCCCCTCAAATAAATAAATAAATCTTAAAAAAAAAATGCTTTTGAGAAGTATGTACTAAAGCATACATCGTTAACATAAGGAAACTCTTCCCAATGTTGAAATCGTATTTAAGATATTTTAATAGTTTCTTCCATTTATTGGGTATTTATTTCAATTAATCATTTCAACACTAGAAAGTAAGTTATTGCTCTGCTTTTAAAGAAATTTACTTTATACAGAAAGTAAGTGGAAGAACTAAGCTAGGAAGTGTCTTAACCATTATAGTGAAACAACAGAGAAACTATAATCTATTTTGAGTAAAACAGAGATTTGCTTTATAAACAGTGAAGATCTTACACCAGAGACCACCAAAAGCAAAAGTGAAAAGTTACCTGCATTCTGTAAAAATACTTCAATTCATCTGATAGAAAAAATGGGTTAATGCCATTAATATAAAATCAGAAAATGTGTTTTCTTAACTTAATATTTTTTTCAGAAAAACCAACAACTCAAATCTTCTTTATATTTAGGATGTTATAACTGTTTCCTTCCTGATAACAATTAAAGATTTCTCTCCTTCTTACCTAAGCTTATTGTCTTTTCTGGAAATGGAAAAGGAATAAGCATTAGAGAAATTCTTCATAAAAATTACTCTGTATTTAAATTCTATTAAAATGCACTATCTTTGATGATTCAATCCACTTTGACTTTAAAAATATTCCTGGGCTTCATAGTAAGATACTATCATCTTTGTATTTTTTTTTTTTGACTCTTCAAAACAAGCAATTAAATTTTCTCACTTTCATATATTGATTTTATTCTTAGCCTGAATATGTCCTAACTATGTATTTCAGGAAATTTCTGTCTTTAGTCGTCGGAGAAATTTAATTCCATTTGATCAGCTAACCAGGTTAAACAACTTGATCAGGAGATAAAATTTTAATTAACAAGGAAATGCACTGGAACCAAAAGAAAAAGTTACTAAAACAAGTTGAATACAAAATATTACCCATTTTTATTCATTCATGATAAAAATATTAGGGGAGCCTTTATGAGATGTGAGATATTTACTACATTCTCATTTTTTTCCAGTCTTTGTCCACATCTTTTTTTTTTTTTTAAGATTTATTTGTTTATTTTAGAGAAAGAGAGAGAGCATGGGGAGGGGCAGAGGGAAAGAGAAACTTTAGCAAATTCCTCGCTGAGCTCAGAGCCTGATGTGGGGCTTGATCTTAGCACCCTGAGAGCATGACCTGAGCTGAAAATTGGATGCTTACCCAATGGCGCCACCCAGGGGCCCCTTTGTCTATGTCTTTTATTTAAACGTTACAAATGGTTCACCAGAGAATTGTACTTAAGTGACCAACTCTTGACTTTGGCTCAGGTCATGATCTCTGCGTAATTATCAAGCAATTTTCAAAATGTGTTTAATTTTTAAAGAAACATTCCTAAAATAATTTTCGTTCTCAAATACAAGGTTTCATGGGGCAGCAGGTCAGTTTAACTTCTCTATTCTCTCATCTTCTTCTTTTTTTTTTTTTTTTAAGATTTTATTTATTTGACAGAGAGAGAGATCACAAGTAGGCAGAGAGGCAGGCAGAGAGAGAGGGGGAAGCAGGCTCCCTGCTGAGCAGAGAGCCTCATGTGGGGCTCCATCCCAGGACCCTGAGGTCATGACCTGAGCTGAAGGCAGAGGCTTAACCCACTGAACCACCCAGGGGACCCCTCTCTCATCTTCTTTAGTGGGCATCAGTCTAAGGTATTGTGCCAGGCTTTACCTGCAGCCTCAACCAAGCTTGGAGCCAATGCCAAAGAGCATTTCCTCACATTCTTTTCCGGTTTGTTCTCTCATTTATTCTTTCTGTTCTGAACACATAGGTTTAATGTTAAATCACCATCCAGATGTTAGTTGACTTCTCTGGAAATTAGTCATAGCTATCTCTTATGCAATTTCATTATAAGAAGAATATCTGAAGTTTATGTTTGGGTTCCACTATACTTCTTTAGCTGTCTGCTTCCCTAAATATTTAATGGTGAGCAACAATCATATAAACGGTCCTTTATTAATTCCATTGTGCATCAAGTGTTTATTGAGTGTTCACTGTGTGCCTGATGTTACAGTAATTACTGGGGTTACATGTGGAAATAAGGCATAATCCTTTGCCTATCTCTTCAGTCCTTCCTAGGTCATGTCTTTTACTCTATGAAAATCGCATTGCTCAGGCTATTCATAGTTACATCTCTCTTCATCTTTCAAGATTAAGCTCAAGTCCCATTCAAGCATCCCTTTCTCTTACCTTTTAATGATTCCTTCCTGTTGGAGGCTTCACGAATTGCTCCTCTTCAGGGTTTCCTGGCGTCTAAGTAATCATTGTGTTTGCTTCATCATACTGAAAATATCAGGTTATAAACCAAGATTATAAAAACAGAATTGTATCCATATTCATCTTTCTATCTCTCTCATCTGTCTGTGTATAACATAATAGCCACTCTGCAAGTGTTGATTGAACTCATGTAAACTATACAGAACTGAGTCTAGTAGGTGAGTAACATATCCAGAGATACAATATGGCAAAATAGAGATATTAACAAGACAGGAACAAGGTGTTGCAGTACTAGCACATAAAGAAGGAAAAAAGAACTAATTCTGTGTGCAAGTTTTTTTAGCTATTATCTCTCAGATCCAGAGTCAATCTTTTATATTTTTTTCTGTGACTACGGAACTGGGACTATGTTTTGCCAAACGAAAGAAAAGATTGGAAGGCAAGAGGAGGGTAGATGAGGGGCTTCCTCCTTTGTGTTCTGCTTGCTGATCTTGACAGTGTTTCTCAGCCATGGAGTAACCCCACAGCCAGGAGTCGTTGGGTTCCTTCTACCAGCTTCTTTCAAGACTCCTAGAACCATCCTTATCTTAGTCCTTCATAGGAGCCATTACTAGCAGCCATGACTTCCTTCCTTAGAAGGACTCAAGCTCAGCTTCATAGGACTTCATCTCTGAGCTTCTAGTTCTGATAACCCTAACATCTTCCCGTTGTTCCCCAGCCTTTGTGTGGTAACTGCTTCCCACAGTTGTTATTTCTTCCTCACCCATGGCCTGTGTTTTGATCTGCCAGCCCCCTAACATCAATGTAACTAGTTCTTTTGGCTAAGTCTTCTTTATGAGATACCTTCGTTGGGTGATTTAGAAAGGGTTTATTTTTATTGATTGGCCCCTGTGACTAACATGTACTACCTGGAGATGGTATAGAAAAGACCTTACAGAAGAAGTGGTGTTGGAGCTAATTTTGATTTATTTATTTATTTATTTAAAAGATTATATTCATCCATATGACAGAAAGAGAGATCACAAGCAGGCAGAGAGGCAGGCAGAGAGAGAGGGGGAAGCAGGCTCCTGCTGAGCAGGGAGCCCGATGAGGGACTCGATCCCAGGACCCTGAGATCATGACCTGAGCCAAAGACAGAGGCTTTTATGGGCACCACCCAGGCGCCCATAATTTTTAAAGGATATGTAGGAAAGCTAGAGAAAACTTTGTGGACCTTAAAAAGCAAAAATGAACTAAACCAGCGAATCAAATGGCTAATGACTTACAGTGATCTAATTCTAACTGCCGTTCTGTAAGACTTCATTGGAACTAGGAATTCTTTATCCTAAAAAAATAAAGTTCGAGAAGTAATGCCCTAATCTGAAGATCTGAATGAACCTGATTGGGAATATGTCTGTGACCATTATATTCAGTCCTATTAAAAATAAAATCCATTGTGATTTTCATATATGATCCTCTTTAATCTTTTCAATAACATTGTAAATTTACCTGTGTAGATATTTTAAATAGGTTTCCCGAAGTCATATAGCTTATAAGAGACAGATTCCACTAGGGTCTGAATTCTAATGGAAAATCCAATGTATTCTTCATGCACCATGTGGCCTTTAATTGCAGACAAAAGCTGTTAGGGGGCAAAAAGAGTTTATAGCCCTGTCAGATCATAGCATGCTCCCAAGGGCCCTCTGAACATGGGCATGGCATCCTTTTTCATATTTCATAGTAATACTTCTTTGGCACTTACAATTTGCAAGGCATTTTACAAAGTTTTTCTTATGGGTAATGCCATTCAGTTGTCACAACTATCCCTCCACTTTAGAGATGAGAAAACTAGGGCTTGAAGGTGTTAAATAATTATCTCATAGTTGGTACAGGACAAAGTCAGAATTTCATAGCAGGCATTCTGAATCCAGAGCCCACGTGCTTAATCACTATACGCCGGTGTCTCCTGTAAAAAAGTATTCTTGTTTCTTAAATTGAGTGAACATAGGGGAACATATGAGTGAACGCAGGGGAAAGAAGAGAAAAGAAAAAGAGAGAGCAAGGCAATACATAAAAGACTCGTAACTATAGAAAACAAACTGAGCGTTGCTGGAGGAGAGATGGGTTGGGGGATGGGCTGAATGGGTTATGGGTATGAAGGAGAGCGCTTGTTCTGATGAGCGCTGGGTGTTATAAGTAAATGATGAATCACTAAATTCTACTCTTGATACTGATATAACACTATACATTAACTAACGAGAATTTAAATAAAAATTTGAAACATTAAAAAAGAAAACAAAAGGTATTCTTAAACTATCTTGTGGGGAAGGATATTTTCATCCTAAATGTCTGAATGGATAAATAACATTTTTACATTATGAGTTAAAATGGAGAGAATGAAGTAATTTGCATGTCACTGTAAGTTTGAAGCAAAGTGAATTTGTTAGAGCATTTTACATTTGGAGGTAACAATTGGATTCTAACACTAAACTGAAACTACTTTTACTGAAATATTATCAACTTACACTGGAAAACTGAAATTGCCTACATATTAATAACTGATAGATTCATATACTTTCATAATTTTCTAAATAACTTCTTTATTTTGTGAATTTAAAATATGATACCATAGTCAAAAGTAAATTTGTTTAAAATACTGCTACTATTTCTCAGGCATCTATATTGTTATATATTTATAATTTAGTTTATACCACTCTCATATTCTGCTTTTCCCCCCATTTATAGATACTATTGAAAGGGAAAAGCCACTGCACTTTCCCTCATGTGATCTGTCCACAGTATTTCAATTCCTAAAGAACTAACATTAATTACTTTTTAAAAGCTATTCAGTTGTCAACTGAACTGGCATATAAAATCAAGATAAAATATGTCACTGCTTTTGTAGTCTAAATTGATTTTTTTAAAAAAACTAATAAAACATTTATAGAAAATTTCTTTTTGAAATATAAGCAAATGCCTAATAATTGTATTAAATAACAATGTAAGTCATGAAAATGTTTTTGATAATGATTTTTTAATAGTCATAATGTAAACTGTCATATTTAGAATGTGTTGATATGAAAAACTTTAAAATTGGTTTTAAAGGGCATGAGAATAAAATTAGCTCACTTTATCTGTCCAGGATGTTGACCTTTAAATCAAACCATATCACGCGACTTTCAGCTACCTTTTCTTCTTCTAAGGACAGTGACAATGTAGCTGTTCAGCTTAATAATAGCAAAGTTTGGAAATTGTCATCACTCTTTCTGATCTAAAGTCTAAAGCTTAAGACCTAAGTCAGGCAGTTTCCTACCAAAACTCCTGCAGCACAGCTGGGCTGTCTCGCTGGATTTTTTTTGCTGGGGTCCCTGAGATGTCTCATTTTGCCAACTCTCCCAGGACTGTAGGAGCTCCCTCAGCCTCCAGCTATCTACTTCATTTCCTGCGTACTAAGTTTTGCTTTTTCTTTCCTTCATATTCTATCTTGACAGAATATTTGGAATGACACTCTAAGCCCTGTAACTAACACACTTAAAATCTCTATTCATATCTGCAAAGCTGTTTCCACTGACTCCCAAACACTTCTCTGCAGACCACTTTGTTCCTTTAGTTCCCTAAATTCAGTTTCAAACATTTTAAGATCACATGATCATATCCAAACATTAATATTAAATATAAATACATATGGTATACAAATATAGATTTAAAAAATCATCATTTTATAAAATAAAGTATAATTTTGTCTGTAGTCATATTTTTAAATATAGGCACAACAGTACTTTGGAAAACACTGCCAAGTTAACATGTGTGGCTGGAATTCATTTCTTATACTGGCTGCATAATATTCCAAAATACATTTCACAACTTATTTATCTAATCATTTATAGATAGGTATTCAAATCCTTTCTAGTTTCAGCCACTATATAAACTGCTAAAATTAAAAATTATTGCAGACTGGTTCCCTTGCTTTTGAGGACCCAAAGTCAGTCTTTAAATTTTAAAACACATTTCAATAGATATGTTTTATATTTTTAGAATATATCATGAGATTGCTTTCACAAAATGGTGCAATAATTTACCTATCCATTGGTATTTAAAAGAGTAGTTTCTACCTGTGCCTGCAGCAGCACTAGGTCTGATTAATTTCCAGTCTTCTTTTGTGGTCACCTGGCTCCAGGGCAGAGGAAAGGGATCTGCATATCTGACCGTTCCTCAGCCCACACATTTTCTGTCACAGATCCTTGGGTCCTTTAATTCCCAAATGTTTATGAAGTGGAAATTAGGTTACTTTTCCCCAAGTCCTGAAAACTTGCTTTCTTTGGTATGTTAAGTCAGGTACTGCACACCCATCTCCCTTTCAGTGTCACCAGGGTTCCTGTCTAATCTTCTGTTATCTATTATTTGTTTAAAATTATTCACAAATATGATAAATTTAAAGAATAGGTACATATGAAGAATGTATTATGGTTTTAAGTCAAACTTGGTAGATCTAGGTTTTATATATGACAAATAGCCTCTTTTTTTAAATATATATATATATATATATATATTTAAGATTTTATTTATTTATTTGACAGAGATCACAAGTAGGCAGAGAGACAGGCAGAGAGAGAGAGGGAGAAACAGGCTCCCCGCTGAGCAGAGAGCCCGATGCAAAGCTTGATCCCAGGACCCTGGGATCATGACCTGAGCCGAAGGCAGAGGCTTAACCCACTGAGCCACCCAGGCACCCCAACCAACAAACTCTTTTAATAGATGGAAATATTCCGTATCATGATTATGGTTGTAGTTACACTGTTATTATATATAATTGTCAAATTTTATCAAGTTGTACATTTAAATTTGGTGAAATTTGTTGACTATAAATTATACCTCAGTAAAACTGATCCAAATTTTAAAAGCTGTGGTAGCATGTATATCCAGTAATACTAGATTAGGTATTTCAGGTTCTCTACCAGAAAAAAATACTGAAGTAAATATTCAAAACGTGAAATGTGCTTTTGTCTTGAAGACATTTGGCAATCCAGAAGTATAGAATTTTAGTCTTTCTAGTCTCATAGGAGTAGATAAGAAATGTCACATCTTATATAATATGGCAGGTTTAACAAGAGCCCCCATCTCACTCCTCTCACATTCTGTAATAATTGTGTGGGTAAGAGTAGACAGGAAGTGGAATCCCTACATAGCCATTTTCAAGTCAACTCGAAGTTGGTATTTTTTCAGAACGTAGAGAAAAAGAATGACTCTAATAACTTCAACAATTAAGACATCTATCATTTCAATCTGCATGCATAACCATGGAATCTTTGCTAAGGACACTGCAGGATTTGCTTGATAAACAATTAATACTGTCTTTACAGATCCAAATATTTTCTCCTTTCTGCCTGTTAACTGTTTAGTGTTGGTTTTGTTTTCAGGATAAATCCTCCTGTAGTCCCCAAATGGGCTCAGCATTTCCAGATGTCAAATCCAGAATCAACAACTTCCAGGTCTTCAGAAGTGGAGCAAGTGTTCCAACGGAGAGGGAAGGAGGATTGCATGTAGGCAGAAGTGAGTGAGTCTGTATGTTTCACACTTCTGTTTTCTTTCTAAAGCAGGAGATAACATCACCTGCTGAGAGTAAGGAGGAAAGTTATGCAAGCAAGGTTCAGAGTCTTCTCTGAACTTTTGAATTCTATCCAAATTTTGAAACAGTCATCACGAGGAGTAAGTATAGGAGTTGAACAAAGAAACAGTAAAATAACTGGATATCGGTGAGGACCTAGTTAAGGTAGGTGATTATGAAGTTACAGTGAGAACAAGCTGTCACCTTCAGTAATTCTCACTCAACTATTCATGTGTGAATATTGAGAAAATGAATAGTTGTAAGTATCCAGATTGAGGGTATTAGAGGCAAGTGCAAAGGAGGAAAAAGGGTGAGGGGACTGAGTACTAGAATGAGTGAAATGAAGGAGCAAGAAATCTGAGCTGAACGGTGATGTCTTAGATAGAAGTAGCGAGAGCAATGACCTGAGGGCCCACTGAGACACAAGAATGATCACAGAGGGAGCGGTGGAAAGAATAAGCTAGAATAATAAAAGATTGTGCTTGGGAAACACAGTGCTTGAATTAGTGTTTTGGTGGCAGAGGGGCTTTTTAAAAATTAATTCTTTATAAAGCATGAAAACATGAATGCATTCCCCTTTAAATGTTAGAGAAAAACCAAAGTTCTTTGATGCATTTGAGTAAAACCTAAAGCATTTTGGCTACCCACATCCTCTCTCCCTTTCTGCAAAGGTAAACTGCAATAACATTTTGATGTCTACTTTATGTACAAACGTACCTAGCCACAAAGAATGTATGTTTTTCGTTTGCGTGTATGTATAGAGCTGTGTGGCTATGTATTTGTTGTATATACACATCATTCTGCTGCTTCCTTTTTTTTCAGGTAATGATGTTTTATTTAACAACCACATCTGGCTTATTGATACATGGAGCTGCTGTTCATTCCTCTAACTAACACAGATCATTTCATTGTATGCATATATCATTTCATTATATGCATATAATATGTATGCATATATTAGACTTAATTTTGTCATTTCCTTATTGGAGGTACATGGGTCAGGGTTCAGTTTGGGAAAAAAAATAGCTGTATATAAATTAAGCAGGTAGAGATGACATTATAGGGAATTGGGGCTTACACAAAGCATTAGAAAGACTAAAAAGAGAGGTTTCTCAGTGGATGCTTCAGGAACACCTTCCAAAACAGTACAGAATTGACCGACTAGGGATGCCTGGGTGGCTTAGTCGTTTAAGCATCTGCCTTCAGCTCAGGTCATGATCCCAGGGTCTGAGGAACGAGTTCTGCATCAGGCTCCCTGCTCAGGGTGGAGCCTGCTTCTCCCTCTCCCTCTGCATCCCCTTCTGCTCGTGCTTCCTTGTTCTCTCTCTCTCACATAAACAAATAAAATCTTAAAAGAAAAAATTGACCAACTAATGTAGCTATTACCTCTGAGACCTCCTCTGAAGTTGTACCAAAATCAGGATGCCAACCCTGCTTCTGCTTCTTCTGCCACAACCTCCTGTTGATGCCCAGGAAGCTGGGGAATGGATCCTGGAATGCTGCTGCTCTGTGAAAGGTCAACCAACCAATCAGAGCAAGAGCAACAAGACTGCATTTCTGCCACCTTGCCGACCTTTGGAAATTACCAAGTAAAAGCGAGAAGATGGCGTCCACCTCACTTGCAAATGCCACACACGTGAATCTAAGTGGCTGACTCAATTTGTACCCAGAGCCCTAGCTGCAAGAGAGTCTGGAAAATAAAGTTCTTAGTGCTCCAAACTTGAAGAAGAGGAGGTAAAGTGAAACCAGAATGAGCAAATTCACAGTTTCTAACACAGAAGAAGGGCACTGGGATTATTTCCAATTCTTTGCAATTGCAAAAATGCTATAATGAGCATTCCTGATTGTGTCCCCATGTCTCTATCTAGAGAAGACTTATAACTGGAATTTCTGAGTCAAAAAGTCAAATGTATCATGTTAGTTAGCTCAGGCTGCCAAAATGATGCCGCAGACTGAGTGACCTAACAGAAGTGTATTTTCTCACAGTTCCTGAGGCCAAGAGTCCAAGATTAAGGTACTGTCAGGGTTTTGGTTTCTTGTGAGACTTCTCGTCCTGGCTTGTAGAGTGCATCTTTCTCATTTCCTAAGTGGTTTTTCCTCTGTACCCATGTGGAGACAGAGAATGCTCTGGGATGTTTTCCTCCTGTTATAAGAACAACAGTCTTATCAGATTAGGGCCCCATACTTGTCACCTCATTTAACCTTTATTACATCTTGATAGACCCTATCTTCAAATATAGTCATGTGGTGAGGGGATGGTAGAGGGGACACACTTTAGCCATAACATCTATGTACAATTTTTATTTGAGAAATATCACCAAATTTCTCTCCAAAGAAGTTTTACCAAATTTATCAAATTCTCCAAGCAATAAAATTTGAAAAAGTAAACTTTGAGATCCTGCACAATCATATAAATAAAAAACTGGAACTTACTGTAAATTTTATCTATATCTTTTATCTTTGAATTTGAGTATCTTTTTATAGGCTTAAAATCAAGTTTGATATATATTATATATATATATATAAATTAAGTTATATATATGTGTGTATATGTGTGTGTGTAAATATATATACACATATGTATATTTGTGTGTGTGTATGTGTGTGTGACACTAGAAACGACTAAGTCAAAATGGCCAAGAAAACCTTTAAAGTTGAAGAAGAAAAAGAACTTATATGTCATCATGTGGTATAGATTTACTCAGGATGAGTGTAGGATTCTGAGTATAAAGAAAGGCAGGGGACCTGATGCCAAAAATATTATATATTAAAAGGAGCAATAGAGAAGTAAGTAGATGGTGTTACCAAGAATGGGGGAGAGTATGCTGTATCCAAATGGCAAACACCTCAATGGAGTTTGATATGCAAGATCACATAGTGAACAAATACTCTTTAGATTTTTAGAAAAGATGGTATGCCAGGGTTTCTACCTTCAAAGGCTGTATGGTCAGGTGGTTCACCCGTATTATGATTCTTTGGATGTAGCCATTTGAAAGAGAGAGAAACATTTTCACTTTAGATTTCTACATATAAAATTCTCATTATCTTTTTTTTTTTTTTTTTTGTCAGAGAGAGAGAGGGAGAGAGAGCAAGCACAGGCAGACAGAATGGCAGGCAGAGGCAGAGGGAGAAGCAGGCTCCCTGATGAGCAAGGAGCCCGATGCAGGACTCGATCCCAAGACGCTGGGATCATGACCTGAGCCGAAGGCAGCTGCTTAACCAACTGAGCCACCCAGGCGTCCCTCTCATTATCTTTTTAAAACAAAACAAAACAAGAGAGTTTTACTCTGTAAGATCGAACTTCTATAAAACATGTTGGAAGCAATATTCTGTCTTGTAATGACAACTGCAGTGTTTTCAAGAGGAGATGGCTGAGGTTAAAACTGGTGTTTCATACTTAAGAACCTTGAAAACTGTTGCCTCTGTTCTCAAAGTATATTAAATACTCACTGCACATTTTCTTTTTCCTGAAGATATTAAATATGGGAGTTTAAATGTACTTCTTTTCTTTTATATACTTATTTTTCATCATCATTAATTACAACCCAGTAGGAATTTTAAAGAGTTGATTTTTTAAATAAGAACACTTTAAAATTTTTAAAGTATCTAATGTAGATCTTTTAAAATATTTCTCCGGGCCAAAGTGTTGATCCTAAGTTCTGATACTCAGGAAATTGCTTGACAAGTTCCTTTTTGAAATAAAAACACAATCTTAATTAAGAAAAATCAAAGAAATAGAAGCTTACCCTCGGATCATGCCACATTACAAAACTCATATCTTCCAAAGTCTGCATCATAAAGAAAAGGGGTGAAAGCTACTCTTGCTCTGAGCAGTTTTTTTTTTTACTTTTTGTTATTCACAGAAAGTGAGCATTTGAGACAACTTCCAGAATAGCTACATGAGCTCTGCAGACCTGCTGCCCCATTCCTGAGAGACAACTTTAAATGGTAACTCACCTAAGGGCATGTAGGAAATGCAGAAACATTTATTCAAGAAAATCTAAAATCTGTCAGAACAGTGAGAGTCTGTTGCACTTGGGACACAACCTCCTCTCTCTCTTTTCTCCCTCCCACCTCATGGTGATGGAAGCTCTATTCTACATGAGTGTGTACCTCAGAAGACAAGGATCCCTCTTCCCCCAGCTACAGTTAATATCTTGAGTATCTCCCTGTGAGGGACAGGCAACCAGCATTTCCATTCCTCCCCTCCCCTTGCTCATGTTCCAGAGGTTAAATCTGAGGTGAGTACAGTCAATGTATGGGGATCCTTCCTTCCATCCAGCTCCCACACATAGGGTAGAAGCTCTGCTGGTCAATAATATTGGACTGTGATAATCCTCCTGTGGCTCAGTCATAGGACAGAAGTTTCACCCCCGGAAGACAAAAGCCCCATTATTCTCTCAATCCATAAGAAACAGCATTTGAGAAAATCCAAAACACATTCATGATTAAAAAAAAAAAAAATTCAACCAACTAGAAACAGAAGGGTATTACCTTAGCCTGATAAAGGACATGTATTAAGACCACACAGCTAACATTATACTTACTGGTAAATTTTGAATTCCTTCTCTCTAAAATCAGAAACACAACAAGGATGTCTGCCATCTTGCGTCTATTCAACACACTACACTTTCTAGCCAGGTCAGTTAGGTGTGATGGATGATTTTATGTGTCAGCTTGCTGGGCCATGAAGTGTCCAGGTATTTGGTCAAAAATTATTCTGTGTGTGTCTGTGAGGTTGTTTCTGGATGAGATTCACATTCAGATTGGTAGACTGAGTAAAGTAGATTGCCCTCTGTAATGTGGATGGGCCTCATCTGATCAGTTGAAGGCTTGAATAGAACAAAATATTAAGTAAGAGGGAAATCCTCCCAGTGGGCAGAACTTCAAGCAGTGAAGCTGGTCATTCATTTTGCCTGGAAGGAGCAATGGCCAAGGATGTGATTATATTCCAATTTGTTTCCTCTGGCTAGTGGTTTAAATGGTCAGAGACTTAGAATGAAGTTGATTAGAATATTGATGACAAAGAAATTTGGAGAGAAGATACGTAGCCAGACCTCTCTGAAAGGGCAAACTAGGTAGAGATATTTGTGTCCCATCTAAATGCTAACCAAATGGTGACTTAGCAGAGGAAGTTCTAACAATCAAATGGACAAGAATGACCATTCTGTAGTTACCAGGCAGCCTCTTTCTTTAGTCACCCTTGTCACCAAGGAGAAATTGGACTGACAATGGAGGTAAGGAAGAATGTAAGTGGAATACAGAAGATCCCTTAGGACTTCTCAGCATTGCCGTGCTCTGTGGTTAAGACTAATGGCCAACTACAGCAACCTAAATGAGGCAGGAATAGTAATGGCCCAAACTCTTCAGGAATGAAGATTTGGGTCACTCCATCATGTAAAGAACTATGATCAGCTGGGGTGCTTGCTGAAGGCAAAAGGAATACAGAATGAGTTACAGAAGACAGTAGTTATAAGTATCAGCTATGCTCACACAATCTGTTACAAAAATGAAGATTCTAATTGACATGAGTATTTCATCCTTATTCCTTGTTCTGTTTTGGATATATATGTGTATGTGTGTGTATGTGTGTGCATGTATATACATATATAAAAGAATAAAGATGTTTGCCATTTCTTTCCTCTCTTATTTCCTTATCATATAACATAAGATGTATTGACTTTATATCATAGTAGTTAAGCATTATTAATTTTACATCATAGTATTTACATCATGGAATATCACAAAAAAGAGTAAAAATCACCCAAAGGCTTCACCTCTTCTTCTGGGAGAGGGACATTTTTGGTTGTATGCAAGATAGTTGTATCATGGTGGGTGGAATTACGACCTTGTTATTTTTTTTTTTTAAGATTTTTATTTATTTATTTGACAGACAGAGATCACAAGTAGTCAGAGAGGCAGGCAGAGAGAGGGAGGAGGAAGCAGGCTCCCTGCTGAGCAGAGAGCCTGATGCGGGGCTCAATCCCAGGACCCTGAGATCATGACCTGAGCCAAAAGCAGAGGCTTAACCCACTGAGCCACCCAGGCGCCCCACGACCTTGTTATTTCTTGATTTGGATATGAAGTATGCCTTAAAGAGATGTGAATGGGGGCGTGTCTGGGTGGCTCAGTCAGTGAAGCATCTGCCTTCGGCTTGGTCATGATCCCAAGGTTCTGGGATTGAGCCCATATCGAGCTCCCTGCTGAGTCAGCCTGCTTCTCCCTCTCCTTTTCCCCTTCTCCCCCAACTTGTGCATGCTCTCTCCCTGTCTCTCAAATAAACAAATAAATAAAATCTTAAAAAAAAAGAGAGAGATGTGAATGGGTGGGTGTTAAATTGGCAAGGAATGAATGTGTGATGGTTAATTTTATGTGTCCTATTGACTGGGCTATGAGGTATTCAGATATTAACTTTAACATTATTCTGGATGTTTCTGTGAGGGTGTTTCTGGATGAGATTACATTTGAATTGATATACTGAGTAAAGCAGATTGCTCTCCCTAATGTGAGTGGGTCTTACCCAATCAGTTGAAGGACTTAAAGAAAAAAAGGTTGAGTAAGCTGGAACTCCTGCCTGACCACCTTCAAGCTGGGACACTGGCTTTTTCCTGCTTTTGAACTTGAACTGGAACACTGGTTCTTTCTGTGTCTTGAGCCTGCAGATCCTCAGACTGGAATTATACCATGGGCTCTTCTGAAACTCCACCATGCTGATAACAGATCTCAAGACTTGTCAGCTTCCATAACTGTGTGAGGCAATTACTCATTATATCATTGGTTCTGTTTCTCTGGAGAACCCTGACTAATATAGTAAGCAAATGAAATAAAAGGAACTATATTGGAAACAAAGGTAAAACTCTCTCAATTTGAAGGTTACTTGATTGTGCATATTGGAGATCTTGAAGGATTCACTAAAAAATATTAAACTGAATAATCAAGTCAATCAAGGTTATAAGGCACAAGATTAAAAAAAAAACAAAACTCAGGATGCCTGGGTAGTTAGTTAAGCATCTGACTCTTGATTTCGGCTCAGGTCATGATCTCAAGGTTGTGAGATCAAGCCCTGCTTTAGATTCTGTTCTGAGCATGGAGCCTGCTTAAGATTTTTTCTCTTCCTCCCAAAATAAGTAAGTAAATAAATGAAAATTAAAATAAATAAATTTAAAAACTCAATCATAATTCTATACAATAGCAATGAAATATATGTAAATAAAATTAGGAACATAATTCCATTTATAGTAGTATAATAAAGAATAAAATATCTACAAGTAAATTTAATAAGAGAAATGCAAAACTTATTGCTAAAAACTATTAAATATTTTCTAAGAAATTAAAGAAGGCTTAAATAAATGGAAAGAGGGGCGCCTGGGTGGCTCAATGGGTTAAAGCCTCTGCCTTCAGCTCAGGTCATGATCCCATGGTCCTGGGATCGACCCCCACATTGGGCTGTCTGCTCAGCGGGGAGCCTGCTTCCCCCTCTCTCTCTGTCTGCCTCTCAGCCTACTTGTGATCTCTATCAAATAAATAAATTAAAAATAAATAAATAAATAAATAAATAAATAAATAAATGGGAGGATATTCCATGTTCATGAATAGATTTAATACTACTTAATACTATTATATGATTCCACTTATATGCAATGCGCAGAACTAGGCAAATTTATAGAGACAAAAAGTACATTAGTTGTCATGGACTGGGGGCTGGAGATAAATGGAAGTGCTTGCTAATGGGTGTACGGGTGTCTTTTTGGGGGTGATGGAAATGGTCAAAACGTGAATATATAAAAGCAAATGATTGTTATAATTTAGATGGGTACGTTATATAGTATATGAATTATATCTCAATAAAGCTATTAATTTTTTAAAAAGAAAAAATATCTGAGTCTCACTTTTACGATATGGCATCTCTATGTTCCATAACTCCTTCATTTAAAAGAGTTACCAAGCACAGGGAGTACCTGGGTGGCTCAGTCAGTTAAGCATCTGACTCTTGATTTTGACTGAGGTTATGATCTCAGGGCTCTGAGATTAAGCCCTGCCTCGGGCTGTGCACACAGTGGGGAGTCTGCTTAAGATTCTCCCTCTGTCTCTCCCCCAACTTAATCTTCCTCTCTCGTTCTCTCTCTTCCTATCTTCCTATCAGGAAGATCTCTTTCTCTCTTTCTAGAATAAATAAATAAATCTTTAAAAAAAAGTATTACTGCCTGATGATTCCCAGACCTGTACCCCTGGGGCAAATAATACATTATGTGTTAATAAAGAAAAAAAATTTTTTTTAATTAAAAAAACATATTACCAAGGACATATGACCTATTGGAAATTTTTTTTCTAAAGTTTTCTTAAAGAAAATCTTCAAATGAACTTTTCTTCTAGAATTGAAATGAACTGAAGATAAATTCCCATTATACTAGGTACCCCTTAAATGAAATTCCAAGATAGTAATGATCTGTCTAATGGGTCTGTCCATAGAAAAGGAGTATGGTAGATCTGAGAACTGAACATTTGTTAAAACATCTACATTTTATTTATTTATTTTAAAGATTTTATATAATTATTTGAGAGAGAGGTGAGCAGGAGTGGTGACGGGGTGGGGTGCAGATGGAGATGGTGAGAGAGATGGAGCAGGGAGCCCCACATAGGGCTCAATCCTAGACTTTGAGATTATGACCTGAGCCAAAGTCAGACACTTAACCAACTGAGACCCCCAGGCTCCTCAAAACACCAACTTTAAAAAAAAAAAAGTTTGGCAATAGTTTACTTTCTAAATCAGTTCATTCATCCAATTAATTAGGTAATAATTATTGAACAATTATCTCACAATGCCTGACTTCTTATGCCTCTTACCTCTGTATTCTAGTTATGTTAGTTAGTAAATTTGCTTCTTGTTTTCAATGTAAATAATTCCTACGTTTCCTCATAGGAAGATCATTGCTTTACATTCAACAGAAAAGCAGGCCATTATCGGTCATGGAATTATATGTATATTCCATGTCCTTTAGGTTTTGACGAGTTAAATATGTTTAATATCATGGTGCCTTACTATTCTAACATATTTATTTGTTTCTTTGCCACAATAAATGACAGGGGACTTGAAATTGCCAATGTTCCTTAAAAGTAAGGGAAACCTTAAAATCAAAAACCAAACCCATATATTCTAATCAAACTGCAAAGCATTATGTTACATTATGGGAACTAATCCACACATTACTACTTGGATGCCTAAATGAAATTATGAAGAAAATATGGCAATCAGATGCTACTGCTTACATTAATAATATTAATAGTAATGAAACAATTAAGATTTGTATATGTCTTTATTTCACAAATTATTTCACATATATTAGTTTCTTTGATCCTCATAGCCTTTGAAGTATATACTAATTATCCCCACTTTGTAGATGAGAAAACTGAAGCTAATAATTTAAAATACTTGCTTGAATTTTTTAAGCCAGTAAGGAATTCTCTTTAAAGAACTGTACACTTGCAGAATAAATGCATATTAATCACAGACTTAGGTTATTGCTTTCCATCATCTTGTCCTTGCCTCACGTTAATTACCTAGAATTAACCACATATAGGTGTAACTGTCATTTGTGCTATTCATCAAGTGTTTTCGACCCTCTGCCTATTGAACACATGATTGTACTTCATGACCTCCCTGGGGTTAGATGAAACCATGTGACCAGTTCTGGCCAATTTGTTGTGAATGAAAGAAATATGAGTCACTTTTGTACCAGAAGAGATGGGATGGAAAGCATACAGGTTACGGGGTACGTGGTAAGAATAGTTGATTCCATGTGCATGAGCTTATAATTTCCTTTGTTGTGAAAATAAGTTTTTTCGTTTTGATCAGATGAAATGCTATATGGAATGCCATGATGATGAATAAGATACTCTGTGAACTCCTCAATGGTGGTATTGGCCAAAAACAATGGCAGGAAAGGAAAACTCATCCAGAATTTCTGTTTCAATGAGAATGAATCTCCACCTACTCCGTGAAGGCATATAGCCAGTGTAATCAGCTTACCACCAGATGATTGGCTTGCCGTTGCATATCCCCAAAATGGTACCATGTAAAGGATTCAATGTTGGTTTGTGCTTTTGGCAGATTAGACACTAGTCAGATCAGCAACACTAGTCAAGTCAGCTTTGGTAAAGGTATATCCATGTTATCAAACTGTGCATAGATTCCCTTCCTGCCACCATTGCCACTTAAGTTCAGAGGCCCATTAAGTAAGATGGCTAGGAAGAAAGGATTACTGACATTCCTAGAGTCTATAGTTTTTCCACCTGATCATTAAGGACCTCCTCTGCAATAGAGGTCCTTTGGTACACATTTCACATTCACCAATATTGTCATAGTCTGTGCCCCTTTGGAAAGTCCATGGACGTATTTCTTCCCTAAGCTCCCTTTACATCAGTTTTCCAATATTCTTTCCAAGTCCTTAACCATCTGACCAAACCATTTACAACTACCCATGAATTATACAGACTTGTATTTCTGGACATTTCTCATTCCAGATGTAGTAGATGACAGATGACCACATTTCATACCTGAAGTTCTGACCCCTAGGAGGATTTTCCTTTACCAGTGCTCTTTGGGTCACCCTTGAGTGGGACTATAGTGTTGTAGCTGCTACTTTGAGGTACTACTAGATACTAGCATATCACAAAGATTCATCTGTAGACCAGACTCAGGATTGTTTTTTCCTCAGTCAACTGGTTGTAAGGAGATTCCCAGAACGCCATTTTTGTAGGTCTATCTCCTAGAACCATTTTGAGTACAAATTCTGTATTGTTCAAGGTCCAGTCAGGTGACAGGACCCCATGATTATTTAAAAAGGGAAAGTTTAATATAAAGCTTTATTAGAAAGAGATTGGTGTAAGGAGTGTTTCAAAGAATTCTAAAGTAAGAATAGCAGATAAAGATGTGACCGCTACCTTTAGGGTTGAGGTAAGTACCCAAGAAAATGTCCTCCACTGTTAGGGCTAAGATTCAGATATCAATGGAAAGAATACCACAATGGCTTCCTGAATAGTGAAGTCAGCAAAGTGCTTTATTAATGGAACCTGCTGGAAATCCACTCTCTGGGAAGTACTAAGCCTCAGAACTTGTTAGGCACCAAGAAAGACTGCTGGATACTGTTGGAGTCAGGAACTTGAAAGATTCCCCTCTTTAGGAGGCTAGAGCATTTCCATATTTAGTTCAGACTGGGTCAGCTCTGGGCTGGGTACAGGACAAAGATTAGGGGATGGCAGACCTCTAGTGCCCCTGGTGTATGCCCATGCCTGGGACTGAGGAGAGGGTATGGGGTGTGGCAACCTAGGCTGGGGGCAGGCTCACAATGTCTGGGTCTCTAGACCATGCTACCACAGCTGTATGAGTTTGATAGTGGGCAAAACACCATCAAAGCTATGCCCTGCAGGAACCTTACACTAGAGAAACTGTGTAGGGTCTGAGTAAAGGAGGAAAATCAGCTCTCCACAGGACACTGGTAAGACAGCATACCAGAAGTAGGAAGAGGAGAAGCCTTCCTCCTCCAGTGCCCCTCCAGGCCCTCTACTGATGAGGCTTGACATCATGCTAGGTGGCAAAACGGAAATATTGACCATGCCTACCACCATCTTTCTAGAGCAGGCCACAAGAGTTGATCTGGAGCGAAGAGGCAAAATATTAACCATCAGCACAATAACTTTATTTTTCATTTCTCAATTTTTAGTTATTTTTATAGCATCTTGTAGTTATTTTCACCCTTTATTTATTAAATAATTCATATTTTTGTGTACTGCTTAAAGTTCTTTAGGCTGTAATCCTCTTCATAGTTTTATATAGTGATTCTGGCACATGATAGGTGGTTTCCTTGAACGTTTTTAACTTGCATTGTGATCTCCTCTGCAGTAGAGTTTTATCTGTAGAAACTCTGTCAGAAGTATTTTGAAGAGAGAGTTTGTGTTCAGTTGTGCCAGAATTTTCAGAGATATATCATTAACTCAGAGACACTAGGAATTTTCTGAAGTGTGACTTCCTGGACCTTGGTTAGAATTTTGGGGGAGGGGGAGATAGCTTTCCCACAGGAGGCCCACGTTTTGTTATTGAGTGCATATTTTACAAAGTTTCACTTCCTTTATTCTTTCATGATAATGCAAACTTTCAGATTATAGAGGCCAGTCCTCCCTGGGACAGACAGAGCATCAGCTGATTTCAGTCTCATTCTCTCAAGAACCAAGAATCCCCAAATGTCCTTATAATTCCTCTTTTCTGTTTTGTTTTATTTTTTTAAGATTTTTAAAATTTATTTGACAGAGAGAGACACAGTGAGAGAGGGAACACAAGCAGGGGTAGTGGGAGAGGGAGAAGCTGGCTTCCTGCCAGAACAGAGAGCCGGATGTGGGGCTCAATCCCAGGACTCTGGGATCATGACCTGAGCCAAAGGCAGATGCTCAACTGACTGAGCCACCCAGGTGCCCCTTCTTTTCTATTTTTTTAAGGCAGCATACACAACACTGTCTTTCAGTGAGCTACAAATTATTTACCACTTACTACTTACCTTGGATAAGTCGCTGAAGCTGTTTACAGAGAGGTAATGTTACAGAGGTAACATTGTCTGACTCAAAGGAGGTACAAATTAGCTAATATTGATACTATTATCAATGAACTTGTGGAAACGGGATGCTCTGGAACCTGTGACGAGCTCTGAAAGAGAATCAAAACCATCAAGTTTTAAGGCAAAACATGTTGTCCTTTTTTCATTTAGGAAACGAGCCCTTGGCTTGCTATGGGGGTTTGACAAATACTAAATACCTAAGCATGGGACATCATGTGAGTATGTGACCTGAGCAGCTCATCATGAAATAGGCACTATAAAATATTAACAAAAAATCATAAAATTAGATAAGCCTTCAGCAAACCATACTCATGTGGAAATGGTACATATAAAAATTAGTCCCAAAACATACATTGCATGAGCATTTGGCTCTTGCTACCAACAACAGGCTTACTGTTGGGATCTCACAGGGAGTTCCATTTGAGCAGTTAACTAGGGGTAAAAATTTCAAATCTGGGTTACAGATGGGCCTTTATCATATTCTGGAATCAGTGTACTTCTGTGAAAAAGGGCAATGGAATGGAGACATCCTGCCCCATGGTATATAACAATGCCCGCTATGCTACAAAGGAGGGAGGCTGGAATTAAGATTCTCCATTGCTCCAAGGACAGAGGCTAAAGGTTGTTGGTTGGGACTTAGAGGGAACAGGTAGACTCTAGAAGTCAAGGAAATTGGAGAAAATGTATGTGGCTTCTTGGAATGGTCCCAGAATAAAAGCATATTTGTAGCCCTGGCAGTGTTTTCCCAAAACTCCATTTGATGTATTTATCTGATCAGATCGTATGTTTGATAAGAATTCTTGTTCTGTGAAAGCTAATACTATTGTGTTCCCAGGCACTCCTATGCTTCTTCCACGGCCAGTACGGTGGGGATGATGTATGCTATGCACCAGCTTAACAACATGGTTTTCCCACACACTAAAGGACAACTGGCTACTTCCATGGCTAAGTGTTCATCTCACCACAGCTGCAAATACTTCTGGTCCGCCCCCTGCCACCCATCTGGAGGATGCCATGATTTGTCATTAGTGACAAAGATACATTGGGTTTGCTTTTCCTGCTCAGTTTTTCCCAACAAGATCATCCATGAACTCACTAACTGGTTGCTTTCCCCTCAGATTTTACACGTAACATTTTTTTCTAATCAATTAAATTATCTTCCAGCAAAAAAAGCAAAGCCATTGGGTAATATCCAAGGGGTGACCTGTCGTATCATGAATCCCCTTACCAGAAACAGCTAACTTTATGGATGGCTGAATGTAATATTAAAGACTTGATTATGGCCTCAGGAGATCCCAACTGGAAAGGATGAGAGAGAGGAAGGTTTTTGACAAGGTGTATGTTCTAAGAAACAAAATTTAATATATGATACTGTTTATCCTATAATCAGAAAAAGAGTCTAGGAACCAAGGGAAGGACTGGGTAGACTTCCTCTTAATATTACACCTGTACTTAAAATTTTGAAGCATGCTGGTTTATAGGCTTTGGTACCCAAATAAGAATTCTTCCATTAAAGAACCCAGTGATGATCCTATTTAATGGGAAGTATAGACTGTTGTGTGGCAGTTTAGGATTTTTCCATGCCATTGAATAAGCAGGCATGGCACGCTGGTAATTAAATTCAAAATTTTAGTCTGTAAGTTGCAAAATATCAACAGGATTGTAGAACTGGAGGAGGAATAGACATATTAGACTTGGAGCTGTACCAGTCATGGATAGGTTTGGGTTTTCTTCCTTTGGGGACTTAAGGACTATTCTCCCAAGTGCTTGAGGCATAGCTGAACTATATTCTGCAGGAATAGATATGGGTGGGGGGGGAGAAAGTACGTGAAGAAATATGATATTAATGTTTGGCAGTCAAAGGAATGAATTCTGGTGGTAGGGATTTTTTGTTCTTTTTTTCCTCCTGACCAGCATCAATATAGCCTTTCTATGTTTAGAAAATTCTTTGCCTTAGAAATCTCTGGGGAGGGACGCCTGGGTGGCTCAGTTGGTTAAGCGGCTGCTT
Organism: Enhydra lutris kenyoni; assembly: GCF_002288905.1. Classification (NCBI taxonomy): domain Eukaryota; kingdom Metazoa; phylum Chordata; class Mammalia; order Carnivora; family Mustelidae; genus Enhydra; species Enhydra lutris. The sequence continues at coordinate 64,319,520 of NW_019154093.1, forward strand.
TCGGCTCAGGTCATGATCCCGGCATCCTGGGATCGAGTCCATCAGGCTCCTTGCTCAGCAGGGAGTCTGCTTCTCCCTCTGTCTCTGCCTCCACTCTTAGTCTGCCTGTGCTCACTCTCTCTGACAAATAAATAAAATCTTTAAAAAAAAAAGAAAAAGAAATCTTTGGGGATTTGGCCAGGTGGGCCAAGCAGATCTTTCCTCCAGGCTTTTGATACTAGAACTATTAACACTGGAGAGAGGACTGTGGGGCATTTTTGTGGAAGTAATAGCAGGGGTACTTCTCTGTGGCATCCAGGGATCAGCAAAGGTGGCAGCAGGGTCTGCCATGAGTTCTGCGGCATAATTTTGGCTGTGATTCAACCTGTGTAGTCCCAGTTTGTTCTGCCCATTTTCTGAGCCTGTCTCTATGCTTTCTGGCAGTTGTGTGAGTCATGGTATCCTTAAGCATTTCCTGGTTCAGACTGCAGTTAGAAAACCTTGAATCTCTCACTGGCCAGAATGAGCTTAGAGAGGAAATAAAAGGTCTTTTAATAACTTGTATTCCTTTTAGACATCAGCACAGAGCCTTTTTAAGCAAGTATATCTGATACTGTGGCTTATTAATAAATAATGTGATCCCCAACCTTAAAATGTGGGAGTTTGCTAAGAAATATAAGGCATTTACATGAAATAAATACAACCTATAAAATGGCATAAAATTAAATGCTAAATTGGGAACAGGCAGTGTTAACTTGGAAAGTCTTCCAGAAAGAGATGGAACTCTTTATTTGTTAATTCCTGAAGGATGAATAGGAGATGGTATTCTGGGAACCAAAAAGTGTAGGAAGACTATATATTCACAGGGCAGCTGACCAGCCTGACTTATGAAGTGCATATGTGAACTGAAAGCAATGGGAGGTACATCTGAATGGTTAAGAAGTAACATAAAATTAAGGCCATGTCCTCTAATCAGTAGTAGAGAAAAGCTCTATTTCTCCAAATATTAAATCTATCTTTCAATTTTATTAAGAACTCTAAACATTGGGTTAAATATTTGGCCAGGAGTCAAGTCTGACTTAGCCTCCTCCCTGCCTACGGGCAAACTTATTAGACATTCTTTCCAGGACCAATGGAGAAATGAGCTGGCTGGGACTGAGAGGAGGTAAATAATAAAACATGAAGATAGTCCCAAAATATATCAATTTGTGTTCGATTTTCCTTTTTTTTTTAAACTTATTTTTTTGAAAAAAAAATAATAAGCAGTGAAAAACTAATTATAGCTTGGCATTGACAGCGCAAAGTTTGAAGAGTATTTCTTGGTGGCCAAGTCCCGTCCTGCTCGCTGTCCTCGGCTCTTAGACACGTTTCTGCTCATTAACTTGAGGAAGACGTCCAGAAGTAGGGCACATTTGAAAGTGGCTGAAAATAGTTTTTAAATACAACTTCCCTGGCTTGACAGTGAGATGACCACACAGTCCGGTCACTGGGTCAAAAATCAATTACAAAAACAGAAGGGAGCTTTTCAAGTCTTTTATTTTTGCATTAGCCTTGGTAAAAGACGGACTCCAAAACCACAACCAAGAAGAAAGACAACCATTTAAAATACGGGAAATACAGTACTGGCTTTTTCTCTCGGAGGGATGGGTCGGCTGCCTTCCAGCCTCCTTGTGGATCCCCCGAAGTTGACGGTTCGCTCTGTCGCTTCTGCCCAGACCCCCCGCCCCCGCGGAAACCCACGCTCGGCCGTCCCCGAGCCAGGGCAGGAGAGGACGCCCTCCTCCTACCTTCGCGCGCTCGGCTTTCCTCCGGCGGACAGCGGCCCTTTCCCCACCCTCGCCAGGGCCCACGAGCCGCACTCCCGCGTCTCCAGCAGGCCGCGAGCCAGGTGGGGACGAGGCGGCCCCGCGCTGGCCCCGCCAGTTCCGCGTCTGCGCAGCGGGCGAGGGGCTGGAGCGGGGCCGGCCGGGGAGGTGCAGGATGCGCGGGAGCCAATGGGCACGCTCGGGGGAGCCGGGCTGGCAGCCGCGGCGGGCCGGGCGCGCACTGTCGGGATGGAGGGCGACCGCCTGGCATCTCAGGCGCGCTCCTCCGGCCTCCCGGCTGGGGGCGCTACGGGGGAGAACCCGGGGGTCGACGCCCCCCTCCTGGGCGGCAGCGGCTCTTCTGCCCTGCTGCAGGCCGAAGTGCTGGATCTGGACGAGGACGAGGACGACCTGGAGGTGTTCAGTAAGGTGAGGGCGGCGGCGGCGGCGGCGGCGGCGGCGGCGGCGGCGGCGGCGGCGGCGGCGGCGGCCGTCCCGGGAAAGTTCCAAGTCAACTCCGGGAGTTGGCACCGTGGTGCGGCAGCCGCTCCCAGCGCGCTCGCCCAGCCTCGGCGGAGGCTCCGAGCTGGAGGTGGGTGGGGTCTCCCCGGCCACCCAACCCCGGCAGGCAGCTCGCCGCACTCGGGGCTGCGTCCCGGCCGGGCCCCGAACCGCAGGCGCGCCCTCCTCTGCACTTTGACCTTCCATTCTGCACGGCCGTGGCTTTGTGGAGTCGGCAAAGTTGTGATTTTGTCCAATTTTTTCTCTTTCTCCTTCCTTGTCTGACGCGGACACCTCATCCGGACAGTTTCCAAGCGCGGGAGGCGGTGGCCCGAGAGTGCCCCTCCCTAGCCGCTTCTTTTCGAACGCAGCCAGCCCAGAATTCGGGGAGAGAGATTAGTCTAGAGAAATTATTCCTGATTTAGTGGTACTGATTGTGGGTTTAAGACTGAACTGATTGACACCGGGGGTGAGCCTTGCGCCCAGTGAGACCAGGTGGCAAGGGAGTCCCCTCTTCAAGAGCAAACCGGTCCTGTGTCCGGCAGGAAGCTCCTCGGCCGCGGAGTTGAGGATTTTTCAGTGATCTATTGCCCCCCAACGCACCGCCAGCCGCTTTCGTTTTCCTTTCCCCGGGAAAATCCAGGACCAAAGGGCCCTCCTAACTTGCAGTAGAGTTGGAGAGAAATTCACTCGGGTTTAGTGGTAGACTTGTGGTGCCTGTAGACTGGTGGTTGTGATTTCTTTTTGGAAAAGAAAAACACCTTTCTTAGAGGGCTGTTAAAATGTCAACCCAGTTTTTTAATATTGCTGCTGGTAGAACACTCCAGATGAGAACAATGTATTAATTACTAAGAAGCCTGTGCAGTAGTTAAATGTTACCTTGAGGTGTTAGGGAAAGCGACCTTCCTAACTAGTGTTATTTTCTGGGAGAGCAAACTGAAGTTACAAAGTGAACAAGCATACTGTGACCCCGGAGAGGAGTGTGTAAAACTCCTTTCTCCCTTTAGGGTTAAATGAAATGGTGGGCGCTATCAGATTCTCGATGTTCAGACAGAGTAACAGTTTTGTGCTCTTGAGAAAGTTATTTGACCTTTCAATGTGTTTACATTGTTAAACAATGGAATTATTTTATGTTCACTTGTAAAAAAATTAATACTGCCGTTTTATATTCCACATATACTTTATGTTCAGATCCGGGACAATTGGCCTATCCTTCCCGTTGCCTTCTAAGATACCATTAGTCTTTGCATATTAGTGTAGGGTTCTGCATTGTGAAACTTCCAGCATGGGGGAGGGAGATGGTTGGTTGGGAGTGGCAGTTGTGTATCAGAATCATCTAGGATTGTTTCAACCCAGTCTGACTCTGTCTTTCCCCAGATTCTAAGTGTCCCAGTCCCCTCTTAAGAATCATTGTCTTAATGAGCTCCTTGCCCAGAGGCAGATCTAAGATGAAGCTTGTGGAATGGGAGCTTCAGATGTTTATGGGCTTAGGCCTCTGGAAATGTTGAGAGTTACTGGGAATTGTGGATGTTCTAGGTGGGAAGGGAATGGCAGATCGCTACCAGAAGCATTTCTAAGTTAGCATTTCTGGTAAATTGTCTAAAGCTATCTCAGAAGAAAGGCCTCTAGATCTCCAAGGCTCAGAAGAGTTGTTGAGATTTCTTTTCTCATTTTAAATTGGCATTTGTTTTTCTATTTAATTTTGTTTTGTAAGTTTGGATTCTTTTTAAAAGTATGTCAGCTTCAACTCCATACACCTGGATCTACCCCACCTGTTCGTGCTTTAAAACTACCTGTGTTGGACACTTGGAAGAAAGTTAAGAACCACGTTTATAGAGACTGGCCATGTAGATTAAGGTATATATGTAATGTTGATTAAGTCTGAAAAGAGTACTTGGAAAAATTTTAAGTTAGCTGCCTGCTTATAAGTTGGATTTTACAACTATCAACCACAGTTAGTTAGACAAGCAGATTTAAGAAAGTCCTCTCCTTTTGGCCTGCTCTCTCTACCACGCCCTTTCTAGCCTGCTGCTCTGTAGAACTCTCCCACTGATCCACAGTTTACCCAGGGGTACCTGAAACAATTACTTATAAAGGATACTATTGCTACCCTCTAGTACTTTCAGACCAACAACTTTAATATTCAGGCTACATTTGTCTTATTCCCTTAGATTATTTCTGAATGTCTATCATCATAATCCCCTCCAGAAGCTTTTTAAAGAGTAGAATCTTTGGCTTATTATTAATTCTTTTCTTCTTACAGTACCTTATAAGTGCATGGCAAATACATGTGAAATACTTTTATGTAAGATATTGTGCTGAGTGTCTGGAAAAAAGAAAGACATGATTCAGTTCTTGCTGTCAGTCTTGGAGTCCAGGTGGAAGATGTGACAGAAACTCTAAATGGCAATATAAATCAGGAGAGATGCAAAACAAAACAAAGTATTGTTTGGAGTTTTCAGGTAATCCAGTAGGAGGAAAATGATACCAAATCTCAGGAGACTGTAGGGAATGCAGAGGATATTGACTTAAAAGAGTAAATATAGATGGTAGAAGGTAGGGAAACATGACCAATGATTCAAAAACAGAAAAAAGAAAAAGGAAAAAAAATTATAACAGTAGTGTAAGAATAGTGTTAAGACTGGGCCAAAATGACGTGTGGCTTGTAAAAAATTTAGAGAAGAGAGTCTGGTTTCTATTAAAAAAAAAAAAAGGAAAAAAGTTCTTTTTTGAAAATAATATGTTAAAATAAAATAGTCTTTATTTATTTTTTAAAGATTTTATTTATTTATTTGACAGACAGAGATCACAAGTAGGCAGAGAGGCAGGCAGAGAGAGAGGGGGAAGCAGGCTCCCCTCTGAGCAGAGAGCGCGATGTGGGGGTCGATCCCAGGACCCTGAGATCATGACCTGAGCCGGAGGCAGAGGCTTAACCCACTGAGCCACCCAGGCGCCCCTAGTCTTTCTTTTTATAAAATACTGTAATGTGTAGAAGGAGGAGCAACTGAAACGTAGCAAAGGTAACTAGGTCACAGTGAAGCAGTACAGTACCTATCTGGTACTGGGTAAATGATAGATCCTGTTATTGGTCTTTTTAAAAGGTATTCGAGACCATAAAATGAGATCTGTATCATCTAGTATAAACAAGTGATTTACAGATATAATTAACCTCATCACCACTAGTCATGTTTGAAGGGATAGGGATTGTAGGCATGGTGCAACAAAACTAAGAAAAAAAAATTCTTTTTTAATATAATGGACAAAAAAGAAGTTCTGGAAGGTATAGGCAAGCTTAATTTCAATCTTCAGCAAAACTATCAAACCTATAAACTATTTAGTATTTTGTTTATAAACACTATGAAAAGAAAGAGGTGATCTGGTTTTGTAACAATGATAGAAAATAGTATGGTGATCAGTCAGAAATATAACAAGTATGTTTATTTGAACAATGCTTTTGAATCATTTTTGTGAAAAAGGTTATTTTCAAAAGAATAATAGAATTTAGTTGTTGAGACAGCCAGCTCCTATATATATTGATCTCTGTCAATCTTGACATTATGATAGAGGGACATAATTGTACTATTCAACAATTATGTCAGATACTTAGTGGAAGATATTGGAAGTTTAGTTATTAATTTTTCATATTTGTTCCCTTCACAGTCTCTGTTGAGTTCCTATTGTGTGTCTGTATCAGTCATGGCCCTGTTAAGAATCATAATTCTCTCTAATGACTTAAATGAAGAGTGTTTAATGAAGAACTTCTTAACAGGATTTGGGACAGGGTTCAGGAACAAACAAGGTATACTGAACTACTGAGAAACTTGCAGAGGCAAAAAAGCCATTGGCACCCAGAGTTTAGTGGGAAGAGAGTGTTACTATATTACAGTGTTGCTGGAATCCAGGGAGAACTGGACCTGTAGAGAAGGGGCCAGCACTCCACGGGAGCTGTAAGTACAGAGAGGTGTCTGTAGAGGAGTACCCCTGCCAGAAACGTGGCGCCAGAGCAAGAAAGAAATCATATATTCCCTGAGCTCCTCTTCTGCTGCTCTTGGATCTCCTGCTTGTTACCCCCTCCCACCCACCCTCCCAAAGCAGCTCAGGTGATGTCATCCACAGTGAGAGGAGATGGTGGGAGCTGGGAGATTGGGGGTAAAAAGACTAACTAGCACAATACATAGTACCAAAGTGTGGCAAGTAGCTTTGGATAAAGATAGCCACATCTCTATCCCCTGTCGCATATGCTCTTCTATACAGTGACCTGCCGCCTTCCTAACAAGAGGTGGGATCTCTGCCCCCTCCTTGAATCTGGCTGAGGTTATGACTGCCTAACCAGTAAGTCTGGTGGAAGTGCAGCTTCCAGGGCCGGATGATCAAAGGCCGCCGTGCAGGCTGTGCTTTGCCCAGTGGGACACTGTACTGTTCGGAGCTGATACGTAAGAAATGTCTGTTTGAAATCCTGGCTCCGCCGCTTCGTGGCTTTGTTTCCTTGGGCAAATTACTTAACCTCTCAATGCCTCAGATTCTTCATCTGTAAAATGAGGGCAGATAATAAATATGAAAATTAAATGAGTTACTGTATGTAAAGAGCTTGCGAATAGTTGGTGGCCTTTAGTAAACACTGTTGACTGTTGATAGCTGTACACAGGTGCCTACTGCAGCAGCCACTAGCCACATGTGGCTTTTGAGTGTGTGAAATGTGGCTAGTACATCTGAGGAACTGATCTTTTCATTGTGTTGAATTAATTTACATTGAAATATAAGTAGCTGTCTGTGGCTAGTGGCTATCAGTTTGAGCAGTAGAAGTCTAAACAAATCGCTATTTCATTACAAGCTTGACTTATGGTTACTTAAGAAGTATTCTTGAATGAATGAATAGTTCCCTTGGTGATCTACATTGAAGTATATAAAATACACACTTGCATTGTACACAACATAGGCACACACACGTGTATACATATGTGTCTAATGTGTGCATGCATGAACATGCATGTATGTATATGTTGTGTGTGAGTATACAGTATGCCAGCATCTATGAATGTGTGTGAATATTTGTGTGTATATGCCCAACTGTCCAGCTCACTTAAAATCTAGAATGTGGGATTCCAGTAGTCAGGTCATGTGTTCTCCTTTCCCCATCCATATACTGATTCTGCATCCGTGGGTCTTATTTTGATGGTTAAAAAAAGACGAACCCATAAAGCAAAGGAAAGTAGGCCTGATCTAGGAAGTTTATATTCTTTCCACTAGAGGTTCCACCATCGACCATCATAGCCCTCTTATATGTTAAGTACTCTTACATTCCTTCCAGAGGAGGAGGTGGAGTGAAGTAGAAAGAAGATAAAAAATCCTCAGGTTCTCCTTATGAGAGAGCATAGATGGTCGACAATAGAATTTAAATAAATAATGAAATTTCAAAATAAGTTGAAATAAGGGAGACCTTGTATGGGACCATTCTATGCATAAACATTCCTAATGGTTTTCAGGGACTGAAAGATCAATGTACAAAAATGACGTGATACTGAATCTAAATAAGTACCATATTTTCAAGTGTGAAATATTAATTGTACTGTACTCTGAATTGTCCATGCCACTCCCAAAGTTTCATCCCTGTATGAAACTCTCTGTATTTTATTTTTAAAATGTGTTTATTTATTTTAGAGAGAGAGAAAGAGCAAGCATATACGCACAAGCAGGAGGGGCAGAGGGAGAGGGGAACAAAGAGCCAGATGTGGGCCTCAGTCCCATGACCCCCTAGACCATGACCTGAGCCAAAACCAAGAGTCAGAACCCAACCCACTGTGCCACCCAGGTGCCCTGCGTCCTCTGTATTTTAAAGGGGAATCAATTATATGAAAATGTCAAAGGGATGTTGTCTCATCTGCAGATGCCAGTCCCTTGTTATTGATTCTTTGGAATGCTGTGTTGAGATTGAGCCTGAGATCTTGTCTGGGCTCAGCAAAAAGAGGGCTTGGATCCATCTACACTGTTTTCCACTTGTGTGAGCAGTGGGGAGGGCTGCCCTGGAAACAGTCTTGCCACACTTTTGCCCTTGTGAGGGAGAATAAACAAAGGGGTTTCACTGATGATATGTTTTGGCAACCATGGCCTATGAAGAAAGGCTGGGGAAACGCAAAAAGTAGTTTGGCTCAGAAAAGACTTGGGTTAATTCTTTATGAAGAGCTGTTATGATCTAGGTTGATTAGATGGTTGTAGTTTTGAAGGATGGAACTAGAATTGCTAGGTCAAAAATATGAGGAGACAAGTTTTGGGTCCGTTTATGGAAGAATTTTCTAAGTGAAGGTTCCAAAAGGAAAAGGATTACTCAGCATGGTCATGAATTCTGTCACTAAAAATGTTTGAGCACAAGCTGGATGACTGACTGTCCCAGAGAAGAGGGTGTGGTGATCGGACTGTCCCTTTGCACTATTAAGAGGCTGTTACATGCAGAATTTTAACTTATGCTAAATTTAACTACAATAGTAGTGGGAAGTCTTAATTAGATGGTCCTACTTGTCTCTTCAACTTAATTCCCAAATCACATTATCTTCTTCCATTCCCTAGTTTTTATACTTCTCTTCCCACATTGGTTATGGTTTCCATTTAAATCTCTGCTAATGATGCGACAACTCCTTAGAAAGCCAGGATAAAATGCTTAGTGTTACTTTCTGTCTATCCCTTCCACTCACTCTCCATGTGTCCGACATACCTAAGAAGTCCCCATCAGTTTATCTTCTTGGTATCTTCAGTATCCATGCCTTCTTTCTGTTCCCAGAACAGAAAGTTGTTACACAGTTACTTCTGAGAACCATTAAAATAGTCTCATAATAGTCTCATAAAGTCTCAGTCTTCTTATCTTCTGTCTCTAGTCTATCCCGTATGCTCACAACCACACTGACGTTTCCAGAGCACAGAGTTCTAATCATACGGTCGCATTTTGCATTCAAGACGCGTGATCAGGCTGCCTGCAGCTCTCCTACCTCACCACTCTGTCCTCTGCAACCTTGGTCATCTGAGTCCGAGTCTGTGAGTCTGTTGTATCACCTGGGAGCTCATTAGCATTGCAGTCTCAGAACCCACTTCCCAGACCAAATGAATCAATCTGTATTGTACGTTACCAGGAGTCTGCATTGATTTGTATGCACCTTACAGTTTGGAAGTACTGTTCTAGAAGTACTGATCTAGGTTGGTTCACTTGCCACTACATGAGCTTGCTTCGAATTTTTCTACCTCTGTGTTGTTATTGTTGGGTTGACAAAGCAAATTCCTTTTTATTCCTTATGGCCTAATGTAAAACTACCTCTTACCTAAGAGCTTCTTCATTCTTCAGCTAGAATTAATTTCTCCACTCTGTGCTTCCCATAATGCTGTTCTGAATCTTGTAATACTTACTACATTACCTTATGAATAGGTATTTATTTCTCATCTGTAAAATCTTGATTGCTTGTCTATTTCCAATAGATTAAACTTCTTCATGGTAGGGGAGTAGGAACTTTATTTATAGGATAAATGTGTTATCGAATGATATGGCCTATGACTTTTTTCTTGTGTATAGACCCAATCATTACGGTAATTTGCTAATGATCTGTTTTCAGTAAATTCAATTTGTATTGTGTTGGTCCTTCCTATCAGGATACTAAACCAAATAGAATTAAAACAAATTGGTCTTAATAAATGGTGAGTAAATGTTATTGCTAGATGACACAGAGCTATGTTGAATGTCAACCCTGGACAAAATCTCCTTTTTGAATTTTATTAGAAGAAATAAATGCAAAGCAAACCAAAATAAAGCAAGAACAAAACAAAACAAAACAACAACAAAACCCCCTCAAAACCCCAAGGGAATCACTTAAGAACCTTTTTTTACTAGGAAAAAATAACTTTTAGAGCTAATAGCACCTATCTCAATCAAAAAGCTTGGTTGCAAGCAATGGAAACTAATTACGGCAGGAAAGGAATGAAATAGTGCATATTAGGTACTCGCAGAGTAGATGTGCAGGCTGGACATGGCAGGGCCAGAAAGGGATAAACACTAGCAGAAACTATAGCCAATGTTATATTTGGAAAGGGGATTGGATGTTGTATAGTGAAAAGAAAAATAAAATCCATGAGAACCTTTACGAAAGTTTTTTATGCAGGCAACAGTATTTATTTATTGATCTGTGACAATGGGGAATATTATTAAAATGTTTTGGGAAAATGATGTTAAAGGGCATCAGATTTGAACATAATATACTCTAAAAAATGTTTTATTGAGTTTTAAAGGTGCAATTTTATTTCTGCATCCTTGAGGTTCTGATAGGATGCTCTAGTATTAACTCTTAACTGCTAACCTCCTACATTTTTACAAATGGCTAGTGTGATCAAAAAGAAACACAGATTCAATAGCTATGTGGTTGTAGTGTTCAAAATTTATTTTATTTTAATATTTATTTGTATCCCACACTTTCCAAACAGGATATAAGACTAGAAGCTAAAGTAAACTTTCATAGTTACTCATTTTAGGAATGTATATTAAAGTTTTCTCAATAAACAAGTAAAAAGTTATATACTTGAAGGATTTTCTGTTTTAAATGGAGTGTTTTATTAACTGATACTGCATATACCAATCATGCTGGATAACACAGTGTTGTTACCTATAGTACTAATAAAAAAGGATAGTCAGGAAATCAAATTTATTAACAAATACTGACATAAAAATCAGTAAAATGCACAGAACAGAGGGTTAAACCAATAGTTTTTAAAATTAAAACTGAAATAATTATATGTATGCTTATATATATGTTTTTATTTTGAAAATGCTATGGTATGGAATACTCTTTTTTACTTTTTAAAATAACTTTACTGAGGTATAATTTATATACTATAAACTTCACCCAGAAGTGATTTTTTTTTTAATTAAATTTACTGAGTGGCATAACCATCCCTGTAAACAAGTTTGGGAACATTTTTATATCCCCCCCAAAATCCATCACGTCATTTATAATTAATCTCTGTTTTCACTCTCAGCCATGGACAACCTCTAATCTATTATTTCTGTCTCTACAAATTTGCCTTTTCAGGAAATTTCATATAAATGGAATCAGACAATATGTGGTCTTTGTGTCTGGTTTCTTTCATTTAATTAACATAATATTTTTAGGTTCATTTTTCCTGTAATTTTATTATTTTTTAGTCATGGCTCTAATTTTTTGGTATAAGAAATAAAGTTTTTATTTTAAAATGAAAAACAGAGCTTAATCATTTGAAATGAAATGTTAGGATTAGAAATCCTGTTTAATATTGAAATGAAAACATTATTACGTGTTATCAAAAACAAATGATAAACTCTTTGGATAAGAATCTTCAAAATTGGGGAAAAAAAATCCCTAATTTGTTTTCTGCACTAACTTTGAGAAAGTTGTGTGTGTGTGTGTGTGTGTGTGTGTGTGTGTGTGTTACTACACACATATATAAATATATATTTAATCTAATTGAACATTGAATAATATTTTCATCAGCTTTCACTAATTATGCTGTAATATAAGCAACAAGATCTCAGTGACTTACCTACAATAAAGTCTTATTTCTTTTTCATGAATCTGTCAACTGTAACTGAGCTATAAGTGTATTCCACGTTTTGAGTCTCTTTCACATGTCTTCTTCATTCTGGGATCAAGACAGAAGGAAAGACCCCTAACTGGGACGTGTGATTCCTCTGGCAGAGGGAAAAAAATAGGAGCACTGGTAAAAACAGGTAATGGCTCCCAAATCTGCCCAGACACATGCCATTATCCAAACTAAGTCACTGAGCAAATCCATTGCGGTGGGAAGCTATTTTCCTTCCATAAGGAGGCACTGAGAGTTACCTGGCAGTTAACCAAGAGATATAATCCTCTCCTAGGGAGACAGAGGGCCACTGGGAATAATCATACTATCTCCTACAGTGGTCTTGCGGCAAAGCTAGAGGCAAATGGCAGGGTGGACCTCTCTGAATAAGGAAAAACGTTTTTTCTTCCCCATAGGGTATTGAATACAAAAAAGAAACGTTTTCACTAGGTAAGGAGCATAACTGAGACAAATAGAAAAGCATTAGTCATGATTAATAATCTCCAATTGGCTACTGCTCATGATAGTCTGAGTAAGACCATACAGATCCTTAAAAACCTCTAGTTGTACAACAGATGTGTCACTTTGGGATTTTTTGGTGGAACAGGTCTTTATCATGGAGTGCTCCCCTCCCTTTTTTCAAAACCTATAAATAAAAAATGTGAATAGTTACAATTCTGACACAGTAAATGTTAAAGTGAGTTTTTTGTTGTTTATACCTTCACCAAAGCCTGTGTTCCCACCATTTACCACCTTTCTGGTCACTCCAACATTCCGAGTCCTTTCCTGTCATAGGCCTCATTGATTCTCCAGATTGGAATCCTTTTCCCTGAGTGTCTTTTCGTGACTGGCTCCTCTTTTTTTTTTTTTTTGTAAGATTTTTAAAAATTTATTTAACAGAGAGAGGCACAGCGAGAAAGGGAACCCAAGCAGGGGGAGTGGGAGATGGAGAAGCAGGCTTCCTGTTAAGCAGCGAGCCCAATGTGGGGCTCAATCCTAGGACCCTAACATCATCACCTGAGCTGAAGGCAGAGGCTTAACCACTGAGCCACCCAGGTGCTCCTGGCTCCTTTTCAATATTACATCCTGAAATACACATTCCCTGACAGCTTTATCAGAAACATTCCTCTTTCTCCCTTCCTTAACCTTTAATCCCAGGAACCCCCCCCCCAACACACACACTTTTATTTTGGAATTTGTAAACTTGTTTATTAATACTTACTCAAATCTGGGATTTTCCTGTTTCATTCTCTATGTTTACTTGTTTATTATCTCCAACCCTCCCACTTAACTAAAGTATAAGCTTCATAAGAGCCAGGAAGCATGCCATCTTGGCTGCTTTTGTAGCCCCAACCAGTGCCTGACACATGGTTGACATTCAGTGAACATTTGCAAAATGAAGTAAATCTTCTACACTGGGTGCTTTTTGTGTGTGCATTTGGCTGGTGGTGATGGTAGTGGTGATTGAGTCTTGGCTCTACCAGTTGAGATAAGTGATTTGGGGAGAATTATTATGATCCCTATGCTACAAGTTTATCTATAAGATACAGATGATGATAATTGCACTTATTTCCCATCATGTTGTTGGCAGGATTAAATGAAGTAATGTAAGTGTATGGTGCTAAGGCACGGTCCCTGTCCCTTAGAAAATTTCAGTATTTGCTACATTTAAGATTAATGTTTTTAAGTTGTAGGTTCATCCGTTTTGCAATTTGTAATGAGATGTTCAGAGACTCACAAATATATTTGTTACTATATGGTTTTTAGTTATTATTGAGAGTGCTACCAGAATTGGGGCATTGTCTCTTAAATGCTATATTATAGGCTTGCTCATTTTATTGTTCTTTCCTCTACTGCAGGATTTGCAAATACTGTATTTTTTACCAATTGAAAATTTGTAGTAGCCCTGTGTCAAGCAACTCTCTTGGCACCATTTTCCTAACAGTATTTGCTTACTTTGTGCCTCTGTGTCACATTTTGAAAATTCTTGCAATATTTCAAACTTTTTAAGCATTATTATATTTGTTACTAACCTGTTAGCAGTGATTTTTTATGTTATTGTTGTAATTTGTTTTGGGGTTCCAGGAACAACACCCATAGGAGATGGGGAAATGAATACATAAATGTTGTGCATGTTCTGGCTGCTCCACTGACTGGTCATTCCCCTATCACTTTCCTTTTCCTTGAGCCCCCCTATTTCCTGAGACACATCAATATCGAAATTAGGCCAATGAATAACCCTACAGTAGCCTCTAAGTGTTAAAGTGAAAGGAAGAGGCACATGTCTCTCACTTTAAATGAAAAGCTAGAAATGATTAAGCTTAACAAAGAAGCATGTCGAAAGTCAAGATATTCCAAAACCTATGCCTCTTGCATCAAACAGCCAAGCTCTGAATGCAAAGGAGAAGTTCTTAAAGGAAATTTAAAGTCCTACTCCAGTAAACATGTGAATGATAAAAAATGAAACAGTCTTATTACTGATATGGAGAGAATTTTAGTGGTCTAGAAACCAGCCACAATATTCCCTTAACCCCAAGCCTAAGCCAGAGCCAGGCCCTAACTCTTCAGTTCTGTGAAGGCTGAGAGACGTGAGGAAGAGGAAGCTGCAGAAGAAAAGCTAGAACCTAGCAGAGGTTGGTTAGTGAGGTTTAAGGAAAGAAACCATCTCCATCATATAAACGTGCAAGGTGAAGCCACAGGTGCTGATGGAGACACCGCAACAAAGTATCTGCAGGGTCTAGCTTAGCTCATTAATGAAGGTGGCTACACTAAACAACGTATTTTCAATGTAGAAGAAACAGGTTTTGTTTTTTTTTTTTAAGATTTTATTTATTTATTTGAGAGAGAGAGAGTGAGAGAGAGCATGAGAGAGGAGAAGATCAGAGGGAGAAGCAGACTCCCCGTGGAGCTGGGAGCCTGATACAGGACTTGATCCCGGGACTCCAGGATCATGACCTGAGCTGAAGGCAGTCGCTTAACCAACTGAGCCACCCAGGCACCCCAGAAGCAACAGTTTTCTATTGGAAGAAGATCCCGCTACGACTTTCATAGCTAGACCGAAGTCAACGCCTGGCTTCAAAGATCCAAAAGATGGGCTGACTCTGCTGTTAGGGGCTTGTGCAGCTGGTGACTTTATAAGTCGAAGCCAGTGCTCATTTACCATTCTGAAAATCCGAGAGCCCTTAAGAATTAAAAATCTACTCTGCCTGTGCCCCATAAATGGAACAAAGGAGCCCGGATGATGAGACATCTGTTTACAACATGGTTTACCCAATATTTTAAGCCCACTATTGAGGCCTCCTTCTCAGAAGAAAGATTCTTTTCAAAATCTGACTGCTCACTGACAATGCACCTGGTCACCTGGGAGCTCTGATGGAGATGGATAATGGGATTACTGTTGTTCTCACGCCTGCTAACACAACATCCATCTTGCAGCCTGTGGATCAACGAGTGATTTCTACTCCTTAAGCCTTATTATTTAGGAAATACATTTCATAAGACTGTAGCTGCCATGGTGAGGTCACAATGTCATCATGAACAGGAGTCTGCAAGAAGTTGATCCCAGCCCTCATGGGTGACTTGGCGGTCTCAGGACTCCAGTGGAGGCAGAACAGCAGATGTGGTGGAAACAGCGAGAGGACTAAAAGCAGCAGGGGAGCCTGAACATGTGACTGCATGGCTGTGATCTCCTGATCGAATGTTCATAGCTCAGGGGCTGCTTCTTACGGATGAGCAAAGACAGTGGTTTCCTGAGCTGGACTCTACTCCTGGTGAAGATGCTGTGAAGATGGTTGAAATGACAACAGAGGATTTAGAATATGACACACACTTCGTTGATAAAAGCAGCAGCGGGCTTGAGAGGACTGACTCCAATTGTGAAAGAAGTTCTGCTCTAGGTAAAATGCTTCAAACAGCATCACACTCTGCAGAGAAATCATTTGTTAAAGGAAGAGTCAATATTTGCAGTAAATTTCAGTATTGTCTTATTTTAAGAAATTGTCACAGCCACTCCAGCCTCCAGCAGCCACCACCCTGGTCAGTCAGCAGCCATCAACATTGAGGCAAAACCCTCTGCCCGCGAAAACATTACAACTCACTAAAAGCTCTGATGATGGTCAGCATTTTTTAGCAAAGAAGTGTTTGGTAATTAAGCTATATGGACTGTACATTTTCTAGACATAATGCTATTGCACACTCAGTAGACTACTGTTTAGTGTAAACATGACTTTTCTATGTATTGGGAAACTAAAAAATTCATTTGAATCACTTTATTGCAATATTCCCTTTATTTGGGCTGTCTGGAACCAAACCCTCAATGTCTCTAAAGTGTGCCTTGTGTGTGGATATAGCTCCCCAGTTGAATGACTCATGGTATGTAGTATTTGTCATGTTATTTGAAAGTGTTAGAGGAAAAGAATATTCCTGGTACAGCTGTTTTAACTATCTACTAGTTTTCTTGATATATTATAAGTATATATTAAGGCTCTTAGGAATGCTTTTAATGTTGTTGGTGTGGCTGATACCAGGACAACTCAACCTTTTCCCTAGAAACCATCTACAAAGATGAAACTTTGGTTAAGGAGGGTAGTTAAAATTTACTGTATGTCAGAATCCATTTTAGTCATGCCCGTTAAAGTGTACAGTCAGTTGGCTGTGCTCCTGAGGGACCATTTTTATTTATTTATTTATTTATTCATTTATTTCTTTTTAATTTTATTACATTCCTAAGTTGGGTCTGCAGTGTCGTCTGCCCATAGAACTTATTTTCAATTTCTTCAGTTCTGGTCAGAGTAATTCTTTTTCCTGGTTTGCCCCTCTCCTACTTAGTCGTCACTGAATCTAGAATAGGTAGTTATTCTACCTATTCTGGTTGATATTCTACCTATTCTGGTCTGATTCTAATTGGCTGATACTGTGCTTAACATGTGTATCCAGTACCCCAAACTCATTTTAAGGCAAGTTTAGTAGACTTGTCATTTGTGGATTTAACATTAAGGGCTTTAAATATCTTTGGCATGCAGTAACATGACATATTCGTGAAGCATACGTAGAACTGTACCAGTGGTTTGGAGAACACACCATGTGGGAGCCTTGCCTGTCTTTTAACCTTAACATTTTACTTTTTATTTACCTGTCGTAGCTTACGTATGCAGTGATATTTACTGAGGTGAATAAAAACATCAATTTGTGTGTATGTGTGTGTGTGTGTGTGTGTGTGTGTGTGTATGTGCCTGAGTATTAAAAAGCCCTTAAAATAATACATATGCTAAAAATCTGGAACTTACTTACTTTTGCCTACCTACAAACTGTCAACGGAACTTTATTTTTATTTCTAAGTTTTATGAGAAGACTTTAAAAGAAAATTACTAGTTTTCAGTAATCCAAAAATATAACCTTATCCTATATTAGTACACCTTTTATAACTTTTTTTGTTAAGATTTTATTTATTTATTTGAAAGAGTGAGCAAGGAAGCTAGCACAAGTGAAGGGGACGAGGCATGGGCGAGAAGCATACTTCTTGCTGAGCAGGGAGCCTGACACAAGGCTCCATTCCAGGACCCTGGGATCATGACCAGAGCTGAAGACAAACACTTAACAGACTGAGCCACCCAGGTGCTCCCCCTCCATAAGTTTTTAAGTGATTTTTTACTATAGAGTATTTTCATATGTACAAAAAAATATACAGATCTTCCTTCACTTATGATGGGGTTATATCATATGATGGGGTAAATTGAAAATATTGTGAGTTGAAATACATTGAATACAACTAACCTACCAAACATCATAACTAGCCTAGCCTACCTTAAACATGATCAGAATATTTACATTAGCCTAGAGTTGGACAAAATCATCTAACACAAAGCCTATTTTATAATAAAGTGGTGAATATCTCATTCACCTGAGATACTGAATTTGCTGAATACTGTCCTGAAAGTGAAAAATAGATTGATTTTATGTGTATAGCATGGTGTTAAGTGTCTTGGCTGTTTACCCTCACGATCTTGTGGCTAACTGGAACACTACTGTCCAGCAGTATGAAAGAGTATTGTACTGTGTGTGTATCGCTGGCCCAAGAAAAAATAAAAATTCAAAATCAAAGTATGGTTTCTACTGATAGTGTGTCACTTTCTCACTATTGTGAAGTCAAAAATCATGAGTATTGCTATCTGGTTTAAAAAAAGAAAGTGGAGGGGGGATTAGAACATACTCAACAGGGTTGTAGTAAGGTTTACCTAAGATATTCATACAAAGTCTTCAAGCAGATGATGTATATATCACAATTATTCCTTTTTTTTTTTATCCTCTCCTTAATCCTCTGTGATCTAAGGTGAGATATGACCTCTCTGCCTGACTACAGATACTTTTAATATACCATGTTTTGGGGAGGGGTGGACAGAGGGAAATGTTATGTCAGATAGAATGATGTGAAAAGTTACATGATTAGTATATAGCTTTATAGTTCACAAAACCTGAGGAAGTCCAAGTACATTCAAGGCAACAATGTTAGAAAATAGAAATGCTAGAAACAGAAAAGTGGATAAATCAATTATCGTATATGCATACAAGGGGATATATCCTACATAGCCCTGGAAATTATGTCAAATAAGATTAGAGTGTTGTATGCCCCTTTATAGAACATGACATGGGCTGGCTTTTCCCCCAATCACATTTTCAACAGTGTTCCGCAGAAGGCCTTTCTGATTTTTTATTATTATTATAAGCAGGCATATTGGAAGGAGCTGTAAACCAAAACACAGCTGGTAAGTCTAAATTTAGGCCCATCAGGATGAGTGTCCCTCGTAACACAGTTTCTCAAACTCCTTCCACTTTAAGTTGCTTTTTTTTACCAGATGTCTCTTGGTGTGTGTGTTTCTTGTGCATCAGCAAATTTTATTTGCGTGGCCTTTTCATGCCACTCTTCTGATTTATCACACTTCTCACATTGATTTTTTCCCCCTCTACTTGTAAAAAGAAAATAGCTGTTTGTGCACAGATGGTGGATATGATTTAGTATTATAAGAGTAATTCATGTTATATTTATGAGATGTTTCCAAGTAGCCTTTTAGTGGGAAATATTCAGGAAGGACACCTTTTAGAAAAGTCATCTCTCACCTTTTAACCTGTTTCTTTTGGTGTTTATCTCCTGAGTACTCAAATATTGGCAGGCCATTGTTTGTTTTAAAATTCAGGGTTGTTTTTTATTTATATCCATAGTAGAACCTTGGAACCATCCAAGATCATTGAAGGAGGGAGGCAAAAGCATTTCTCAGAAACTCCTGGAGCTGATTGTTAACCTGTAAGAAAATGAAGGAATGGAGCAAGGATGAAATGCAGTAATCATACCATTCCCCACTTCCTACCATTCCACCCTTGCTTCCTTAAATTTTTATTGTGTGCAACTCTGTGTATAGAAATGCTGTCAGTGGGCGCCTGGGTGGGTCAGTGGATGCCTGGGTGGGGCGCCTGGGTGGCTCAGTGGGTTAAAGCCTCTGCCTTCAGCTCAGTTCCCGATCCCAGCGTCCTGGGATGGAGCCCCTGCATTGGGCTCTGCTCAGCAGGGGGCCTGCTTCCTCCTCTCTCCTGTCTCTCGGCTTACTTGTGATTTCTATCTGTCAAATAAATTTAAAAAAAGAAAAATGAAAGAAATGCTATCAGTTTGCCAGGGCTACTGTAACAAAGGACCGTAGACAAACGGTCTGAAACAAGAGACATTAATTTATCTTTTTCAGTTCTGGAAGCTAGAAGTCTGAAGTGCATGTGTCAGTGGGGTTGGTTCTTTCCGAGAGCAGTGAGGAAGGAATCTGTTCCAGCCCTCTCCACCTGGCTTGTAGATGGCTGTCTTCTCCTCATGTTTCTCAACATTGTCTTTCCTCTATACATGTCTCTGTGTCTAACTTCGTTCATTTTATAAAGACACGGGTAGGTCATGTTGCATAAGAGCCTGCCCCAGTGGCCACATTTTGGCTTAATAAACCTCTGTAAAGACCCTATCTCCAAATAAGATCACACTCTGAGATATGAGGTGTTAGGTCTCTTCAACATATGAATTTTGGAAGGACAGAATTTAACCCATAACAAATGCTTATTCTAAACCAAATGTAGCAACAAGGAAGACTTACACTTAATTTGTAATTGGTTGTGTCAATAAATTTCAGTGTCATGCTAACACAATTCTAATGTCCATTTAACTAAGTAAAGTCATTTAAGTGGTTTCTCTCATGATGGATGTGTTGGTTTGGAATAAAGGTAGAGGACAATGACTTCTTACAATAATCCGGCTTCACTGTTACACATTATATATCATGTTCACATCTGGGCTTGAAACCATCCCAGGATTTTGGTGTTTGTGTGCCTGTGTGTCTTCACTATGCTAGCTATCAGAAGGGTATTCAGTGTTATTTAAGAAGTCGAGATCTACCACACAGATCATTTCCCTTCTGCTTTAATCTCTTGAAGAAAGAAAATTAAATGGTGTCCTTTCATTGTCTAGAAGACCAGTAGATAATGGATATCTATCCAAATGCTAAGAATGAATGGACATATAAATAAAGTTCAAGGAGGGGGACAGGGAGAGAAAAAAGAGAAAGAGAGATAACTAATGAGAGAAAGAAGCAGACATTATTGTGGAGGTGAGACCTTTGTTTGGAAAGAACAAATTTTAATGATCCATTTCTCCTAAAAAGCATCCACCACAAAAGGTTAAATGGAGGGCTTTTTTGGTTAATTGCTTCTTTGGATCTTCTCAAACACTTATTTTCTTCTCTTATTCATGTCCAAATGTAAATCTTTTAAACATTGTCATTATATTTTCTTTCCCCTTTTCTGAAGTGAATATAAAACTCTTTGGATAGTCAGTTTTATTGAGGTTTTAAGAATGTTTTTGAGTGACTCATAGTAATTTAAATCCTTCTACTGAATCTTGGATGTTGCTAAATTTCAGCCTGTAATTTTCTTCCTTTGCTCGATATCGAAGCATATTTTTGACACCACACTATGCTCATTGGAATTGTGAGCCTTTGTAAATTCATGCAGATCTTTCCCGCTCTACAAAAGGATGCATTTTAAGCAGAAGAAATAGAATGCTAAATTATGTAGTAGGTATAAGAAGTGGGTTGTGGTGAGTTAAGAGGGTGACTACAAAGAATACCAAAGCACATGGTTGTGTGCAGTGTCAGGGAAATTTAAAGTACGTGTGCCTGTCAAATTAAAATTTGTCAGCTTAAAAAGCTACTACAGGACCCCTCCCCCATCTGAAAGTAGAGCATTCCTACGAAATCTTTTGTAAGCTGAAATGGATTAAAGCGAAGAAGCAGTTATCATTAATCTATATGGAAAAATTTTTTAAGCCTTCCCAGACCCAAAACACAACCTCTCTTAGGCTTTTCTGGCACCTTAGGACGCATTTTGCTAATGGATGCACAAAATAAATGGGGATAAAGCACAGATGTTCACAGACACAGTTCAAGCTGTGGAGTTTGATGCCGCGATGCTGAGTGTAGTTCCTGGGGAAGGAGCTTGGTGACGCCACTCTTACTGCATGGGGTGCACCCTGCCTTTCTCAGGGCTGGCTGCAGAGCCTTCGCTAAGCACTATTTTTGCTTTTCACCATTTTCCAGAAGAATGAAAATCTTTGGATTGCAAAAACAGATACTTAATGTAGTGAAGTGGCTGAATTATATACAATATATACTATACAGAGATATTTTTGTACCTGCTGACTGCATATTTATTTGGAACCTCTAAATTACATTTTTAATGACTCCTTAGTGTTCCATTGTGTTAGCATTCCATAATTTATCTTGACAATCCAATTTCCATGTGATCCCAGGCATTTTAAAATTTCCTATTTAATTAAGCAACTTTGATCAATTAAGAAAAAAAATCAAATGTCATCCAGGGTCATTTGCCCAAATGGCTCTAGACAATTGTTTTAACTTATTACAGTAGTTCTTACTGCCTCTGAACATATACACAGTGTTGACATTAACAATTTTAATATTTTTCTCAGTAAATGTTTATTTTAGAATCTGGAAATGCAGAAACTCATAGAAAAATATTAAACTCAACAACCATCCCAATACCTGAAATAAATTCTGTTAACTTTTTTGGTATAGCTTATAAGTTTGTATCCTCTGTCTCTCACGCTTTTTCTCTCCTACCCTCTCTGTCTTAAACACACATAAACACACATACACACCCAAGAATCTAATTGTACACAAATTTTATATCCTGTTATTTTCTTTTAATAATATACTGTGACCCTTTTTCCAATATACTGTATTCTAAATTACTTCTAGAATATTACTTTTAATCACTTTATTGTGTTCTATCACATGGATAGACTTTATTCTAGTCTATTAATAGGGATATACCATAATTTATTTTGCTAAACTTTATGGCAAGTTATTTATTGTCTCTTATTTTGTGTCTCATTAATACAACTGTTACATGTCTATTCCTTGGTCTAAATCATGTCCAAGTGGTTTTCCTTTCACAAATCATTTTGTAATCACAGCAACCTGAACCTTCTTAATTTAAACAAACCTTATTGTTCTTACCTCTTCAACTGGTGTGTCTTACCATAATATCTATTGTATTATTGCATTGAGGGGTTACCCAAATGCTGTATTATAGTTCACAGAACTAACTTTTTGTGTGGGAAAAGCCTTAAGAATAGTGCTGTGGATATTACTGATGCTTCAAAAGGATTTAAGTTGATTTGTTTTCAGGGGGAAAATAAGTCAGTATTATGATTTCAGTCTTTTTTTCATTCCTAGTACTACAAAAGCATTCCTTGTCTTAAAATATTGGGGTTTTGCTACATTTTTATATATTAATAAATTTAGAAGTTGTACTGTTTTAGCCTTTGAGGTGAGAGAGATTTTGCAAATTTTCAACTCCAGGTCCTTAATTTAACCTTGAAAGGCTGAATTAATTGTTCAAAGTTATTTGCTCAGTCAGTGGTAGAGAAAGGACTAGAAGTCACGTTTGAGCCTCCTTTGTAATTATTTATTATTTTTTTTTTTCCATTTAGGACTGGCTAACTCTGTTGCTAAGTTATGGTAGACTTTGTTGCTGAATTCATCTTTAAGTGTGTTGGTTAAATTTAATCTGTTCATAACAACAGACAAAATTTTTTATTCTAACATCTATACATATTTTTAATTTTGGAGGAAAAAAGTAGTATCTAAAAGAGAAAGCAGAGAGTTGGAAACATGTCATTTTTACTACTGAAGAAATAACTCAAATGTCATATTGATACTGTTTAGTTTTATGTTTGCATATGAGTAAAACATTACTTGTAGAATTTACTGCATGTTATCCTTTTGTTTCATTTTATTAAAAAATAACATGCAGCCCTTTCTTTAAAAACAAACTATTGATAGTGCCTGAGGAGACAGTATGTCCAAGGAAGTAGCCAGTGGCTTTGGGGCTGAGGAGGGAACCAGTGTGGTTGTGAATGAGAACAAGACTGCCTTGGTTCATGGGGTCAGGGCTGAGGAGACAGTTGGCCTGGTTGGAAGATTGGTTACATGTAGGGGGATTGAGCATTAATAAATATCTTCAGGATACTGGGAGCCAGGCTTGTCTCTGCTGGAGAAAAGAGTTACAAACATGGAAAGAGGTAAGGCCGGAACAGTCAAATGGTGTCAAATTGTAACTGGAGGTATTGGTGTGAACTCATAGTATTTACTTTCTATCTGTATATCTCTAGATCCAGATGTGTATTGCATGTGTGTCTATGTGTATGTGTATTATACATATATTTCCTATCATTCACATCTTGGTTTCCAAATTCTAGTTTCCTCTAGAAGGAACTAGAGTTTCTTGGAGAAATGTCTGATTCCATAGCTGGGTCAAGGAAAATATAAGATAAACCTGAAACATATTGTTCTGTGAAGTTATGTTATGTACAGTGCTCAAGGAATAATGAAGACAAATCAAAAACACACAGATGCCACTAGGGGGTCCCACTAGGCAGGTCATGGACACTTACCATCAAAATAAATTATGACATTAATGGATTATAGCCTATTGAATAACATAGGAATCTGTGAGTCTATACTTATATAGTTAATCGAGTAAATAAATACTCTTTATTCTCCTTAGGAGGAAACCTAGTGATAATGTCAAAATTAAAAAAAAAAAAAAGAGGAATATATGTGCTATTTTGAAATAAAGAATGTAACAAGGAACAAAAACAGCTAATAGAGTTCTGCATTTACTTCTGAAGAGTGTGAACTGGGAATAGCAATTCTGGAGCATGGGAAGCTGCTTTTAAATTTTAATTTGCTTTGTCTTATTTTAAGCTTTGTAGAATTATTTGACTTTTTAAAACTATAAATATACTTTTTATTTTGAAATAATTTCAAACTGGGAGAAAAGTTGCAAGAATACCACAAAGAACCTAGATTTCCCAATGACTGCCTTTGCACAATTTTCCTTTCTCTCTCTCTCTGAGTTAGTTGAATACATTGAAGACCTGATATTTTATTACTCCTGAATTGGCCTGCATATATTTTTTGAAAACAGGGACACTCTCCTACCAAAGTACAGTATACATAGCCAAATCAGGAAACTGATATTGACACAATACTACATTCTAATCCACAGACCCTTTCATATTTCTCCATTTGTCCCATTAACATAGTTCAGAGAGAAAAAAGCAAAGGTTCTCCTTCTTTAGTATGGAATCCAATTCAAAATCACATGTTGTATTTAGCTATTATGTTTCTTCTGTCTTCTTCAGTCTGGAACAGTTGCTCATCTTCCTTTTTTCCATCAGAGGAGTTGAATTTTTGAAGCTATTTTATAAGCAATGTCTCTTCCTCTCAAACATACACAGTACCTGTATTTTTCTTCTGATCAGTATAATTATATCACCATTTTAAGTTAAATTCAGGATTAAGAATAATTTGTGGGTGTTCACAGTCAAGCCATATAGTGAACTAGGATTACATTTTCATTCTTG
Source organism: Enhydra lutris kenyoni (assembly GCF_002288905.1). Lineage (NCBI taxonomy): Eukaryota > Metazoa > Chordata > Mammalia > Carnivora > Mustelidae > Enhydra > Enhydra lutris. The sequence continues at coordinate 64,344,363 of NW_019154093.1, forward strand.
TACATCTTTTGCTTTCTTGAGAGTTCATCATTCATTTATTCCTTCATTCATTCACTTCCTCTCCTTCTTTATCCCTCACTCTTGCTTTTTGCCCATCTTGGCTTCTCTGCACCCATCTCAGTTCATTTACAGAATCTAACATGACATGCTTCCTCTCATTATGTTTAAACATATCACATATTCTGTCACCTCCCTCTCTCCTTCTTCCTCCCTCCCTCTCTTTCTCTTTTCTTTTTTTCCCCTCCCTCCCTCTCCTCTCCCTTCCTTTTTCTTCCTTCCATCTTTTTTTTTTTTTTTCTTCCTTCCTTTGCTCACTCCTCTGGTCTTTCCTTCTGTCCCTCCTTCCTTCTTCCCTCTCTTCCTTCATTCTTTTTCCATTCTTCATCTCCTTGCCTCCCTGGTGACAAGGAGGTGTCTTTCTGACCAGGTCTATATACAATTTCTCTAGTTCTGCTGCAAAGCTATCAATCTGGAACATTCCTTCACACTCATTCGAGGAATTTCTTCTGGTTCTTTTCTGTTGAGTCTGCTGCTTTTAGATTGTTTCTTCTTCTTCTTCTTTTTTTTTTTTTTTAAGATTTATTTATTTATTTGAAGGATAGGGGAGGAGCAAAGGGAGAGGGAGAGAGAGAATATCAAGCAGACTCTCTGCTGAGCACAGAGCCTTATGCTGGGCTTGATCCCACAACCCTGACATCATGACCTGAGCCAAAACCGAGAGTTGGATGCTCAACTGACTGAGCCACCCAGGCACCCCCTAGATCCTATTTCTTCTTGCTCTGTGCCCTTATTTTGGAAAGTTAAAGAAGCTTCCAAAGAATGGGTGCATGGGAAGTCAGTTTTGGGTATCCTTTATATCTGAGATGGTTTTAATCTATGTGTATACTTGAATGACAATTTGCCTGGCTATATAGAGTTCTAGGTAGAAAATATTCTCTCAAAATTAGGAAGATGTTTTATTGTCATTTAATTTCCTGTATACCATTGAGAAATCTGGAGCCATTCTTATTCCTGAGAGTCCTGTTGTATTTTACCTATTTATATTCCCTCTGGAAGCTAAGATCTACTATGAAGTGTCACAGTAGTGGATGGTTGCAGGACACATCCCACCCCACCAAGGCCCCATTCATTTTGAGGAGGTATGAGAGGCCCTGTCAGCCTGGAAACACTTCAGTTTGAAGCCCATTTTTTCCTTCTTCATTTTATGGAGTTAGTTTTATTAAGGCACTGCCTGCCTGGATCCTTTAATTTTTAAAAACACTTCCTTCTTCTTTTCCATCTCTTGTTCTTGTAATTCAGCTTAGTTCTTGACTTCTAGCTTTCAAACTTCCTGTTGAGTTGTTATCTTATTATCATATTTCAATTTTCATGAGCCTCCTTTTTTATTGTCTTGCTGCTGTTCTCTGAATTTTTTAAGAATATAGCTCCTGTTTTTATTCATGAATTAGATATCATTCTTATCTCTGATGATTTCACCTATTTTTTGTAAGCGTTCTGTTCTCTAACTGCTTCCTGTCCCCTGTTTGTTTGTGAGTCTTCCACATCAGAGGCTTTCTGCGTATTTAGATAATTTTGTAGTCTCTACATCAGGTAATAAAAAGTGGAGGAGATTTTCAGCATGTACGGTAGGGGCTTCACTGCAGGGTAATTAGGCAGAGACCTGGCTAATGCTTCAGGGACTGCAACAGTTAGTCTTTTCTCGGAATGGTGAAGGAAGAGGAACCCTCCGATCGCTGTGTGGAATTTTACACATTGCTGCCAGCATCCTGGCGGCCAGCTGAGGGAAGAGGGCTGGTCATCTTCCCATCTAGTCTACAGGACTTTCCCTTGCTATCTCTTCCTCCATTCTGCTTGGCAACCTTGAGTTCAGAGACACCCCAGAAAGTAAACTTGAAGTGGGATTTTAATAGGAAACGAGATAAAAATACATGTTCAATATAGCAGATCTAACCAGGAGTCCAGTCATCCTTTTTGTTCTTGATATATTTCATTAGTATTCATGGTTTCTGAGAAAAAGAGGATTTTAAACTATTTCTTCTGTAGATGTTAATTTTTGAATGTGTTTTATTCTTCAGGATGCCTCACTGATGGACATGAATTCCTTCAGCCCTATGATGCCAACATCCCCTCTGTCGATGATAAACCAAGTAAAGTTTGAAGATGAGCCAGATTTGAAAGATCTCTTCATAACAGTTGATGAACCTGAAAGCCATGTTACTACGATTGAAACTTTCATTACTTACAGGATTATTACTAAGGTAAACTTTTAATGAACACTTTCTTGAATACACTTGCTCTCTGAACTTTGGAAGTGCTTTTTGTTCACTATGACTCTCAACAGTACAGAATCTTAGCTGAATTGACTTATTTTTTTCAACCATTTTAGGTAAGACATTGCATCTAATCTATCCTTTACTTGTTCTGTATGAAAATGGTGAAATTCAAATTACAGCAGTCACTCATCTTTTTAGCAGTTGAGCATCTTGAAATAAGAACATTTAGTTTTTAGTTTCAAAAATAATAAAGAAATATTTTTGGAAAAGAAGAGCCTCAGTTTGCTAATAAACAACATTTTGAAAACATGATACAATATTTTGTTGTAGCATTTCTTTTGAAGATTACAAAATACAGTTTCATTTGTTTTCCAAATAAGAGCAAGTGGCTGCTTTATAAGATACTGTTAGTTGTCCAGTAATTAAAAGGCAGAGTAAATCTAGAACCCAAATCTCCTTAATCCTACGAGAAGGCTGTGGAAAAGACAGTTTACTTCTGACAGAATTAAACAACCAAACAGTTTAATTAAAAAAAAAATCCTTTATGTAATAGCAGCCTTTGAGAATTATATTCATAAGTTGTAACATTTTCTTTTTTTTTTTTTTTTAAAGATTTTATTTATTTTCGAGAGAGAGAGAGAGCCGGAGGGGTGGGGGACAGAGAAAGAGTCAGAAGCAGGCTTCCTGCCAAGTAGGGAGCCTGATGCAGGGCTCGATCCCAGCACCCTGGGATCATGGCCTGAGCCCAAAGCAGACACCTCACCAACTGAGCCACCCAGGTGCCTCTATAATATTTTCTTTATGAAACCTCACCCTAATCTCTTTTGTAGCTGAAAAGGGTTTGGGTCATCTTCCTGTAATCACTTCTTCCAATGCAAACTCCACCTTGCTGCCAGTTAGCATTTCATTAAAGTGTATATATTTGATCTCTTCACTCAGATTCTTAAAATCCTTCCTTGGTTCCTCATTTCCTGTACAACAAAGTGCAAATTCCTTTGAATGACATATAAAGAGCTTTTTAGTCCGATGCCAGCTTACTATACAAAGACTCATCTCCTAACTCCCCATGTTTAATACTCCTGCTCTCTACTCATCTAGAGCTATTTTTGTTATCTGAATACTATAGAGTATTTTCTTTTTTAAGATTTTGTTTATTTCTTTGAGAGAGAGAGCAGGAGTGGAGGGGAGGAGCAGAGGCCGAAGCTGACTCCACACTAAATAGGAAGCCCTACTGGGGACTCAAACCTAGGATCTGGGATTATAACCTAAAGCAGACGCTTAACTGACTGAGCCGCCCAGGCACCCTTCTAGGGTATTTCTTACTCTCATGACTTTGTATATACTTTTCCTTGTTTGCTATGTCCTTCCTCTTCTAGAGGAAGAATGAACTACTGTTTATTTTTCAGCAACTCAAAGAGGTGCCTGCTCCACTCCCCCACCCCCTGTACGTGCAGGCAAGAAGTCCTCTTTCTTTATCCTGTTTTCCCATGTTGTTCTAATTGAATTCTTAGAGAATGTAAAACATTGGAGTCATTATAGCAAAGAAATTAAAGGTCTATATTTAATCCTGCTAAGCCTCAGGTTTTTGTTAAGTCTATAAAACAGAAATGATAATCGAACCTGGTTCTGTAGAGTTGCTGTAAGAATTGATTTAGGATTGGTAATCAATGTAAAACACTTAGCAAGTGCCTGACACATAATAAATGTTCATTATTCTCCTATCTGTATGTGGGTAGATCACTATGTGTTACTTGTATTTATTCCAGACAAGTCTGTGAGCTTCTAAAGAACGTAATTGTATCTTACGTTCTCCATATTTCCAAACACAATCCTTAGGATATAGTAACTAAGCAATTTAACTTTTTGGTGCATGGATGAGTGAAGAAATTTATGGTATCATACTTGTATCAAGAGGCTACAGAGCAAGACAGCACGGAATTGAATCTTGATGACTCCCCTTTCTTGCTATGTGTCTTGGGCTATTTAATTAACCTCTCTATGCTTAGTGTCCTCAGTTGTAAATAAGATAATGGTACTAACCTTGTAGGGTCTTTGTGAATATTTAATGTGTTTATACAGACATACTGTTAAGAATAGAACCAGATTTTTAGTGGTATTACTATTTTAATTATAAGCACCCATTGTTATCCTCCATCCTAGCAAAGAATTTGTGCAGCTGAATTATTTTCCCATCATTATGGGTTTCTCTTAGACACTTTTTTTATAAGCCACCCTGTGAATTTTACTCTAATCAGAGACATATAATTCTGATGAGTTATCCAAAATTACATCGTACTTTAAATGTACTGCTCTTATAGTAGTAGTAATACTGATAATATCACAGTGCGTTTAACTAACATTTATTGTGTGATTACTTTGTGCTGGGCAATGTTTTAACCACTTTATACATATTAACTTATTTAAAGCTTAACAACGATCCTAGGACCTAGATGTTGTGAGCTACCCCCATTTTGTGCATGAGGACACTGAAACTCAGTAACTTGCCAAAGGTTACACACCATAATGATTACCTGAGCTGGGATTTTAATTCTAGACCATTTACTTTCACACTATATGGGTTTTCTGTTCTGTTTTTGTGCATCTCTGCATTGTTATGGCAAACTATCTTTCATTTCACTTTTATGACATAGACTTTTATACAATACATCCCTTTGTTCTACTTCTGATTGTTTTTACTATATCCTAGTATTTAGACTAAATCTATATATGCTAAAATATGCCTTATAGATACAAATACCTAAACATTTAGTAGATGAATGTTATCAAATATAGTCTTTTCTTTGTTATTCACTTATTATCATTTATTCACTTTCTCATATATTCAGTGAAGTTTTATGGAGGGCCAGTTATGTCCCAGGTACTGTGCTTGTGTATTGAGACAACACCAGCAATCAAGGCAGACATACCCCATGGCTTCATGGAGCTTTCAACCTAGGGGGGTGATGGATATTTAACAATTACATGCTTAATTAATATAGTCATAAATGCTGTGAGAGAAAAATACAGGATTTTATGAGCACAGGGACCCTGTCTAGTTTGGAGGTTCAGAGGTGGCTTCCTTGAGAAAGTTTTGGTTTCATGAAAATTTATATTTATTATAATTATTATTATATATTTATTATATTATTATTATATATTATATATTTATTATATTTATATATTATTATATTTATTAAGATTATAAGGGTGAAACACATATACATGGGCACCTGTGTACACTGACAATATCCACTTAGGAGTACTTAAGAATGATCTGGCTATAAATAATGATGAGTCTTAGGAAGCCCACGTTCCTGGCATCTGTTCTCCTTGTGGGAAATTACCCTTTATTCTCCAGATTAGACTATCTAAAGTGACTGCTATAACGTACTTTTTCTTTTGGAGATCAAGAGACGTGCCTTCCTTTAATACATATAGAAACAAAAGTGAAGATATTTAACAAGGGTTTCTCCCTCACATCCTCATCATGAAGATAGACTCCTAAATGTCCACCAGTGTGGAGTAGATGTTAAAGTATATCCCTGATCCTAAGATTCATTTTCTCGCAAAAACAATTTTCTGTATCCTCAGAGCCTAGAGTAACTGCCCTTGACCAAAGTTCAGTGTTTGTTGAATGAGTGTGTTTTGGGGTATACATCACATGAGTCCATTAGTCCTAATCTTCAAGTACCTAAGCTTTTAAGGTCATATATAAAAAAATTAAACACCATTTACGATATAGCTTTCATGGAAAACTGTATCTTATATTAGAAGCATTATTTTTGCTTCAGATTAACTTTTTGGAACACATGCTCTTTCTGAATTGGAGATCTGTCATCAAACCCTATTATTCCTACAGTTGGGAAGCTTCTTTCTATCTTCTAGTGGCCAAAATTGACCACTTTAGATAGAACAACGATTTTGTCCCTGCTGTTGGGAAATAAACCATGATCTGAGCCCAGCTGAGAATACTTGTTTTCCCTTCCATATCTTAGTCTTATAACTCTTTGGGAATAGAATAAATTCTTAAAGTAGCATGAAAGAACACACTGTACTTATCTTCTGTTTTCTTCTTCTGCTTTTGCAGTATGTTAGAAAACTCTTCTAAGTCAATGACTGAGTGATGGGGACAGAATCAACCAATTATTTGACTTGATTTTGCATCTTCCTCTTGCCAGAATTTATGTCAGATTGTTCTATGTTTACTTAAAGTGTTGAAAATTCTTGAGGACATATAAAGCTCTTAACTGCCCAATTTTTGAGTATTTTAGTGTTGGTTATGCCAATTTATATTTTTGGAAATTGGTAGTGAACCTATACATATGTGCCATGCACAAGAAGGTGTTCAATAAGTATTTTTTAATGAGTGACTATAAACCATGTTTTGTGTGTGTATATATGTATGCATATGTGTGTATTTGCATATATATGTACACATACCAACTCGTATATATGTTGTTAAACTGTGTTTCTACTAGATTTAGTTTTCCTATTTTTACCATTTCCATAACTTGTACCCATAGTTAAGATTTCATAGTGCTTTGTGAACATTTATTTCCTTAGACTTCTGCATCTCATTTACCTCCACTTTTTCCCAAGGAAATGTTTTGATAAAATATATTGTATGATATTCTAAACATTCATTTTAAAGGAGTAAACTTTGGAAAGTTTAACTTTTGTGAACCTTATTTCATGACAATTAAGATCGCATCAATGACTTGAACTACTTAATCCTACCATCGCATTCATCTATATGGGTGACTGATATTTCTGGTGAGTGTGAAATATGCATTCAATGTGTTATTCCATCATCATTCCTCCAGAAAAATTTCAACCTTAATAATAATATATATAATTTTTAATATGCAAAAAGTTTAGTTAATGCAATATTGTGTGAGTGAGTGTGCATTAGATAATCATTTTTTATTTGTCTTGGGATTCATGCAGTGGAAATGAGGTTGATATTGTACCCACATTCTTCTTGTCATATATGTTGGCATAGTTTTTTGGTTTGTTGAGAACAGATATTTTGCTTAATTTTCAGGATTTTAGGCATATAACTCAAAATCCCTTGAGAAATGACAGGAAGATTTTCTTTTCACATCAAATCTTCATTAATAACATTTTTTAAACAGTGGTAAAATCACTCTGTAAAATGTTAGAATTTTCATATACTAAAAGCAAATTTTACCAAAGCAATTCATTTGAGAAAATTCCAGGAAAACATTTTTTTCTCAGTTATTATTTTCCAAATTACAAAAATAGAACTTTCCTCAAATTCTGAATTCTAATCATCTTGAGAAAAATATATTTGAAACCTAAATTCAGAACACACTTTCTTGTTAGCAAGAAAGTCATGCCAAATATAATCATAGTTAAAATCTTGTGGAAGGCAGATGGCTGCTCTAAGACAGATTTTTCAGTTTGGATTTTAAATTTGAGCATGATGTTTGCTTTCTTTCTGGAAATACTGGAAAGTTTGCTTTGTTTCATCTGCTACATGAATTGATGATTACAAAAAAAGTACAGGCTGACAAACACTGAATAATTAGAATTTGTTAATTTTTCTTAGAGACCCATTTATTTCAGAATGTCTAAAATAACATTAGGCAAATGTCTCCCGTCTTATATTGCGTGTGCTGTTATTTTCTCCTTCTTTGTTCAGACATCTCGAGGGGAATTTGACTCCAGTGAATTTGAAGTTAGGAGACGTTATCAAGATTTCCTTTGGTTGAAAGGAAAACTTGAAGAAGCACACCCCACTCTGATTATTCCTGTAAGTCTGCATTTTTTTTTCCCATACGGTGGCTACCATTTTGTCTTGTGAATCATTAGAATGCCGACAGGCTAATGTCAGACCTCTGAATTCACTGAAAGTCATTGATCTTAGAAACGTTTGCTCTTAAACATTCAATCTATGTACAGATTTGTTTTTCTAAACTGTTCTAAATATGTTAAGATTTTGCAGGTTTGGGTTCTGGCATTGTGAATCTTGGAATCATCACATGCTCAAATAGTCTTCCAGAAAGGAAGAGTATAGAATTCCTTATAATCCCATGCCACATAATGCTTAGATACATCTTAAAATTTTTTTGCCTCAGCCATTGCCTGAGAAGTTTATCGTGAAAGGAATGGTGGAACGCTTTAATGATGACTTCATTGAGACACGCAGGAAGGCACTGCAGAAATTCCTGAACCGAATTGCTGATCATCCAACTTTAACATTTAATGAAGACTTCAAAGTGTTTCTTACTGCACAAGCTTGGGTAAAGAATTTTGATTTATACTCATATAATCCTTTCGTGTCTTTATGTATAGTAGGTTGTACGCTTCCTCTTGTTCACTTTTATAAATCAGGCAGCAGCATCCTTGAATTGAGATGGATTATCAAACATTAGAGAGATATCCTTCAGATTTAACCCTGTGTCAAATTTACATGTAAACATCACAGACATCTTCTATCTTCCTCACATATACATATTCATATTTCTTTTGGTAGCTGATTTTTTTAATGTCAGGGTACTCCTTGCCTATATAGCTAATACTGAACACATACAAATATGTTTCTTTTGTAACTGGTTAGGACTTTTCAACTTAGGCTAAAAGTCTTTATTAAGTGGATAGATGGTTGGATGGATAGCCATATAGAAAATATGATTTTCTGGGGCGCCTGGGTGGCTCAGTGGGTTAAAGCCTCTGCCTTCAGCTCAGGTCATGATCCCGGGACCCTGGGATCGAGCCCCGCATCGGGCTCTTTGCTCAGCGGAGAGCCTGCTTCCTTTCCTCTCTCTGCCTGCTTCTCTGCCTGCTTGTGTTCTCTGTCTGTCAAATAAATAAATAAAATCTTTAAAAAATATATATATATGATTTTCTTATTTTTTCCTATTTTTCTTTCAATTACCTAATGAAGGGGACTGTATCTGTTTCTAATGCAGAAATTTATATATTCCTCCTCTTTTTTCTTTTCACCTATGGAAATATAACTCACAAATAAGAATAATGGCTAGAGAAATTGGTCAGTATTAAATGATTGCTGACCAATATTGAGTCTTATATCTCTCAGTTGTTGCCAAAGTGATAGAGGCTAGAAGGTGGTTCGTCTCAGTCTTGACAGATAGTACTTATTTGGAAGCCCTTTGAGACTTCTGTGAAATGAATTTGTGGCCTGACTCCAGAACCTTAGAAGCTGCTAGAAACAGTCTCTGTAGTCACCATTCACAGTAATAGTTTGCCAGTTGTGACTTGCACCATCTCTGACAATGTTGCCTCTATCGAGTAACGCTGTAGCACTCCTGAGAGATGTGTTACCTGGTCAAGGGTGGCATCTGTCGTCATATGCATGGAAAATCATACTGACTTGGAAGCAAACAGTTTTACTTTTTATGTATTCTTCTGTATAAGACCTTCAGGAAGGAAAATCTGGATAAAGATAATATATTATTCAACATTTGGATAAATAGCAGTATTTTTATCTGTGGATTTGCTGGTCAGCATTATTATTTATAGATTTTTTTTTTCTTGTGGGTAACCTTTTATTTGATCCCCAATCTGCATTTACAAGTGGTATAATCATCACGAGAATCCCTTCGTCTTCTTCCTGGTGTTCTTTTTTAATGTGCTGTACTTCTAAAAGGTTACTTTTGTGTGGTGTCTCCTTTTATTGCATTTCTTCTTTTCGCAAGTCTGTAGCCCTCTCTTCCAGATTAACTGAGAAACAGCTAGCTACATATATTCTTAAAAATCTTTCTCTACAGCCTGCCAGATAGTAGAGATAGTGTCACAGTTTACCCAACTTCAGTTGATTGAAGAGCTATGGTCAGAGAGTATCTATTTACAAACTACTGTAGAAGCATTACAAAGACAAAGCTAGTCAGTGCTTAGCAGTGAAGCCTCTGGAATCAGACTGAGCCTTGTCCAGCACTTAACTTGGACTTAAAGCAAGCTCCTTAACCTTCCTGTGCTTGTATATTCTTCTGTAAAATGAGGATAATAATAGAACCTACCTCATCGTGTTATTGTGAGTTATAGATTTAAAAATGTGAATATAGTGCCTGGAACATCCTAAGCTCTCAGTACATGTTAGCTATGATTATAACCAAAGAATTAATGAAATTTCCATTTTTTTCCCCCAGGGAGTAGTTTAGACCCTAAGAAATCTTCTCTCAATCATTTTTCCATTAAATTCCTGTTATAAAATATAGATTGCATCTCCTATCATCCCCTTATCTCCTTCAGTATCTCTTTAAGCACAATTCCCTCTGTTAAACCTTGTTCTTTTAAAGATCCATGCTGAGAGGAAGCATGTACACATGTTTTACTTGCATACTTTGAAAAGGAATATTATCAAGAAGAATAGACTTAGAGGAAGAAGTGTACCCCAATAAAACTCAGCTGCTTCAAACTACATTTAAAAAAAAAGTATATGAAACATTTTTATTCTCTATTCTTCCAGTGAGATTTCCTTTGGTTGGGAATATCGGAATATTCGCCTATTCGCCTCACCACAGATATTTCATTTGTTTGTCTGTCTGTCTGTTTCTAGGAACTCTCTTCTCATAAGAAGCAAGGGCCGGGATTACTCAGCAGAATGGGGCAGACGGTCAGAGCTGTTGCGCTGTCGATGAGGGGAGTGAAAAGCCGTCCAGAGGAATTCATGGAAATGAATAACTTTATTGAAATATTTAGCCAGAAAATAAATTTGATAGATAAAATATCTCAGAGAATTTACAAGGAAGAAAGGGGTATGTAGCATCCCTGGGATGTAATCACAAAGTTGTTTAATTTCCAGTGGATCTTCCCATTTGCTGGTATGGTAAAGCTACGTGATATTAGCATTTCTTTTTGGTTCTCTCTTGAGATTTCAATCTCTCTGCTTACAGCCCTCATCTGTTCTTGCATGCCCTTTGTTTTCTCCATTAGGGTCCTTCACATACTAATCATTGTTCATTAAATTCCTGGTCTGATCTTTTCAAGGTCCCTGCCATGTCTGATTCTGATGCTTGTTCTTTCTCTTTAAATTATTTTTTCACCTTTTACATGCCTTGCCATTTTTTTTTCTTTTCTTTTAAATTTTATTTATTTGACAGAGAGAGAAGTCACAAGCAGGCAGAGAGGCAGGCAGAGAGAGAAAGGGAAGCAGGCTCTCTGCTCAGCAGAGAGCCCGACGCGGGACTTGACCCCAGGATGCCAAGACCACGACCCAAGCTGAAGGCAGAGGCCCAACCCACTGAGCCACCCAGGCGCCCCATTTTTTTTTTTTCTTAATAGCCAGATATGACACTGGGTAAAAGGAATTGCAACAAATAGGCCTTTAGTAATGCACTAAGGCATGGGGAAGGAGAAAGCTCCTGTAGTTTTAAATACAGTAGAGTTCTGTAGTTCTCACTATAGAAAAAGATGTTATACTTGAATGGTTCTATAGTTTTGTGATCAGGTCTCAGTCTTTTACGGAGCCTATGCCTCTGAACTGTGAATTTCACAAGAGTTTTTCAGTTTTTCCCTCCCTACTTAGCTGGGACAGAACGGCCAGAGTGGGCTGGAGTTGAGTATTTCCCTTTTTCTGGTTAACACATTTCCTCTGAGGGCAGACCTTTGTTGAGAAGAATGGAGTCCTCTGGCTATTTCAAAAACGGTTCATTTTCCTCTACAAGGAGCAGGAATAGTTTTTACTCAGTATCTGCTGTGGGGACCTAGTCAGTTGGTTTGAGAATCTCTGGATTGATGGCTTATGTTTTTTTTATTTTCTGGGTCCCCCATTAAACAGTAAATTCCATTAGGACCAAAAAGGGAAAAGATTTATTTTATTTCTATATCTAGACAGTACTTAACACATAGTAGATGCTCAACTAAAACCTGTTCAATGATTGAAAAAATAAATGAATTAATGTATCATTTGGTGGTAGCAGAATTTCCTTCATCAAGAATCAATTGGTTATTAAAAGAAATATAGAAAAAGTTGTTATAGCTGAATGTACATTTCACTTTATCATTTTTTTTTCTCTATGCATTGGTACTTGATGATGTCATTATGGTAACTAAATGTAGTTTAATAATTTGAGACTTTTTGCTCTGCCCTTGTTATTTACCATTTGTCTTTTTCTTTTTCTTTTCTTCTTCTTCTTTTTTTTTAATGTCAAGAGGCCAGTTGTTTCAACTGGGTTCTGTGATTCCAGTTCTGTTAAGTACATTCTTGATGCATAGTTAAGTGGGATAGCAATTCAGAGAAGCCCCTGGAAACTTATGATGTAGGAATTTTGTAGATTATCAATGTGCTGTTCCACATTTGCTCCTGCAAGGGAATAGTTTTAAGATCATTGGTATACCCTAAAATTTATGAGATGCTCAGAAGGAAAGCTGGATTTATGGTGAACTTCATAAATATCAGTTCTCATTTTCAGGAAGTAATTGCCACTGGCCCAAACTTGAGGGATTTCTTAGTCTTTCCAATGTGAAGCCCACTTGTCAGATTTTATTCAAAGTGATGGATTGTTTTCATTTGTAGCCTTGGGAGCCTAAGCTATGTAGGACATTTCATTCATATTCAGATCATGAAAATTTGTGATCATAACTAGTGGTTTCTCTTTTAAAAAAATTTTTTTTTATTCAAGTTTTGGGACGCCTGGATGGTTCAGTCTGTTAAGTGTCTACCTTTGGCTAAGGGTCCTGGATAGAGCCTGGTCAGTCTCCCTACTCAGTGGGGAGTTTGCTTCTCCCTCGCCCTTTGCCCCACCCCTGCTCATGCGCTCTCTCAAAGAAATAAATAAAATCTTAAAAAAATATTTTTATTCACAAGTTTTTTCTTTGATCTTATTTTCTTTTGTGTTCCCCAGTTTATTTGCCATTTTGTATTGACCACATGCCATGCTGTTTCTCTGTGCTGGAGGCTGAAGGTGGAATAGGATGGTACCTGTCCTTGAGCTTAGAGTCTAGTTGGGGAAGCAGATATATTAATAGATATTGTAGTGCAACTCATTAAGTGTTTGCTTACAAATGTGATCTGAGTGCTGTGTAAGCACAGTGTAGAATTTTAGGAAAGCTCTCTATATAAACATAAATATTGCAAGGTTTAATGATACACACTGATGTATACAAAAATTGAGAAAAAGAGATAAAGGAGAACATTTTTCTTTGCTAGAAATATTAGTTTAGTATGACTGTTACTTAAAACAAAGGGTAGGCCTAGGGGCGCCTGGGTGGCTCAGTGGGTTAAGCCTCTGCCTTCGGCTCAGGTCATGATCTCAGGGTCCTGGGATCGAGTCCTGCATTGGGCTCTCTGCTCAGCGGGGAGCCTGCTTCCCTCTCTCTGTCTCTCTGCCTGCCTCTCTGCCTACTTGTGATCTCTCTCTGTCAAATAAATAAAATATTTTAATTAAAAAAAAAAAAAAAAACCAAAGGGTAGGCCTAGATCAGGAGGGTGCAATTTGGAAAGGCTTAGTGGTCATGAAACTAATGCCTTTATTCAATGACAACTAATATTTCCACTGTTTTTAAATTTTTTAAAAAATATTTTTCAGGGCGCCTGGGTGGCTCAGTGGGTTAAGCCGCTGCCTTCGGCTCGGGTCATGATCTCAGGGTCCTGGGATCGGGTCCCGCGTCGGGCTCTCTGCTCAGCGGGGAGCCTGCTTCCCTCTCTCTCTCTCCCTCTGCCTGCCTCTCTGTCTACTTGTGATCTCTGTCAAATAAATAAATAAAAAAAAATCTTAAAAAAAAAAAAAATTTTTCAGTTTACTCAATCATATAAACTTTTGATATTTTAATAGTTTAATTTAGAGTAATATAACATATTTCAACTAACCCTAATGAATAGTAAGATGATAAAATATAGAGAATTTCATCGTATGTAAGAGATATTAGACAAAAAATTGCTCACTGCTTATACATTCTCTACCATAAAAAGCTATCATTGAAAGATGATAGTATAAAAGCAAAAATGTAAAAATATTCAGATTTTAAAATGAACTCCAAATTTTTGAGTTAATGGCTTGTCAAGTACCAAATAATCTTTTGTTGTTCACTTGTTCTCTCACTAATATCAAAATATTTATTGGATATACTGTGTTTCAGGCTTTGAGATAAAAGAAAATAATGAGACTCAGCCCCTGTTCTAAGGAGCATATGGCCTAGGACCATATGATTTATGCAAGCAATTATAATAGAATGGGATTATACAAGCATAAAATTATGATAGGCGTTAATAGAAGTATAAAATTATGATCGGCTCATTGAGGACAAAGTGTTTACAAATCTTTTGGAACAGAATCAGAAGGAATTTATTTGTGCTAGGATTTAAAGGATTAGAAGTAGTTTTTCAGAAGGTAGGAATGGCAAAGGGCAAGGCAAAGGGATATGCGTAATGTTTGAATGAGGAGAAATCATGAGCTATTCATGAAATGAGCAGTTATTTTGGCCTGAATTAAAGTATCTTTGGGAGAGAATCTCAAGAGCTGAATGTGGGGAGGCCACGTAGAGACTGATCATAAAGGACTTTCCAATTCAGTCAAGAAGCCTCAGTGTTTATATGTTATGGCAAAAATTAAAAGAGGGAGAATATTTAGAAGTCTCTTGCAGTCGTGTGGTTACAGATGCTGGTGAGCTGCTGACAGTGGAAGCAAGAATAGATAGGTAGATGGATGGATGAGTGGCTGGATGAATGGATGGATGGATAGATATTAAGAAATATTGGAATTGGTGATTGAGTAGCTCTGTGCAGGAATATGTATAGGATGATACCTGGATTTTTTGTTTAGCTCACTGGAAACAATTACTTTAAGTAGGACATGTATTCAGGAAACGGGGAGAAAAGCCAAGTTTGTTTAGGTAATGTTGCCTATGAGACACTGAGGTGTAGTGTTTTTGGTGGACAGAGGTTCATGATAGGTAATGGTGATCATGTAATTTATATTCCAAGCCAGGATACTTTTGGGAATGAAGAAGGATGCTGTTACTGATTACTCTTGGACAGTAGTCATTCAAAAACTGGCCTGAGTAGATGGGAATGACCTCTCCACTCAGTGAAAGATGATATCCATCTTTTTCTCTTCATTTAGAAGAACATAGGCGCAATGAGAAAAAGGACTTGCTTGCTGTCTTTAATATAGGGGTTTTTAAAACTTCTATCAATTGAAGAACTTACTTTTTGTTTTTAGAATATTCTGATGAAATGAGAGAATATGGCCCGATTCATATTCTGTGGTCGGCATCAGAAGAAGATCTGGCTGATACTCTAAAAGGGGTTGCCAGCTGCATTGACAAATGCTGTAAGGCCACTGAGAAACGGATGTCTGGACTCTCAGAGGCCCTGCTTCCTGTCGTACATGAGTATGTGCTTTATAGTGAAATGTTAATGGTAAGAAGGCCTCGTTGTAATTTTACCTTGGTCCCTGACCTGATTATAAGCGTTACAAAGGCAGTTTCTATTTCTGTTTTTTCACCACTATCCTTCTGTCTTAGCAGAATGCTTTGCATATACAGATACCCCATAAATATTTGTTCACTATGTGAGTGAATTGATGAGTAG
The DNA here is from genome assembly GCF_002288905.1 of Enhydra lutris kenyoni. Taxonomy (NCBI): domain Eukaryota; kingdom Metazoa; phylum Chordata; class Mammalia; order Carnivora; family Mustelidae; genus Enhydra; species Enhydra lutris. The sequence continues at coordinate 64,360,152 of NW_019154093.1, forward strand.
AGTATGTTAATAAAAGGCAGAATACTCAAAAGGAACAATGATGTGTAAGATTACACATAGATTTGAAACATCCTCAGTCAAAATTTACATAGAGAATATGATTAGCTTTTCCAAGCTTTTAAATTTTTACCTTAAAATTTTTAGTGTTTTAGAAATATCTTTTCATGAAAGAGTTGCTTACCCCCTTACAGGTACATTTGATGTAGCAATTTATTTATCATTATGTACAAAGTACTTGAGTGGATCTTGATGTTTGTTCTGTTTTCTGGATGCTTCTAAAAAGAAATCGTTCAAGTTAAAATGATTTTCTTTCACCAGTTGCAAAGGCTTTTCTTCCTCTTATATCAGAGTTTTGCATTTAACCTCCTCAATTCCAGTTAAGGTCTCCAGATATCTGGGATTTAGCAATGCTATCTGCAGAGCTAATGTTTTTCATCCTGTATTATCCTCTGCTCACAGTACCTTGCACAAACTGGTGGCGTCAGGGTTCTGGTGTTTCAGAGTGGCCATGGGGGAAGGGAGTCTGCTTACATTCAGATATATTCCATTTTTTCTGCCGTTTCTGAATGGAGCCATGTTTTCATGTACTCTTGGTTTGGTGGTGGTGGTGGTGGTTGTTGTTTTTAATTTCACCTCTGTCTTAGTAAGAAAAGGTTTCTTAGCCTTTCATCATAAGGTCTGCCCCGTTCGTATTTACTACATTTAGGTCTTTCTTTCAGAGTATTAAATATTCTGTAGATATTACAAGTTGCTGCTGTTACTTGCCTTTATTAGGGGTCTTCTATCAACAAACCCTTCTTACTTCCCAGAAGCCTCTAATGTTTCACTGTGAAGGAGTCTCCTCCTTGTCTCCATCAATCTCCTTGGCTCCATTTCATTGTTTTCCTTCATTATTGATATCCCCCTTGTGGGGCTCTTCAAAGAGATCTGATTTGTATAATTAAAAATAGTATATTCTTCTCCCTTAATTAGATGTGGTTTTCTCTTTATTATGTCAAGATGAAAATTATGTAATTTAAGTCGTGTATCATTGTAGGTGTGGAAAAATTATAATAGTAACCAGAAAGAATTATTTTATGGGTTCTCATTTGATTATATTATTTTGCAGACTCCTAGGGTATAATCAGTAGCACTTATATTACAGTGCTGGTCTGTTTTATATTGGAAGTTTTTCTTCAGTGTGAGCTAAAATAATGAAGTGCATGCCTTGACAAAATGATTAGATTTGTGTAAATTTACTATTTATCTTCTGAAGCAAACTCTTACTTAAACTATTTCTACCTATGTGAAGCCCAGTACTTCATATTTATGGAAACAGACCTTACCTAAATAAGACTAAATTGCAGTACATGTCATTTGGGTTAGAGAAAGGAAAGGGTTCCTGATAGTAATAGCAATGAAACATTGAAATAAATACAAAAGATATGTGATAATTAGCTGAATTTTCTATTGATTTCTTTGAAATAGGAGAAACGTTAATCTCTTTTTAGTGTTTTAAGTAGTGTGATTCCACCAGGCACAAAATTAGACTGAGTAATTTTCAGGATGCTTTTTATCCTTAATGCCTCTCAGTTCCCAAATACAATAGCCATCTTGTCTGGCCTCCATTTAACTGCATTGTAGGTAGGTTCTTCCCCTCTTCTGAAAACCCCTGAAAGACCTGTGCCTCATTAAAACCCTTTTCTTGTATGTCATGTGTTTATACTCTTTCTGTTTGAATTATTTCCTTACCTGGAGCTTGTTTTTATTTTTTCCTTAATCTGTTTAGGCCACTTGTGTTTATTATGACAATTTTATTATTTAAACTAATACTGTGAAAACAAGTGAAAGATGAACACAAATAAAATGTGTCCTTGGGTCCATAATGCCTAAGTAGCATGTCTTGGAAGAAAAGTGAGTCATTCAGGGAAAGACATTGTAAAAGACTGGCAAACATTAAAGGTGAATTTTGCACTCAGATTCCTTCACAAAGGTGTTTTAAAGTGTAAGGACACCGAAACATGACATCATGGTTATTCAAGAAAACAAGATGGAACTCTTCTCAGTCAGAGAAGAGACTATGATTTCTCATCAAAAGCTTGGCTCATTGATATATTTTATACTAAAGCAAAGTCTCAAAATGTGAGTGTACACTTCAGTTTTCTGATTCCCCACTATAATTACCTATTTGATTTAACCATGCCTTTGGAATTGGTTAAGTGGGCTGCCAATTATTATAGACATTTTAGGTGACTGGCCCACCCAATGTCCCAGCCACTTCACACCATAGCATATACTCTCAGTGCTCTCACAGATTTCTTAGTTTGATTATTTGTTTTTTTGTTTGTTTATTTGTTTGTTTGTTTTTGCTCTTTTTGAAGAACTGTGTATGTCTAGAGTATTCCTAAAATACGTAACCCAGTAAGATGTGTATTGGGAAAGATGAATAAAAGATTTATGGAAAAAAAAAGAAAACTCTTAAATGCTTGCTTTCAGTTTAGCTTTTAGAGATTAAAAAAACTTTAAGTTATTGTATCCCCAAATGACTGATGATTTGGGGAAGAGATGCTATTTATATTCTAAAGTGTATATTTTTTTATCATACAAATATTATTAAACCTAAGTGCAACCTGTTCCATCCTTGTGTTTTAATATGAAGGGTGTTATGAAAAGGAGAGACCAAATCCAAGCAGAACTGGATTCCAAAGTGGAAGCTTTGACGTATAAAAAGGCAGATACTGATCTGGTAAGTTTCGAAGTTTCTTCTTAGTAGTCATATAGAATTCATTGGCTGAAATTTTTATTAGCAGTGTGGAATTCCATTGCATGCTTGTTTTTAAGGATTCAGCAAATGATACTAAACTTTCTTCTAAAAATCTATTCTACGTTGAGTACCCATTGAGTTGGCAAGCTAAATAGTGATGCTTTTCTGCTTTTCTATCTTATATTGTCTCTTATGATGAGTAAAGTATGAAGTTAATTTTTTTTTAAATTAGAGTGTTAGAGGAAGGTATGGAAAGTACCTAGCATTGTTCCAGAAGGTTAGTTGACAAATCCATTTTTTGCACATTTTACAAGGTGTTTGTACAAAAGAAGTCAGTGTTCCTATATACTTTTCCCTAGTTCTTGTAAAAACCTTTAGAGAGGAAGTGTCTTTAGTTTCAAGTTTCATCCTTTCCTTGCAGAAGATTTTTATGGAAAATTTCAAACATAAAAAGTGATATAACAAACTCGTATACCCATCACTGGGCTTCATTAATTTCCAACATTTTGTCTGCCTTTCTTCATCTGTCTCTTTCCTCGCCTCCTTTTTTCTGAAGTGTTCTCATGCTGATTTGACATTATAGTCTCACCCCCCCCAATATTTTACTATTTATATTTTATTGTCTTTGCATATCTTCAGAGTATCATTTTGAACCTGGAATTATTATTCGCATTTTAAAATTGAAGAAGAGGCTTTGAAGGTGGAGTAACTCTCCCAAGTTCATGTAGTTCTCAAAGCAGAAGTAGGCTCAGAGGTGTTGGTATCACTTGTCTTCCTCAGACTGTGCTGCCTCCCAGAGAGCAAGTATAAAAGTGGGAAAAATTGAGAATTGCTTTGGTTAACTTCTAGTGAATTCTCTATGATCCTTTTTTAATGTAATGATTTTGTTTAGTATTGAGTACAATATTGAGTATGCTTATGGCAGGGGTGTGGGGAGTTCTTGAAACCCCCCATTAATACTAGTATCATAGCCCCCATCCCATCCTGGTTTGGGGTCAGCCTCCCTCTTCTCAGCTTTAATGTCCTCCCTGACTTTAATCATCTAACAAGAGATATGATTTCATACTTACTGGTTTTCTTTATAATCCTTCTCTCCCTCCCCACCTGTAATCTAAGCACCTGAAAGGCAGGAATTTTTTATTTGAAGTGTTTTATTTGAAGTGTTTTTATTTGAAGTGTTCTCAGCCCCTAAAACAGTGCTGGAAATGTGGTAGCCACTCAATAAATATTTAGTGAGTAAATGAATGAATGAAAATTGCAGTGATTGCTCTGATTCACAAAAACATACTGAAGATTTAAAGCAAGAAGTCTCTATAAATTCAGACTTTGTGTAGAACATTGAGACTTCACCAAGAAGTGACCATGAATTACCCTCATCTCCCTTAAACTATTTTTGTTTTTCAAACTCGAGTTCTTTCTCCTGGATGGAGAGCGAATGGGCAGTGGAGGACTGCAGTGGACAGAATAGGAGAATGGCATCTGAGAGAGAAAATAATGGGAAATGTAAAGCCAGTGGAACTAATGCTCAGTGGGGAATCATTTTGCCATTACCTCAAGATGAGAAAAAAGAGGAAACCCAAGGTTAACCTTTTCTTCATAGCAAGGAGTGTGTGTGTGTGTGTGTGTGTGTGTAGATTTAAAGAGTCACTTGGAAAGAACAAAAGAGGGAGCACATGTACAGAAATTATAATTGTATCTTTTGAACTGAGGATTCTTTTTATTTGTTAAGTAATTTTTAAAGATATTGAAATTAGCAATTAGATAAAATTTGCCCTTGACTAAATACTACTAAATACTAGATAAAGTACAGTATTTTAAAGTTTCAGGAGAATAGTTAAATGGCTTAAAAACCAAGCATCTGTTCAGAATGGTTTATATTCATATTTTAAAGTGAAAGGAAGAGTAATTGAGATTGTTCCAACCACAAAAATATAGGAAAAAATAGTTTGGGCCCAAATATGGCTAGGCTTTCCCAACTCAACTAAAAAAACACATTTTTTTTCATTTGACTTGCAAATATTTTGTCTTTTGCTCTATAAAAATTTCCTTGATATCTCATTATAACCTAATGATCCATCTGTATTTATGATTTCATTTTATGTGTGTGTGTCATATCTACTATAAAGTATTTTTTACCTAGTTATCTGCTATGTTGTTAAGATTGGAGAAATTTGAAACTTTAATTATCTGCATTATACTCTGTAAGATATTTTAAATTAAGATTTGAAACAGACACATTTAACAGACATTGCAAATGTGGTGTGGTTTTTTTTTTTTTTGGTTTTTTTTTTTTGGTTACCCATCAAAACAGATCCTTCCTAAAATGTATGGGGACTAATTTAATGATTTATGAATGGTACCGTTTACATTTTCAAGCAGCTTATTTGTTTACAGACCTCACTTCCAAATCGCTATGTGTTATGACGGTATCTTTGGGAGAAACCTTCCAGGGTGACTCTCAAAATGAACCCACCACGATTGGTCACAGAACAACCGGAGGGAAGTTGCTTAGAAATATGCAGGATAGGGTCACCATGGAAACGCGCCCTTGTGAGGTCCTTCTAAGGAGCCATCCTTTGCAGTCACCATGGCGACCCTGGCAGAGAACTGAATATAGCAATCTAGCCTGGTTGTTTACCATGGCAACTCAAGCAGGTCCACTTTGGAGACAACCCTGGGGCCATTTCTATGGAGACCTTCCGGGGCTGCCTTTAGAGGCCCCATCAAAGTCACCTTTGGGTGGGATGCTATATGCAAACCCAGCAAAGCAACTCCTAATGAAAAGGTCCGTGAAATGAAGCTTTACCAAGAAGGGCAAAAACTAGGAGAGTTATAATTATTGGGTAGAAATTAGCAGAGTTGTAATATTCCAGAGGTCCTTTTGGGCATATCAGGTGATCGTTATGTGGGCTTTGTGGCAAATGAAAAGGACTGGACTTCTACCTTGCCTGTAATTTTGTAAACTCTAAATGGACAATAATGGTATTATTTTTAATTTTTTTCATCACACAAATATGCCTACAAAAATTATGTGTTTTCCTGCAAACTAAAACAGTGCTTTGGAGTGAATTCTTTGATTTATTATCTGGGTGGTTGTAAAGTGGCAGCTTCTTAGAGCTTGTGGTTTGTAGTTCTTATCTCATAACAATAAAGTCAATCGTTTTAAAATGACCTAAACTCAGCAAAGACTTTCAGAATGCCCATTTGAAGGTCAGTTCAGCTGTTTGTCTATTTAGAGTTTTGACATTTAGGCTTTGAAATTACGGAGACGTAGGATCCAATCCTAGCTCATCTCATTAAGTCTGTGACCGAGGGCATGTTTCCTCACTTCTTTTAGCCTTGTTTTATCATGTATAATTTTGGGGAAAATTATTAAAATCTAATAGATTTGTTTAAGGGTTAAATGATACAATGGAAGTAAGTTATTTGACTCCTAGTAGGCACTCAGTAGTTGTTAGCTGTTTTTTGGATGACTTTATAGAAGTAATATTTGAGGTGGCTCATGTAAAATGACTTCAGAATCGTTCCTTGAAGAAGAAGGGAGCATGTTACATGTACAGTCAGTATTATGAAAAGTAGTAAAAGCTCAAAAAGCATGCTAAACTTAGAAAACTAGGTTGCTGTATAGAGAGCAGGTATAGGGGAGATGAGGAGATGCGTCTGTAAGGATAAGCCACAGTCAGATAGGAAGGGAGCCTTGTTGTCTGGCAGGGTGAGGACAATGGACTTGATCCTTTGGGCAGCGTGGATCGAGTGGGAGCCTGAACTGAAGAAGCAGTAAGGGAGAGACGGGGGTAAATCTGAGAGAGTTTTAAGTGGAAGACAGAATCCATAGCAGTTAAAGAATGAAGGGAAGCCAGTGTTTCAAGTTTTTAGTGACTCTTTGCATCTCTAGTTTGCAGGGAGGGCAGATAATGAATGTCTTTAGAGACTGAACTGTAGCATATAAAATGGAGGAGAAAATGAGAGATGTGCAACTTTATGTCATGATAAGATGACCTTTAAGGTCGAGATATTCAGTGAAACCTGCTGACAAATGTTGTTGAGGACCTACCATAAGAGAAACACTTGCAAGCAGTGGGGAGATGGCAGTCAAGAAAAGCAGACCCTCATTCTAGTGGATGGAGACAAGAATAAACATTAATGAATTAAAATTTAAGTCGATTGTCCTATAATGATATGTGTGGAGCAGTGAAGTTTAAAATCGGGGGTCGGGGAAGGTCTTACCAAGAAGGTGATCAAGTAAAACCTGAAAGGGGTGAGGTCTTGAGCTACATGAATATCTGGGAGCAGAGCATTTCAAGTAGAGTCAGTAAGTGCAAAAGGGTAAATATGCCTATGCGGTTCAGAAAAAGCCTGGAGACCAGTGTTGCTGGTGTGGAATGAGCAAGTGGAAGAGTTACAGGAAGTAAGGTCAGAGGGTCAGATCATGAGCTCTGGTCTCCGTGAAATAGGAAGAGAACAGTTGAACTGAGGAGTAACACCCATCAGATGTAAGTTATGAAACAATTACTGTGCCTGGGGAAGACAAGAGATGGTGCGTATGTGCTGGGTGCGTGGGATAGGAAAACACCAGCTCTGGAGACTAGCTCTAACAAACGGAGACATCAAAGCTCGGACCAGGGTGAAAGTGGTGTGAAGTGGTCAGATTCCAGATTTTTGCGAAGGTAGAGCTGTTTGCTATTTGCACATCTATGGATTGTGAGTAGGCAAGGATGACCCCAAGGTTTTGGGCCTGAGCAACTGGAATTGGCCTGAATTGAATTAGCAGAGAGTATATAAAGCCATGAGATTTGCTGAGGTCACTAATAGATGAGAAAAAGAGAGGTCCCAGGACTTAATGGGACTGAGCCATGGCATATTCCCATATTAAAAACCAGAGAAGGGGGCACCTGGATGGCTCAGTGGGTTAAAGCCTCTGCTTTCGGCTCAGGTCATAATCCCAGGGTCCTGGGATTGAGCCCTGCATCAGGCTCTCTGCTCCGCAGGGAGCCTGCTTCCTCCTCTCCCTGCCTGCCTCTCTGCCTACTTGTGATCTTTGTCTGTCGAATAAATAAATAAAACCTTAAAAAAAAGAAAACAACAACAAAAAAAAACCAGAGAAGGATTAGCCAGAGGAGAAAGAAAGGAAATTTATACGCTTTGGCTGCTGGTAAATGATGCGACCAACACTATGAACTCAACAAATTTATTAAGGATCATTCAACTTTTTAGCCACTTCTCCATTACGAGGCGTTTATAAAAACAGCTAGATACAGAATTGTTAAATAGAGATAATAAAGTACTTCGAGAAAAATCGAGGGTTGTATTATGTGCCCCAATAAAGAAGATACTTAGTGAAATAGATACTGCTCCAAGTAAGAGAATTTCTGACTATGGAGATAAAAGTATAATAGTAACTGAGATTATGAGGAAAATTCAGATATCTGAGGGAATTGTGGTTTTTGCAGTTTCGTTATTAAGTTTTCAGAGTCAGAGCTTCTGTTGGAGAATGCTTATTCACTTCACTGCTTAACTGCAAGATAAGTCAGGTTCATCTGTTGTGCTAAATAATGCTGCATATCCATTTTATTTTTGTTTTTATTTTTGAATGGATGATTTATAGTTTTCCACTCAAAGCAGCATTCAAATATAAATGAATATGAATACATTTGACATTTAGCAATATGTGCATAGAGTCTGAGAGTTGGATCTAGATATAATGCCATAGCTGTTGAGCCGTGTATTTATGTGAGCAAAAAAAAAAAAAAAAAAAAATGCATTTTCATAAGATCATTATGATCCGGATTTGCATATAGCCACATTCAGTAGATGCAAACAGATACCAAATTTATTCAAGCTGGTCTTTGCTCTGTATGACTTGCTATTTTTGAACCAGTATTTTATTCTTGTCCTCAAAGAGTGGCTATTAATCTTCAAGCGTTCTTAAAAGTGTACTAAATGCTGCACAAAGCAAGACTGGCTTTCTTCTAAGCTTCTAGGAAATGATAGTATTGACATAACTTCTTTTTTTTTTGTGGTGGGGAGGGGGCAGAGGTCCCTTCTACCTTTTCTCGGGTATTTATTGTCTTCCCTCTCTCTCCTGACCTTTTTACAAATTTATTCCTGTATGCCTCATTCCTGTATTACTGTATGCCTCATTTCTTAGTATCGGTTTTCCTCTCTCTGCTTTTTTGTCCATTTGCATCTTTGTGTGTGTCTCTCACATACACACAGGGACACACATGTACATGTACCACACTCATCCAGTGGTGAAGGACGTGACACTATCCAGTAGAAGGAAAAGGGACTTTTTTCTTGCATGTTTCCTTTTATCCATTTATTCTAGAAGGCATCCAGCAGACTTTTCCTTGTTTTTCACAAGCCAGAGTTGTGAAAAGTCCGTGATTGAGACGGTTACTTAGAGTGGGAATGAGGCCATCAGAATAGACTTAGATAAGCCAACAATATGCTCTGTGATACATATGCCAGAAGAAAACCAGGGCTCTTTCAGGTAGTAAGAAGAGGAGTGGAGAATGGGTTCTGGGTGAACAACTAATAGACATGTGCCACAAATACACAGTGTAGCACGTATTGGAGTAGTATACCACAGCTGGGTGGGAGTTAGGGACGGCAGAATGGGGGAGGCTACAATCAAAATAGCCCTCAGCAGCTTCTCCTCCCAGAACAGAGTCCCTGGCAGTGCCCAGAATTCCTCTCCCTCTATACCTTCACTGGCAGGCCTCTCATTCAGGGCATCATTGATTTGAGTGGGGGAGGGTGGAACATGTACTCCTATTTATATAATCCTATAAAGGAGGCTAGTGGATATTTGAGTCAATGGTAAACATCATGTCTACCCTATGAGTAAGAGTCTGTTGAGTCTGGGATCTCCATCTGAAATTATACCATATTACTTTCCCCCTCTAACATTTATTTTTATGCTCCTGGCACTTCTAAGTAGAGCTGTCCCTGCAAAGTATTTCACACAAGGCCTCAACCCAATTGCACAGCTGCATGTAATTTCAAGCACAGTACTGTGATCCTTTGTAATTTTAGGCAAGTTACTTATATCCTCCTCCTTTAATTTCCTCAACTGTAACAGTTGTGGGGAGTATCTTCCCCAGAGTGTTGTTAAATCAATATCCGAAAACTCTTAGTCCAGTGCCTAACTAGTGTTAGACTGTAAATATGTTTATGAGCAATATTAGAAGAACTTTCTTTGAAGTATATATTGGATGTTTCATTATTCTGGAGCAGAGTTCAAGTATGGCTATAGTTTCACCTCTTGAACCTTCACAATGTCAAAAAATATGTATTTTTTAAAAAGAGGCAGCAGTTAGCTTGGCTGAAAAGTGACTGTTCCCAGTGACCTCACCTAGTCACTCTAGGTAATTGACTGGATACTTTAAAATGTATCTGAATTAGTACAATTAAAAAATTGTGTTTTGGACTGCATAGGGTTATTTTAACTAAACTGTACTTGGTATTGTGCCATTGATTTATAATGAAGGACATTTTAAGAAGGAGAACCATAAATCCCTTTATGAGAAGCAACAACATCACTGACTACATTTTATTTTTCATTTATGAGGACTCTTGAGAGTAGTTTCATTTATGTCTCAGCATTAGCAATAGGATCTAATTTCTTCTGAGCCATTAGCTTTTTTTTTTTTTTTTTCAGTATATACACATCAGGTTTTATGCCTGATCCTATCACACCCTTTACATCATTTACTAGGCTATTAAGAACCCCAATTCAGATCCAGTTCTATGTGGCAAATAAGTGTGTCTTTTGTGTGTCACCCTCACCCCTGGCTTTAATCATGTTTTTTCCCTATTCTTATTTTCCCTTTGCACTAATGCCTTTATCAACTTACGGGGTTTAAGCTAGTCGTAGAGTATAACTTTTGAGGCCATCTCAAATCTAATATGGAATAAGTGAGAAACAGCAATAAAAAGAATTAAAGTATTTCAAATCAACTAAAAGATCAACACATTTTTAATAATATATTTGTGACAAGAAGCATGTTTTAGTCAATTTTTTTTGGAACCCACGAACACTAGCACGTCTGTTGAACGCTTGCTGGCTCATGTTAACTTTTGCCAAGAAAATTAGTCAGGAGATATTTGAAGGTGAAGTGAAAAACTTGAATTACTTCCAGAAATTTTTACCTATGGAATTTTCTTAGGGAATGTATTACATTTTAATGTTTACTGTTTTGAAAAAAAGAACACATAAACCTACAGTCTTGATGAATAAGGCTTGTGTATATTTGTGGTGGGTGAGGGTAGAAGGAAGGAGGAGACAATGGAAGACTGTAAAAAAACAGAGGCAGTGTAACATTGTGATAGATGATTTTCTAAAGGAAGATTGTTAGCTCCCGGTCTTTCTCTAGGAACATCCCCCCCCCCCCCACTGTTTTAACTGCAACAGAAAAAGTAACAAATGGATAAGTGAAAGAAGTGGTTTAACATTCTAGCCATTTCTTCTCTGGATTTAAGAAATTCTACTTACGGTGCCCTTGTGGATTTGTGGTTTGGTCTGTGGAGTTCTGTGCACCATAGATATAATAGTTTGAATAGCTGTCCCATATAGAAACTCAAAATAGATTCAATTTCCTTTTAATTTGGACTTTTTGTTAATAAGAAATATGTCCTAAGGGTCTATCTTACATATCTCTTTCACTCCCGGCCCTGCCTGGGCACTCAATAAATATTTGATTATGCTTAGAGCAATAACACACTGAGAGTCTGAAGCCTGGAGAGAGCTTTGATTCACTTTTACTTAACTTGTGACCTTAATCAGACATTAATTATTCTTTATCCATGAACATGCAGAAATAATACTTTGAAGAAAATTTTTTTGAAGATGAATTAATGTTTATAAATCTAGAGCTTGTGTCAGTAAAAATTTTGGTTAAGTTAGAGGAAGAAAGTATAAAAGAATAATATGCTAGGGAAGATATAATGGTACCATGAAATATGTTATTTAAAGTATGAATCATTTAAATAGGACTTCTAAAAAAAAAAAAAAAAAAAAAAACAAAACACTGTATTGCCACAAAGAAATTCAGTAGTTTTTCTTCTAGAACAGTGCTGGATCACTAAATTAAGTGCGTTTTGATTTGTTAAATTTCTAGGTTTTGGAAAGGAAACATTTTTTCCTCTATTAAATCATAGTCACTAGGGCAGTAAGTTTAGGGGGAGATACCCTGTCAAAGCACCATTCAACTTTCAAAGAGGTTCTAGACCAAAACTAGTGCTTTCCATTGTATATGCATATTTTGCATCTATTTAGTACCTGTTGTGTGCCAAGCACTGTGCTGATCATTTGCATATATTATTGAATGTATAATACTGTGAGGTCAGTAGTAGTTTATTCCCATCTTGTAGATGAGAAAATCGAGGCCTAGTTTGTCAGTCAGCCAAAATTATTAGCTCCTTCCTCCTTGTCCAAGCACTTATCTATGGGGAAGTTGCAGGGATGGGAACCGAAAAAGCCCCTCTCCTAAAAGGTGATTATAGTCTACTTGGGGGATACTGAAAATAAAGGAAAAAGCAATAAATGACTATGATAATTTGATAAACAGATTAAATAAATTCAATAATAGTAAACTTAAATTAAATAATTTAATAAATAATGAAGAGACTAAAACTGGGTTATGTGATAGAGAATGCCAGGAGGGGAAGAGAAGGCCTTTCTGAAAAGGTAACATTGAGGACAGCTGAAGGCTGATAAGGGGAATTCATTCCAAAGATCTGGACCCAAGTGTTCTAAGAAGAATCCATGCAAAGCTCTGAAATTGATATGGGCTCTGCATGTTCTGGGAGTTCAGTTACATCGAATGTAGCTGGAATATAGAAGACAAAGGGGTAGAGGCTGGGGATGAGGACCGAGCAAGCAGGATAAGAACACGTAGGTCTTGGGTTTTATTCTAGTTGCTGTGGGGAGCTACTGACAAGTTCCAAGCAGGGAAGACTTACAATGTGGTATGTTGGGTGCTTTTAAGTTTGGTATTTTTAAAATCTTAATTGACTTATAGAAAATTGTAAGTACAGTTCAAAGATCCTTTTTTTACCCCCTTGAACCATTGGGAAGTCAATTGCAATCCTTATACTTAAGACTCCTTGATGGTGCACATTTCTTACACACAAGGACACTCTCTTACATAGCCATAATACAAACAGCAGTATCAATAAGTCATCATTGGAACATGACTTTCATCTAATGCTCAGACCCCATTCGGATTTTGCCAGGGTTCTGCAATGTTATTGACAGCATTGAGTTACATGTCTTCTTCAGTCTGCAACAGGTCTTTCATCTTTCCTTGACTCTCATGACCCTTTCACTGGAGAGGCCAGTTATTGTTCAGAATACCTCCAATACCAGCTTGTTTGATTTGTTCCTTATGATTAGATTTAAATTATCAATCTTGGACAGGAATATTGCTTAAGTGATGCTGTGATCTTCTCATTGATCTCTGTCAGGTAGCACAGGATTTTTATTTGGCCAGTTAATGACATTGTCCTCTTGGATCAGCTGACAAAGGTGTTGTCTGCCCAGCTTCTCTGCTGTAAAAATCACTCATTTCCCTTTGTAGGTAATAAACACTTTGTGCAGAACTACTTTGAGACTATATAATTACACCATTTCTAATCATACTCTAAACTTCCAATTGATTCATGTATGTATGTGTGTGTTATGTATGTGGTTGTGGTTTTCTGTTAGTCAGTAGGTCCATTACTATCCCTATGTATTTTGATATGCAAATTGCCCCCAATTTACCTAATAAGGCAGTTTTCAAGCTGGTTTTTTTTTTTCCCTTTTGACATGCTCCCATCATTCTTTCTCATACAACAAAATGTTCCAGGCTGTTGTACTTTTCTTGCCCTCAGTCCTTTTTCTAATAAGCCCTGGTTACTTTTAGTAGAAAAAAATATATTTAGAATACAGTATCTTGGCATATGGGCCCTTGGGTGGCTCAGTCAGTTAAGCATCTGCCTTGGGCTCAGTTCATGATCTTGGGGTCCTGGGATTAAGCCCTGCTTCAGGCTCTCTTTCAGCAGGGAGTCTGCTTCTCCCTCTCCCTCTCCCTCTGTGATCTCTCTCACTCTCTCTCAAATAAATAAATATTTTTTTTAAAAAAAGGAATACAGTATCATGGCATTAGGTATGTTTGTTGCTAGTGAGGTGTCACTAAATCCAAGGCCTGAGTGGATAGAAATAGGGAATATATCTGTGTGTAACCACGCACACACATGTATTTATATCTGTATTTATTTGTCCAATTATATATATTAAAAATAGAATTCATACCAATGTCTCTAGTTCAGATTCAGTGTTACAAGGGCTTGCTCCATTTTTTCTTTGCTTATTTGTAGTTCTCTTTCTGACAATGAGAACCAGTGCCCATTATCAAAATCTTCATAAATCCTGTTTGATCAATCCTTTGTTTGTAACCAGTCTTATGTGGGTCTTGTCATCTTCTTTCCCACGTATCTCACTCCACATGGGATTTTGTATCCTAGCTGGGCCACATCCATCCAAGAGCATCTTTACACTCTAGAATTCTGTTTCCGCATGCCAGCCCCCCCGCCCCGTCCCCCACAATAAGGCTGGGTTTTAATTTCCCATTCCAGACCACTTTTTGCAGGGATTACTTCATCATCTTGCAAATGCTTTGGTATCCTTCTTTGGGACACCCTTGCCTCTCTTTCTCCACCAGCATGGGCAGCCGCTTTGCTCTGCCCCACGAAGTAAGTTTCAGGACTGAATTGTTCAGGAAGAGAGAGGGAAATGGAAGAACTTGCAGTTGATTTCAGACACCCACTCTGTTTCCTGCCTGGGAAACAAAAAGACCTGAGGAGTCCAGTACAATAGGAAGATGATGATGGCATAAACTAACGCAGTTGTCATGGAGATTTTGATATGAAAGGTTAAGTGATTTGTGCACAGTTATGCAGCTAGTTCACCAGCAGACCAGACCTATAACCTGGCATTACACACCCAGGTCTCTTGTAAATACTATTTTTTTTTCCTGATGGGTGGGCCAGAAGCCAAGAGAATCTGAAGACAAATAACAGTTATTTTCTACTAAAATCAAAACAGAAAGGAATTTTAGGAATTTAGTGCTTTCTCCTTTTATCCCCTCCTTAAAATCATATATAGAAATCATGATACATTGGAAATTGCAACTTGAAAATGCTTTGGAACATATAGAGTTGATCTCAGAAACTTGAAATTCTTTTTGTCTTCTTTTAAGGAATTATGATATAGAATTTTATTTTACCAGGTCAGTGTGTTATGCTAAAACTAACTGATGATGATGATGGTGGTAACACTTAGTATTTCTTGAGTACTTTCTGTGCTTCTAAGTGCTGTCTATGTATAATCTCATGTCTCACACAGTACAGTGAGGGAGGTACTATTACTTCCTCATTTTACAAATGTGAAAACCAAGGCATAAAGTTACTGGCACAGTGTTGTATGTGTTGGAGTTATCAAAGCAGGACTCCAGAAAGTGTGCTATAAACTGTATTCCAATTAGATTAGGTTAGATATAAAACTGTATTCTAGGGCAACACGTGAAAAGATGCTTATCCACATTGCTTCAAGTAACTAATATCAATCAGTTAGAGTTTGCATGTGTGATAAATTCTATTTGCCATTTCTGCTGCAGAACATTAGTGGTGATTTTGAAATCTTCCGTCACAGTGAACTGGCAGTTTTCACGGCATTAATTTTAGAGTAAATTGAACTGCTTTGCTTATCTCTCACTAAAAAGAAGGTGTGAAATGAATTAAAGAGGCACAATTTCTTCCCTGATGTGTGTCAGTGGTTCTCAGTAGCAGTATGGCCTGAGAAGGGGTATGAATTCAGGACCAATAGGGCATTTTTCAAAATATACAAACATGCAGAGGTTCTGCCCTACCAGGAGACCCCCTGATCTAGAAGCTTTTAATTTAAAATGAGTAAGAAAGAAGACAGAGAAATGTATTCAAAACAAATCTTTCATGTATTAAAAGAACTGGTGAAGACCTTTCACCAGGAAAATGCTGGACACATTATGGAGAGTCCATAAATGAGGCTGTGGAAAGGGCATGGACACATACCAGATATGGTCATCATGATCACATGGAGAGATGCAAATGTGAGCCCCCCCCACGACACACGTTTCCCAATGACGATCACTCACAGACAAGGTTTTTGTCCATTGTCGAATTTTTAGTTATAACATTTAGATTAACTTAGTTATACACATTTAAGATCGCATGTGTATATGAAGATGGGGTTTTCTAATATTAAATAATATTGGAATTAATAATAATTAAATGAATTAAATAATATATTAGTATAGAAGTATCACCTTTTTCCACTCACTTGGATCTTCAACATTTCTTTTGAGTCATGAGTCTCTTTTCATTGGAGAAAGTTATATATTCATACAGTTCAATAATCAGGAAAAAGGAGTCCAGATTCTTTATTTCTGTGCCTTACTTTTGAATCCTTACGTGATATATCCCTACAGATATTATTTCCAACCATCAGTACTCATTTAGATGACTTAAGAAACTTCAACATTTCGTTTCTCCCCAAACATGTATACTATTGATCTCTAACGTAAGAACTTAGCATGTTGTTTAAAAAAAAAAAAAAAAAAACTAAACTAAAATGATTTAAATAGGTAATACCTTCAAATGGTTCAAAATTTATAAATTTTAAAACTCACATTTAATGATAAGTCTTCTTCCCATCCCTGTATCCTTGGTCCGTCAACTCCCACCACCCACATTACAAATGCATGCTGTCATTAGTTATTTTTCTGGCCTCCCTTGTTTCTTCATGGATGTATAACAAATACAAATATACATCCTAATTTCCCTTTTCTTAATGAATGTGGTAATATGCTATAAAGTTTTGGCACTTTGCTTTATTAATATAATACACTGTCTTAGCATTACAGTCACTGGACTTTTACAGCTACATGGTATTCCATTGTATGAACGTAACAAAATTAATTTAACTCCTGGGGCACCTGGGTGGCTCAGTCGTTAAGCGTCTGCCTTCGGCTCAGGTCATGATCCCAGGGTTCTGGGATCGAGCCCCGCATCAGGCTCCCGGCTTGGTGGGAGGCCTGCTTCTCCCTCTCTCACTCCCCCTGCTTGTGTTCCCTCTCTCGCTGTGTCTCTCTGTCAAATAAATAAATACAATATAAAAAAAAATTAATTTAACTCCTGCTCACACCTGTTTACTTCTAATCTTTTGCTGCTATAAACAGCCTTTCTGTGAATAACTTCATACAAATGTTTTATAAATGCACCAGTAGATCTATAGAATAAATACCTAGAGGTTAAATTGCTGAATCAGAGACTATTCAGTTTTGAAATTTCCTTACTAAATGTGGAATCTTGGACAAAGGACAAAGGAGCTAACTTCTTGTCCTTGATTGAGTTTATTAGTCTGTAGGATAGAAATAACAGTACCTAGCTCACAGGGCCAAATGTGTTAGTATATACAAGGTTCTTAGAATAGTGTCTGGTCCAGAGGAAGGTTCAAAAGAATTAGCTGTTGCTGTTATTGTTGTTGTTGCTATTATTATTACCACCAAATTGCTTTCCCTGGGGAGAATTGTTTACATTCTCACCGGGATGTTTTTGATTGCCTGTTTACTCCTGTACCCTCCACCTTAGGCTTATCAGTATTAAACTAGAATTCTCCCATCTGATAAGTGAAGAGTGGTAGTTTTAATTTGTGTTTCTCTTATGATGAGTGGGATTAAGAATTTTTATATGTTGAATTGTATTAAATTTACCTTTAATTTATGTAAAATAAATTCCTTTGATCCACCTGTTGGTTAAGCCCTACAACCATACTGTTTCAATAATGGAGGTTTTAGAACGTATTTTATGTGTGATGGGACTAGTCTATCTCCACTTGTTGCTCTTTTTGTCTATTTGCAGTGTTTTTAAAAGTAGACTTTAAAAATACTATTTGTAATGATAATCAAACACTTGAATTATGAGTCATTTCCTTGAGATAATTAATGTGTTGTCATATTCAGAAAAACCCTAATCCCATTAGTGGCCTATTAGTGGTTGGATACATTTCCAAAAGTACCATTAACTAAGTTTGTTTCAGGCTAATATTTCTTCCAATTTTTTTTCATTTTTTTTTGAAAAATGAACTAATTCAGAAATATTCAATAATATGAGAGGCTTTTTAGGAAAACAGGAGCATTACTAAAGGATACCTGTGTAGGAGAGAACAACTAACTTATATACTTGAGCATATTTGTTATTCCAGTTATATTAGAGCTTTCCAGAGCTGTGCTGAACAAGATAGTACCCACTAGTCACATGGGGCTATTCACAATTATATTTGGATTAGTTAAAATTAAATACAATTTAAAACTCAGTTCTTCGATTGAACTAACTTTATTTCAGGAATCATGTACGGCCATTGCTACTATTCTGGGCACTCCAGAATAGAACATTTCTGTCATCACAGAAAGTTCCATTGGCTAACTCTGTTTCAGAATATGTTACAAGAGCTGTTTTTTGTGTATGGTAATTTGGTTGATTTGATCAAAGAGGGAAGGTCATATCTAATGGAGGTTTTAGGTTTGGTAGAAATTCAGATGGAAAAGAGATGAATGTCTGAAGGAAACATCAAGAGAATTCACTTGAATAAATGTGTAATGTAACAATACTTAGCAAAGATAATATGTAGTCACTAGACTTTTTGATTACATGCTTCATCACTTAAATATTTCTGAGCACAGCACCTATTATATGTACATTTTAAATCCACAAATTATCAAGTCATACTACTAGATTCATGTATTTTCCTGTATTATAAACTGTGCAAATAAGTTAAAAACATTGATAAGAGTTAAATATAAGGTTGTCAAGAGATACAAACTCCCAGTTATAAAATAAAAAAGTCATGGAGATGTAATGTTCAGTATGGTAACTATAGTTAACGATACTATATTATATATTTGAAAGTTGCTGAGAGAGTAGATTTTAAAAGTTCTCATCACAAGAAAAAAAATGTGTAACTATGAGTGGTGATGGATGTTAACCAGACTTACTGTGGTGATCACTTTGACATATGTACAGATACCTAGTTGTTATGTTGTATACCTGAAACTAATATAATGTTATATGTCAGTGAAAAAAAAAGATTTACATACAAATGGAAGTTCCTTTGTGTAGCTCTGAGAGCTGTTTTCTCGTGCACTGAAGTTCACTGGCCCATTTTGGAGTTGAGTAGTGTTTTGAGGGTTGGATCACAAGTTAGAGAACCCAGGTTTGAGAAAGAAGTTACAAAAAAAGTCACTGAGACCTCAAAAGCCTTACTTTTTTCTTGTTGGTAAAACGGGAAAAATAATGTTTGCCTTATAAGTGAGAATTAAATGAGATAATATGTGAGATATTGTTTGGTTAAGCAATGAATAAAATAAAAGTCTCTTTTAACAGAAAATTGTAGAGCCTATAAAAGCTTATAAAAGACATGTTTAGATTTTGCTTTGAAATAACTTTTAACCTCAGTACAACCTAATGATAATAAAGCATATTGCTTTACTAAGCTTAGATTATGCTTTTCAGAAACAAACACAGGAAATTATTACATCGGTCAAAGACCTTGACTTTTTTTTTTTTTTTTTAAGATTTTTATTTATCTACTTGACAGAGAGATTACAAATAGACAAAGAGAGAGGGGGAAGCAGGCTCCCCGCTGAGCGGGGCTTGATCCCAGGACACTGAGATCATGACCTGAGCTAAAGGCAGAGGCTTAACCCACTGAGCAACTCAGGTGTCCCCTTGACTTTCTTTTTAATATTTAAGGAGATACATCATTCCTTTTTAAAAGGTTTATTATGAACAAGACTCATGGAAACACCTAGAAAGCAATGAATCCTCTTTAGTCCAATATGTATTTACTATGCCTCTGTTGTGCAGAAGATTCAAAGGAGATCACTACTTTTTAAAAAATAGGACCCTTTAAATAATTGGCTTTGTTGCCTCTAGTGTTACAGGAAATCATATTCTTTATTTGAGAGATGTTAGTGGTGCTGGAGATGCTGAATTGAAAGGTGATGTGTCAACTACATTTGTGGGTGTTTATGATTCAAATTGACATTTAAAAAAATGCATTGTGTTTTCCTGAACATATTACATTTGGATAATAAAATTACCAATGGGTTTCAGGGAGAAAGGTTTCTACTTTTTAAGAAATATGTGTATTGTATATAAAAAAGGTACTACTTAGAAATCATATGTATGCCTGAGCAACATTGTATAATCAGGCATCTGATTTCTCCAGACACATCTTACCTCTCTCACGAATCAGAAAATAATATAATTTTATTGTTAAGAGCCCTCTTATCTCTCCCCTGCAATTTAATTAATACTTGTTAAGAAGACATAGCTGTCAGATTAGAATTGGATTTTTGAATTTTCTATTGTCTTCTGATGGAGTGGCAATCTAAATCTTTTTATTTAGGTATATTATTTTCAAGAACTTTTCGAAATGATAATTTCCCAGCTTTTCTGATGATGAAGAGAAATTTTTAGCATTTGAATAAATAGATTGAATGGTTGATTTTTTTTCCATAAAAGGAAATAATAGAGAAGCCATTTTAAAAAAGAAAACAATGAAGATATTTTTAAGAAAGAATAGCTATTATTCTCAAATTGTTTTGTTCAAAATTTTGGTGATGTTATAACTTTAGGGTTAGGTACAGGCTCATTTTAATTTTGTGTGGTATTTAGAAGTGTAAAGAAATAATCATTGGAAAGGCAGTAGGGAAAAAAGCCTAGATTCATTACTAATATTTCACTTTTCTAAAATCATCCCTCCATTCTAAAAATAATTATCAAGTTCCCACCTAGTGTAAACATGGGGGGATGTAAAATGGTAAAAAAAATAGACACACGGTCCTCATGGTACAAACTTACATTTCAACATAGGAAATTAAAAAAAAGATTAACTATTGTTAATCAATGTTAAGGAAATGAACAGTGGTCTGAAATAGACAACAGCAAAAGAAGGCGCTTTGTACATAAATATTCTTCTGGAAAAGATTATTTGAGAAACATATTTAAGCTGAAATTAGAGAAAAGAGAACTAGCTAGAAGATGTAAAATAGAATGATTTGTCAGATACTCACCATTCATTTTAAGTCTTCTTGTATATCTCTCAATAAAGTTCAAAAATGTCTTTTCCAAAAAGTTCTTCTACATTTTGTGATAAATTTATTCCTAAGAACCTTATTTTTTTGTTTGTATATCTTAAATCATAAATCTAAAAAATTTTTATTTTACAACTTTGTATTTGGCTCGAGTAAAGAAATGTAATTCACTTGAGCATACTTATCTTATATCCAGCAATCTTCTAAATTAGTTTTAATTTTAGTACTTTGTAGACTCTCTGAGATTTACGATGTAGAATATCCTTCCTATCATGGGTGCATATTGATAGTTTTGTTTATTTACTTGGTATTTAATATTTATTCAACCATTATACTTTCTATTTCTTTTTTTGTTTCATTTCTTACTGAGCTGCTAAAAAATGCATTATAATGTTATTAGTGATGGGACATTCTTTTATTATTCCTGATTCTACCATAAATGCTTTCAAGATTTTTTTCGTTAGTAATGATGATTGCTATCCCCCCATTTTTAATCAGGTTTAGACAGTTCCTATTCTCCGTGATAGGAAGTTGATTCATAAGTGGGTGCTGAATTTTATTAAATAGTTGTCTGCATCTACTCGTATAAGTGTATGATTTTTCTCCATTATGCACTTAATGTGGTAATTTACACTGAGAGGTTTTCTCACTTTAACCATCACTGGATCCCAGGTAAATTCAACTTTACCATTAGTGGGTTTGGCTTGATCAGTGTTTTAGGACTTTTATATCTATATTTCTAAGTAAGAATGATTCGTCATTATCTTGTACACTTCAAACATACACAATTTCATTTGTCAGTTACATCTCAGTGAAACTGGGGAAAGAAAAAGAAGGACTTGTCATTATATTGCTTATGCCAGGAGTATCAGTTTTTATATCAAGTCTTTCTAACCTCAAAAATTGTTCCACGTTGGACTGAGTTTTGTGAGATTGCCATTACTTGTTAATGAAGAAAAAATTCTTCCAATAATTCTTTTGGAGCAGACCCCAAGAAGCTGTTTCAGTGTTAGGTTAGGGGCTTAGTCATGATACTGGAGAGACTCTTAGATTTTAATTGTGCTGTCTGTATGGTCTTACTACTGTACTTGCAAATGGAGACAAGACAGGGTGAGGGAAAGGTGCGTTTACTTGCCACTAGTTCTAGATTATAATGTAAGAGATAAGCAATGAAAGATGGATGATTGAATGGTCAGCTAGGGTAATTCTTAGAGAGGTCAGTGAAATCCCCCCTAGACCGCTGTTTAGCAGGGATAGACCACAGTGATTGAAAAAAGTTTGACTGGTATTTTCTCCCATCAGCCTGGTAGCTATTCCTAGAGAAATAGACTGTGAGGAAACTGCTTTCTCAGTCTGTAATTTTTATAAATGATACTTTGACAAAATTGTTGGTAATCATGGCAATTAACTCCTCTAGAATTACCATGCCAAAGTATATTAATTATTTATTAAATATATAGTTCAGCAGTCAAGCAGATTTGCTTCTAACACATATTTTAATGTAGTGTGTAATTCAAACATTTTTACCCTAAGAGTTTACTTTCTTCGGTATAGAAAAGTTGGAAAGTATACCCCAGTCATCTGAGAAGGACCCATTAATTGCCAATGTAAGCTCAACATTTTTTTAAGCTCTGCCATTTTAAAGTTTCATTTGAGTATCACTACTCCATAATAGATTTATGTTTGTATTAATTTAAAACTATTTGTATATGATCTCCATAAAATATCTATCCACATAAAAATCATTAAAGATTATGCCACATTTATTCATGACATTAGCAATAATTAATACTGGTTAATTATAAATATTTAATACTCAGGCCATCCCTGAGTATTAATGTGTATATAGGAATCCCAATTTCAGAGACATAGATTAAGGCATTCCATATTGATCTCATCATGAAATTGTATCCGAACGGAGAACGTTTTCTGACATAGGTAAAGATCCATCTCTATGAAATCAATATGCCAAAAAGTGAGTGAGAAAAGAAGGAAAATATTTCACACGGGGGCACCAGTGCTAGCGTGTCACTCGGCACAGTTAGAGTTCAACAAGTAGCTGTTGACTGAACTAATGTATTTTCTAGGAACTAGTAACTAATCTCTGATAAATAAGAAAAACTAAAGGCCGAAGAAAATGTTTGGAAATATGGCAATCTTCTTAAGTTGCTGATCAGGTGCTGTTAGGTACTAGAAGGAGACTCTAAAGTGCCTTCAGAGTCAGGGGAGCAAAAGGTCCATTTGCATTTTTTGTTTTAGGATTTTATCATTCCGTGATTAACAAGATATGAATGTTCCTTGGTTAAAGTGGGATACTTTATTAAGATGACATGGCAACCTAATTCTTTAAAATGGAGGTGATGCCTGGACTTTTTCTGATTTGGAGGGGGTCCTGATGGAATGGCCTTACATAGACGTCTGGGCGTGACTGCATTGTGCAGTCTAGATACCAACACTCTCGGGTATATTGGGGCTTGTGGGGAAGCTTTCTGAGCTATTGAGAGAGTGTCTCTTTGTTTCCCTTATGACTGCTGTTCCCTTTTTTATGCAGGTTCTCAGTAAGGATTCTCTAAGATAGTACAGATGAGTGAGCTGGCAGACTCAGGACATTTCTGACACACCAGTCCTTCCATGGTCACTTTGGGGTGCCGCTCTAACCCTAATGTGCACTAAGTGCTTAGTCCCAGGGTTTTTACCAACATATTACTCAAAGAATCCTATTAAGTAGGGACTTTCTCCTCATATTACAGAGGAGGAAACGTGACTGTTAAGGAGACTATTCTACATGTGTGTGATTGTGAAATTTTTAAAACTCGGGAAAAGAGGAGGAACCCAAAATAACGTATTAATGCCCTAAGGCAACGAAGAAAAGTAAATGTTACTTCTGCAGAGTGGAGCTGCCTCAGTGGACGGGACATGTGGAATCTGGGTCACAAAAGCATCTTGTCATTAGGATGTGGGGAACTTGTCACCGAGGCAGGCACACTCCAGGAACATGTCCTGCTTCCCACTTGCAGCAGATCCCTGGACATACAGAAATGTTCTGGAAATGAGGATCTTCAGTGTAAATGACATTTGAATTACTTGTAAAATGTTTTACAGTTTTCTGAGGACCTTGAAAGCATAGTGCTACAAAATAATTGATTGAATCAAGAGATACGGCCAAAGAATGGAACCAGACTTATATATTCATATATTTTAATGATGAGGATTAGGCACTCATTTTATTGGAACAAGTGTTTTAATAGTTTTCAAATGAACCACATCACTGTTTTCTGTTCTAGAAGAATTCTAAGGCAAATTGAACATCATTAACATATCACACTAAAAACCTTGGTAATAAAGAGAAGTCTTGTCTTGTCCAAAAGCTAGGCAATGTGCATCAGCTGCACTGAGATGCAGAGCACTTGTCTGGGTGTTTTTCCAGAAACATACAGCTCTCATTTTTTGTTATTTAAAATATTCATCTGTGTTTGCATATAATTAGTATTTCCCTATCACCTCCTTGGTTGCCCAAACCACCCAAATTACTACAGCAAAGTCACTTTCGGAGTTTCAGAGCTTAAGTGTGATCTTGACCTCCAAAATTTGTTTGTCGCCCTACATACGACTGAGTGGTTTTCAATGTTTACATAGAAGTGTACATCCCTCTCTTTATATAAGACTGTACCTGTCACGTTCAGGCCTTCATTTCCTATTTCCCCCTACCTATCCCACCTGTTCTTCCAGTTAATCTTCACAGCAAAACGGACTTTTCTCCCAATGCCCACATATTGTCAGTTGACAAACCCTACTGATTCTGTCTCCCAGCATTTAAGTTTTCTCCTCTCAGTAACCCTGCATCAGGAATCTGATCGTTACTACTGTCCCTGGGTCCTTTCGGTTCCTCAGCCTCCTTCAGTGATTTTACTTGTCTTCTATTAAGGAAACCCATCAGGACCTGAAAACTGCCAGCCTCTCTTTTCCTCATCTTTTTAAATTCCCCTCCTCACGCTATAGGTACCCTTTCACAAACCACCTATAATTTTTCAGATGTTCCCAAGTAAACACGCTTCCAGGGCTGTAAACAGCTATTTGCTTTATGTGAAATGCCTTTATCTGGCATTTCTTCATCTGGTTGATTGTTTAATCCCTCCCTTTGGGTATGAGTCCCTCAGGGCAAGGTCAGTTTCTTCACTCTTCATACAATATCCTCTTTATTTCAGGTGTATATCATAGTGATTCAGTATTTTTATATACCACAAAGCAAGCCCCATGATAAATCTAGTTACTTACCATCTGTTACCACACAGAGTTATCACAATATTATTGACAATATTCCTTATGATTTATTTATTTTATAGCTGCAAGTTTGTACATTCTACTCATCTTCACTATTTCACCCAACCCTCATTTCCTCCACCCCTCCACCCATGGCAACCAACCGTTTGCTTCCTATTTCTGTCAATCTGTTTCTGTTTGTTTGTCTTGTTTTATAGATTCCACATATTCAGTATTTGTCATTCTCTGACTTATCTCACTTAGCATAACACTTTCTAGGTCCATCTATTTTGTCACAGATGTCATGATTTCATTCTTTTTTGTGGCTGTATAATAGTCCATTGTATATCTACACCACATCTTCTCTATCCATT
Source organism: Enhydra lutris kenyoni (assembly GCF_002288905.1). Lineage (NCBI taxonomy): Eukaryota > Metazoa > Chordata > Mammalia > Carnivora > Mustelidae > Enhydra > Enhydra lutris. The sequence continues at coordinate 64,385,708 of NW_019154093.1, forward strand.
CATCTATATATGGACACTTGGGTTGCATCTATATCTTGGCTACTGTAAATAATTGTTGCACTGAACATAGGGGTGCATATATCTCTTTGAATTATTTTCATTTTCTTCAGATAAATACCCAGAGGTGGAGTTGCTGAATTATACAATAGTTCTATTCTTAATTTTTTGAGGAATTAAAAATTTTTTGAGGGATCCATAGTGGGTACACTAATTTACATTCCCACCAACAGTGTTCAAGGGTTCCCTTTCCTCTACATCCTGGCCAGCACTTGTTATTTCTTATCTTTTTGGTGATAGCTATTCTGACAGATGAGAGAGGTCATACCTCTTGTTTTAATTTGAATTTCCCTGGTGACTACTAATGTTGAGCATCTTCTCATGTGCCTGTTGCCATCTATATGTCTTCTTTTGGAAAATACCTATCCAAGTCCTCTGTCCATTTTTTAATCAGGTTTCTTTTTTAATATAAATTGTGTATGCTCTTTATATATTTTGGGTATATTAACCCCTTGATAGGTATATGATTTGTATATATCTTCTCCTATTAGTAGGTTGCCTTTTTGTTTCATTGATCGTTTCCTTCACTGTACAGAAGCTTCTGGTCTGATGCAGTCCCATGTGTTCATTTTAGCATTTGTTGCTCTTGTCTGAAGAAACGGGTCCAAAAAAATATCTTTAAGACCAGTGTTAAAGAGTTTACTGCCTATTATTTTATTCTAGGAGTTTTTTATACTTTCAAGTTTACATTCAAGTCTTTAATCTATTTTGAATTTATTTTTGTATGTGGTGTAAGATACTCATCCAGTGTCATTCTTTTGCATGTGGCTGTCCAGTTTCCTCAATACTATTTATTGAAGTATTGTATATTCTTGTATATTATATATAATTACATTGTATATTCTTGCCTCCTTTGTTGTATATTAATTGGCCATCTACGGTGTAGGTTTATTTCTGGGCTCTCTATTCTATTCCATTGATCTATGTCTCTTTTTTTGCCAGTATCATACTGTTTTGATTGCTGTAGCTTTGTAGAATAGTTTGAAATTAGGGAGCATGACACCTCTGGCTTTGTTTTTGTTTGTTTTCTTTCGAGATTGCTCTATTTGGGGACTTTTCTGGTTCAATACAGATTTTAGGACTATTTGTTCTAATTCTTTGAAAAATGCCATTGGTATTTTGATGGGGATATTGTGGACTTGGGTGATATGGACATTTTAATAATATTAATTCTTCCAGTCCATGAGCATGGAATATCCCTATATTTATTTGTTTATTTCTTTCATAAGTGTCTTACAGTTTTCAGTGTCCAGGTCTTTCACCTCCTTAGTTAAATTTATTCCTAGGTATTTTATTCTTTTGATGCAATTATAAATGGGATTATTTTTTAAATTTCCCTTTCTGACAGTTTTTTATTAGCATATAGAAACACAGTTGATTTCTGTATATTAATTTTGTATCCTAACACTTTCCTGAATTTATTTATTAGTTCTAATAGTTTTTTGGTGGATTCTTTAGAATTTTCTATATATTGTATCATGTCATCTACAAATAGTGACAGTTTTACTTATGTCCAATTTGGATAGTTTTTATTACTTTTTCTTGCCTAATTACTGTGGCTAAGACTTCCACTACTATTTTGAATAAAAATGGCATAGTGGGAAGCTTTTTATCTTATTCCTGATCTTAAAGTAAAAACTTTCAGCTTTTAATCATTGAATATAGTGTTAACTATATTAACTGTGGGTTTGTCACATATGGCCTTTATTATGTTGAGGTACACTACTTCTATATATACTTTGTTGAGAGTTTTTATTAGAAATGGATGCCTACTTTTATCAAATGATTTTTCTGCATCTACTGAGATCATCATATGATTTTTATCTTTTGTCTCTAATGTGGTGTACCACATTGATTTGTAGATATTGAACCATTCTTGCATCCCTGGAATAAATCCCACTTTATCATGGTATATGATCCTTTTAATGCACTTTTGAATTTGCTTTACACTTTGTTGAGATTTTTTACATCTATATTCATCAGGGATATTAGCCTCTAATTTTCTATTTTTGTAGCATTTTTGTCTGGCTGTTCAGTCAGCCCTCAGTTCTCCAGGAAAAATTGCTCTGTATATATGTATAGATTTGGTGTGCCCATGGAGGAGGTGAGCTCCGGGTCTTCCTACACTGCAGTCTGGGATGCCCTTTATCTTAGTTCCTAATACAGACTAGATGGATGCTGAGTGAGTACTGCTGGATGAGTGAGTGTGTGGGATGAAGCCAGTCCTCCTTACCATTGTTTCTTCATGATGCCAATGCAGTTAATTGTTTTCCTTTTTCCTCTCCTCCCTTTTTCTTTAACCATCCCTGTACATCACTGACTTAGGAAATACAGCTCTGTGCTGGTCAAAAACTTTTAGTGATTTGCCATTTCCCGAAGAATCCATTTCATGCCCAATATAATTTATACCCTCAAGCAGTGAAACTTTAATCAGCCTATCCAGCAGCGTTTCTGGTTTCTTCTTGTCTACCTCCAGACTCCAAACCTACCTCTTATCCATTCTGTTATCATGGTAGCATGCCATCTTTGTGGTTTTGTTGATACCTTACCTTCATCCAGGTGTTTCTTCCCCAGTCTCTGCCTACTGAATTGACAGTTAAAACGTCCCCTGCTCCAATCAGAATCAATCCTCCATTCTGTGTCGTCCTATATCACTCTTAATTTTTTCCTCAATTGTGGTATATATATCACATTCTGCTTTGTATTATATATAGTCTTTGGTTTTTATTGCAATTTTGCCTTCATATATTCTAATAGATTACAAGCTCCGTGAGTTAAAGCTGAATCATTTCAACCTTGAAAGCCACAGGCAAGCTAGCTTGGTGCTGTTAATATGAAAAAAACATGGGCTTTGACTTAGGCAGACTGTGGTTTGAATCTATAATGCTATAAAAAACTGTACGATCTCTTTCATTTTTTTCTCCCAGTTTCCTAACATGTAAAAAGAAGATAATAATACCAAATTTGCAACATTATTATGCAGATTAAATGAAATAATATATGTAAAGTATATAGCTTAATGCAATGGCCTATGGCAGAAATGCAATAAATGGTTATTATTCTAGTTGCTATTACTGGTACTATAGTAGGGAGTCACTATTGGACAAAGACTTTGTTTTGTTTGCCTGAGCTCTGCTACTAATGGTTTTCATTTAATTGTGTGGCTAATTTCTAGCTGAATATAACTGAAGCTAGAAATTACCCATTAGCCTTGCTGTTAAATATAAATCTTATTTTTTTTCCACTTACAATCTTGTACTGTTTATTCTGGTATGATAACATTTTCCTGGCAAAAAGGGTTGCTTGCTTCTTCTGTTTTTCCACTAACAGAGGGCCAGATCACTTCCAGGATTTGTGAAAACAATTATTCAAGCTTTAATCCTTTTTAATTCAGTCTTTTCTGTGCTATTATATAGTAGTGAATATGAATTGAATTTCCTGCTTTTAGAATTATTGAAACCTGCTGTGTGGCTGGAAGGGTTTCCTTGGCCTGCCAGGTTCTGGCACATCTTACTCTCCCACTTTGGTTATCTTTTATTGAGTGTATATGTTCTAATCCCGATGGCACCATCCAAATGCACAGTTCCTTATACCAAAGAACTTGCCAAAATTGAAGTCAATTAAGGGAAAGGACATACTATGATTTTGTTAATTATTAGGAAAGATAGAGTCCAGCTCATTCTTCATTTGAACTGGATGCTTTGTGCTTATTATCAATTTGAGATTCCTAGAATTGAAATGATGGGAAGATGATGTAGTGTGGGGAAATACCTAATGTCTCTTTCCTCCTTTTCCAACTGAAATAATGATGAAATCATCAAAGAAAGAAAAATTACTCATGTAGAGCTACAAAAAAATGACAAGAGTTGATCATATATATTTAAAGCATAGGCATCATCTTCCACCCTGGTGAGAACAGATTAAGAAATAGCACTAGAAATTGACTTAAGACCAAGACCCTGGCACAGGAATGCAATACTCCCAGAGAGCAAAATTCTGGAAAAGGAGAGGGAATCGATTTCAGTTTCACCCACTGTTGATGATGTTGATGACGATTATGATGATGATGGTGATGGTGATGGTAGTGGTCATAGTGGTGGAGGTGGTGCTGGTAATACATAACATTTAATAGGCAAATTGCCAGGCACTGTGAAAGAATTAGTGTTTATTATTTTATGCATTTAAAATCCCGGGTCACCTGGTGGCTCAGTGGGTTAAACCTCTGCCTTTGGCTCAGGTCATGATCTCAGGGTCCTGGGATCAAGCCCCACATTGGGCTCTCTGCTCAGCAGGGAGCCTGCTTCCCTCTCTCTCTCTCTGCCTGCCTCTCTGCCTACTTGTGATCTCTCTCTCTCTGTCAAATAAATAAAATCTTTAAAAAATATAAAATAAAATCCATATGTGTAGGTATTGTTATTTTTATATCCATTTTACAGTTGAAGAAACTAGGGCTTCAACAGCTAGTCTTACCCAATGCCACATAGTTGATAAAGACAGAAGTGGGACTTAAACTGAAGTCTGTCTAACCCGGCACCAGTCTCCTTAATCACAGTGCCATGGTGATAAGTCTATACCCCTTCTTTCTGTAGGAGAGGGTGAGGTCAGAGAACAGGACAGGACTTCTGTAACTCTCAGCTGGAGCAGAAGTGCCAACCAGCCAGACCACCCGTTCCAAGGGCTTCTGTGAGGGGGAGTTGTGGATTGATGAAGGGAAAACTCCTGTAAACCCCTTGTGGCAGGGACATCATGTTAAACTGTCAGGAAGGGGAGAAAGATAAAATATATATGACTTAGATACTCTATTTCCTAAAGCCTATTTTAAGAGAGGGTCTGCCAGTGATCTCACTCCAGTGCATAGTTTGCTGGTAATTTCCATCTGGTTATGAAAAATAGCACAATTTCACCCAACAACCCAGAGGAGTGAAGTTCTCTAACCTGCCCCTGAGCTTTTTCCAGCAGACCCAGATCCTGTTTGAAATATTTGGACTTTCAGCAATTTTACTCTTATCTTATCCCCTAGCATCCACAGCCCACCATCAAACATCCTTTTAATATAGCCCATTAACACCTTCTTAGACAGATTCTCTAAGATTTAATAGAATAATCACCCCAAAGAAAACACATACTCTAAAGTAATAAGTGGCCTCACCGAGAGAGTTCACAAGCAAAACGAGTAAAAAAATAACTCCTTCTCCTGCCCCCGTAAAAAACAGGTACGTTAACCTTACTATTAACATAGATCTCCCATTGCTAATGGAAGAGTTTATATAATACCAAATGTCTATTCTTAGGAAATAAAAGCAAATATAGCTGCAATGAAACAAGGACAGAAAAGTGAAATTCCATAGCAAAAATAATGATGATAATGAAAAGAATAAGAATAATAACTCACATGAGCATTTGAAGCAAAATAACATATTTTGATTCTAAGACATTTTCACATTTTAACGTCTCCGAAATGGGGATCTTCTTAAGTAATGGCCCCTTTCAAATTCTTTTCAGTACGCCACAGTGGTAAGGTATGATGCCCCTTTGAAAATATGAGAGAGATGGTATCAGTTCTGCTTGAAGTTTCCTGGCCTTGGATCAAGCCTCATAAAATCCATTGACTTTACCACCAACTGCATGGCTCAGTAGGATCTGGTCACCCATTCCTTCTGTGACTTCATCTGCTAGAACCTTCCCTTTGTTGTTCACTCCACTACATGCCACAGCCATGCTAGTCTCTGTGTTCTTGAGCCATCCAGGCATGCTTCCACTTCCAGTCCATTGCCCTGGGGTTTCCTCTACCAGGAATGATTTTCCTCCTGAGAGTCTCATGGTTCACCATCACGCTGAGCCCAGATATTTAATCAAATGATACACCCCTACTGAGGCTTACCCCTGTCATCTTATGTGAGCTGGCATCATCCTCCATTCCGTATCTACCTTTCTGCTTCCTTTTTTCTCTTTAGCATTAATTCTCAATTGATAGTTCCTGTTTCATTTATCTTGCTTTTGGTTTGTCTCTGCGGTTGAGTATAAGCTCTGGTACAAGCAGGGATTTTTGTCTGTTGTCCTCACTGCTGAACCTCTAAGTCCTAGAAGAATGCCTGGTACAGAGAAGGCACTTAATAAACATGTGCTGAATATATGAATAAATACGGTACATAAATAAAGTATGTATAAGTATATGTATTAATATGTAAATACACCAAATATAAAATAATAACTTGATAGATTACATGCTCAGAAGTTGGTGGGTGGGAGGTAAATATCACACTAAGCCTGTCTGATGGTACATGGACTAGCAGGCGTCTTGAAATACAAACCTGCTTCTATTACCAGCTCCATGATATTTGGCAGGTTAATCCCCTGGGCCTCCAGGTGGGACTGCATAATCCTCGTGGATGTTATACCATGTCAGTTAATTGAGCCTTCTAAAAACAACTGAAGAATGAGGACCAGGAATGGGAAGCTGGCGAATGACACCATACCTCTTAACATAAATATTATCACCATACACAGTAGTGGTGATGAGACTTAATGCAAAAGAATTTTGAGATAACTTGTAGTTCAATTTCCTGTTTTATAAATAGTGAAACCCAAGCCCAAGGCTTGAGGGACTTAGCCAAGGTCAAATGCTAATTGGTGGCAGACCTTAGAACTCTACCCAGCATCTCTGGCTGAACCCAGTCTTCTTCTTCTGTAACTGGTTAGTATGGAGGGTGAATGCTGGTGACTTTCCAAACAAAGAATTATTCTTAAGCTGTCTTGATAGAATGATTGGCTTGGATCTGATGAATTCATTTCAGTAACAAGAATCCGTAGATTGATGCATCTCTCGTTGTGATCTAATTCAGCTTACAGAAGAGATTGGAAAACTTGAAGATAAAGTGGAATGCGCTAATAATGCCCTGAAAGCAGACTGGGAAAGATGGAAACACAATATGCAAAATGATATCAAGTCAGCGTTTACAGATATGGCTGAGGAGAATATCCACTATTATGAACAGGTAATTAGTGATATGTGATATTGCTTCATTTTATGAAAGTTACCCTCTCTTTAACTCTCTATCTATCCTTTGTTGAAAGAGTCTATTAAGGGACCAAGGGTCACATTCAAAAGCCTCGTTGGTGGCTTGGTGCCAACAGAGTAATGCTGAACCCACCCACTGAAACAAATGTGTGTATGTGGAGGAAGGATGAAAGTCTTCCTTCTTACACGGCATGCCCCGAGTGCCTAATTTGAGCCCTGATGTGAGAAAGAAATAGGATACCCTTTTGCTTTATTTATTTTCTCCATAGTTGCTTGTTTGGGAAGGATTTGAATTTTTCAAAACCACTTTGTGATGCTTCCTTCTGATTCTTCTATCTTATTTCCTCTTCCTCTTCCTCTCCCTCTCTTATGGTAGGAAGGGTTTGCAGCATGAGAAAAGGACCAGAGGTTTGAAGGAGCAGAAAATCAAATCTTGTGTCCCTGCTGATACCATCTCACCTTCTGTAGCTGTTTAACACCTCTACAAAAGAGCATGCGCTTCTATTTTTTGTTGTTGTTGTTCAGCTTAGTTTAGTTCAGCTTTTCTCTCTCTCTCTCTCTCTCTCTCTCTCTCCCTCCCTCCGTCTTTTTTTTAGTTCAAGATAGAACCTAGGCACCATTTTGCTTTTCAAATGATTATTTTTTTTATTATTTTTTTACAACTAACAGTTCTCTAAGGTAGTTTTATTTTAAATGAATTTTATACTATCACTTTTTTTAAAAAAAATCTAGCATATTCTAAACATACTCTTCCCAGAAGGTTCATTTTGAACATGCATCTTTAACCTTATCTCTGGCTGGATTAGTAACTATATGAAATTGGTACATTAAGAATATTTTATGCTTTAGAGTCTATAGTGTGTGTTAGTTTAATACCATAAAATATTGTATATTTTGAAAGATGAACTAACTGATAATGATATTTTCATTTAACACAAGTTTCTTAAGCCCCTACTTCCAGCAGACAGTGTGCTGGGCCCTCGAGGGACCACAGTATGCAAGACAAACACAGTGCCTTTCTCATGGAGGCACAATCACCAACGGAACAGACAATTACAACAAAAGATTATAATAAAGTATAAGACATTCTAGCATAGAAAGGCATTGCAAAGGCATCTAACCTGATCTAGAAGGAATGGGGGAGGTTCTGCAGAGGACGTTTTTAAGCTGAGACCTGAATGATGAATAAGGTAGGCAGACAAAGATGTGAGAAAGAGTTCCAGTCAGAGAAAATACATGCAGAAAATCCTAGAACATGTTCAGATAACTGAGGTTCTTTTTTTTGGAGGTTGGTGAAGCGCAGGCTTCATGTTCAGTTGAAGAAAGAGGTTTTTGTAGGGAAGGAAAAAGTTTTCCTGAACCCTCATAGGGTCCCTGACTAGGTCTGAAAATTATAAGAAGAAAGATAAATTTATAGGAGAAAAGAATACAAATTGATTTAATGTAAGTTCTCTGAGACACAGAAGCCTTCCTAAGGACACAGAGTTTGGAAGAAACAGACCTGAGTATTTTATGCGAGGTTTGTTGAAAGGTGGATAGTCGTGTAGAAATATGGTAGATTAAGGAGTATGAGGTATGTATAATAAACTGGGGAAAACTTAACAAGGCCTGTTTGTTAGGTGTCTTCTTTGTGTTCCTTCCCTTTGATAAGGACCTTTCTTTCCTCTGGATATAAGGAAAGCACCTTTCATGTGAGTGTTTTATCACCTGCATCGGGGGGTGAGGGTTGTGAAAGGTCCAAGTGACTTTCCTGCCTCTGCTATAGTTCTCCAGCTCCTTCAGCTTAAAGGACTCAGTATGGCCAGGTGCGATATTTTGTGTCATGTGTCCTGAACCATGTGTCCTGAACCCCACTGGGCTGAAGAGGGCCTTATGATATAAGTCTTTCATTTTTCATCCTGCGGAAAATAGGAAAGGCCACTGAAGACTTTTCAGCGGGGAAATGACAGTATCTATCAGACTTGCCTTTTAGAAAGGTCACTCTGGCTTTTATGTGTCAGAGTGCAACACAACTGGACGTGATGAGACCTAATTGTTAGGGAACTGTTGCCGCACCAGACAGAGATGGGACCTGACACGGGGATTTCATGGCAGAGGCCTAGAGCCTCAAGTGATTGAAAAGACCATTTTCTCTTTCTCCTTAATTTCTTTTTATTCAACTTTAACAACTTTAAGTAAATTCAAGTATCTCAAAGGGATTTCACATAAGTCTTAGATTTTGAAATGGTTTAAAATATTTTGTTGAATAAAGTACATTGACCACCATAGACTTTCTTACCACTTAACTATTTAAATCCACAAAAATAACCTTCTCTCTTCTTTACATTAGAACTGTCCATTCTGATGTTACAGAATTGTTATGACAACCAACCAAAATAATTTATAAGAAAATGCCTTGAAAATTAAAATAATGCAATATACGCTAAGTGATTATGATTATAAAACATAAGCATATTAGGTTATAAAACTCACATGACAAATGTACAGACTGTATTTGCCTTTAAATGATAGAATCTGCAAAAGTTTTTTTCTAAGTTTGGACTTTATTTTTTTAAGGGAAAATGTTCATAGCAATTCCGCTGAACTCCAACTGAAATATTTGGGTTTTGACTATACCTGTCATATAAATTCATATTTTTGTCATTCTCATAGACTGAATTCAGTTTATATAAAATACTGTTTTCTTAGAAACAGTTAAATTAGCATCATTGTGCCATATTGCCATTCTTGTTCTTCACAGAAGTTTATATCAGTATGTTTTTAACTCTTTCCCCCAAATGAATTGTATTTCTTCTTGTTACTAAAATGTATTAAGTGCACTGCATCTTACACATGTAACTTTGAAGGAATCATTGTTTTTCTTTAAATTTAAAAGAACCCTACAGTTTCAATTATTTGTTTTTTTTCCCTCTGAGTGAATAACTTTTAACTGATTTGCCATATCAGTCCAAGCATAATCAGGAAATTGGAGCCCTTAAATAATCAAGGCTTCCTAATTAGCACACAGACTGTGTGGCCTGAAACAGTAACCGTCTGCTGTTATCTGTTAACTTCAGAATATCTTGGATATACAGAGAAGTGAACTGTTACAGAATCTTTCCATTTCCTCTTTTAATTTAATCACATTCTCATGGAAACACTTTTTTTTTTCCATCAACGTTTGCAAATATAACTCCCCAAAGGGGTTTGTTTCTCGTATGATAGATGAATTGGGGTATAAACATCTGCCTTTGGACTTCTTTCATGAAGTGAAATGGTCACAGCTTGTTTCTAACTTAAAATTTAAATATCAAAGTGACAGAGGAAAATCAGCTTGTAGATGTGAGGCATGGGTCTGTATCAGAAGCCAGCTATTGTCATATTGAAATGTAGTACTTAGATGTGTGAATTTACTTGGAGATGGTTGACAGCAAATATAAAACAGGTATCTCCAAGTGAACTCTAACTAAGTAAAATGACATTCCATTTTGTCCTATATGGACAATAATTAAGAATAAATTTCTTATTTCTAAAAACAAGAATTAACAAAGCCTTATAACAAAATTCCAGTTGAACACTACATCAAAAACTAATGATGTACTCTGTGTTGGCCAACTGAACATAATTACAAAAAATGAAGAAAAAAAAATCCAGTCGAAGATGGGTAATTTCAAAGTATATTGTTACCAAAAAAAAACAAGGAAAGTTACTTCCTGATAAAATACGGAGGGATGCTAAAACCATAAAACATGACCTGCTGGATTAAGTGCATGGACATTTTCTAATTGTTCTTTGGTAGGCACCGAAGTGTCTGTTTCTGTGGTTGTTTATGCTGATGGTAATGATGATGATGATGATGATGATGGTGGAGAGATTTGAAAGGAGGTGGTCCTTGGTAGGTATTGCATACTGAAAGATTACACTCTTTGAAAGTTCAAGTTTAATATCATAATGAAAAGATCATACATTTGCCAGATAAAACAGTTTATGGTTAAGTGAATATAAAACTTAAGTGAATGTAATACAACTTACTCCTTTGCACAGTTTACTTTATAATATTAATGTATGGAAGTCCTTGTTTCATAGTCTTATTTTTGTGGTTATAAAATTAATATATATGCACACTAAAAACAAACAAAAAAACAACGAAACTAGGTACACTGATATATAAATTAAAAATAAAGACTACCTGTAACCTTTTCTCCTGGAGAGAGTGGCATGTCTAAATACATAGAAAAATAATTTGCTGTGTTCAGGTCAAAATATTTTAAGATTTCAACATGACTCTTTCTGAATGTGTCAGCATTAAAAACATGATGACTTACTTATTTTATGTCACGATGATTACAGTGGATATGTGTTATTTTAAGATTCATATTTCTTACTTATTTACTTTTCTATATAACATATAATCTTAACATAATACAATCACATTTATATACTTCCGTTAGCAAAGGTAACAACTAATAGTTGAAACTTTAGGTTATTTTTTTGCTCTCACAGATAATACTATTACAAATAATTATGAACATTAGACTTTAAAAACTCTCTGGATGAGAATTTCAAGAAATAACCAGGTCAAAGGACATTTCATTTCAAATTCTATCAGTTTTATTTAAGAGTGTCAGGTGTCTCATGTGAAATCATTCATTTAACATTCTGTTAACATCAAAATCCTGTACTAAGCACTCCAGAGCATCCAGATTCAAACTTTAAATCTTGCCATAAGGACCTTAGAGTTTACTGGGGAAGAATAATAAGTATATGTATTTTTCACTTGATTACTATGACTTTGTTTTAATGGAAGAGTATTTAAATTAGTTTTATTTACTTGAATTGTAATGAACAGATTTAATCAAAGGGTTCTATCACTATGGAATAATGTAAATGTATGTGTCAACATGGAAGTGTTAGAAATAAAAATGATTATAGCATAAGACATTTTCTGGAAAATAAGTGAAGAAAGAAAAACATCATTGCAAGAGTATACCATCTAGCCCGATGAATAATACAACTAATGTTTTCCTAAAATCCAAGTCCAGTTATTTATGGGCCACTTAAAAATTAGAGAAATTTTTAAAAGGCGCATGTGCGCGTGCACACACACACATACACACACACGCACACACTTACGTTATAGTAGTCCTACAAAGTAAGTAATGAATGAGCATGGAACGTCCTAGAAGTTCAAGTATAGTTGTATTTATTTAAAAATGTATTCCTTGTTATGTTGGGGAATGGTAAAATAAATTCTAGTTAAAGAGTTGTTTGTTTTAAATTCAGGGGTGTACTACATAGCTTGGAATGTGTTGTAAGTTTTATACATTTAAAACACCTTGGCCTAGGTAAAGAGAGCTCCCAAGCATTGTGACTCAAGGAGGTTAGTCTTGATAATATTTATAAAACTGCCAGATAAGCAGGATTCTGTGTGGCATTTAGATTTTTGTCCAAAATCTCATTCTTCTTTTAAAAACTGGGAATCAGATAAGTGATGGCCTCTGTGCTCATTTATATGAATTAAAAGAAGCCTTAAGGGGTATAGCTTCCCTAGACTTAATTTCATCCAGCAAAGAGGAATTGTTCTATAACAGGACAGAAACCTGGGGGAAAATTACCCTTTTCAAATTCTGGGAGGCAAGAGCAGAGGAAAGAAAACCCAGGCTATTCCCTAGGATTTAGTAAGGTGGTTTTAAAAAGTTACAGAAAGTTTAGTTGTACTTATGAAGTCACAGACTGGAAAAGAGAATATAAGAGGAATGAACAATTCTAAAAAGTAAAAGTGAAGCAGTTAAAGGATCAGATATGATTATACCGTGGACCATGGACTATGAAAGACAAAGACGCAAAAGGATGCAGTGACAGATGAAGACAGAGGAAACAGTGTCGGGAGGCACATTTCAGGAAGAAGTGAGCTTTGGGGAAAAAAAGTGAATGACTTCCAAAGAGTATCAAAGTCACGTGGAAGTGGGTGTTGAGGATGCAAGAAAGCTAGGAATTAGTGAGCTGTAATAAAATTAGTAAAGTGAATCTTTAATGGAAACCATGTTATGGAAGCTGAAAAAACAGAACTACTTCTATTTCATTCCTGTTTTCTCCATCAAGGAGGGTGAAAGTATAAGTTGAAAGATTTATAAAGCAAATATAAATAAAAGCTAACAAAAATCCAGTATATTTGAAGAGATAATAAAACAACAACTCTGCATTTCCACAAAAAGAGAAGTCTGGGTATATTCTCTTTTCCAGTGAGAGATGCAAAAACCCTTCCTTTACCAGCCCCAAAAGCAGTGCTTACCAAGCCTTAGTTGTACCCCCTATAATTCTAAACTGAAAAGTCAGGAAGATCAACAGACTTCTGCTCACCCAGGAGAAATGCAGACTGCTTTTCTTTCCTAAGTAAATACTAAAATTAGTTTCAGAGAAAGTTTTGGGGAATACTGGAACAATGACACCTCTTTCCAAGGTAGTTAACCTCTGTAATTTCTGATACATACCATATAGAATCACATAATAACTGCTCAAGTCTTTGTGAACCGCCTTTCTTGTCGAGAGAAGTGTAGGAGTGCCAGAGACTCTTCCCAGAGAGTTATTTAATATCATTTTGACCCCAAGGAATGACAGGTAGTTTTTGAGCTTTCCTTTGACATGTTGGGACAGAGGCATAATAAATGGTCTATATTGAACCATTTAAAAATTATTTTTTATATTGGCAGTCTCTTAGGATGAAACCAAGTCAACAGATACTTTCTTTAAAATTAACGTGTCTCGGGATGCCTGAGTGGCACAGTCAGTTAAGCGGCTGCCTTCGGCTCAGGTCATGATCCCAGTGTCCTGGGATCGAGTCCCGCATTGGGCTCCTTGCTTGTCAGGGAGCCTCCTTCTCCCTCTGCCTCTGCCTGTCACTCTGCCTGCCTGTGCATGCTCACTCTCTCTCTCTCTGACAAATAAACATAAAATCTTTAAAAAATAATAATAATAAAGTTAATGTGTCTCATCTCAGCTCCCTAATCATAAGAACAAAGAAGGTGGCTACAGCTGGGAATAATTCAGTTATCTCAGACAGGGATTTTTTTAATCCATGTCAGGGGATTTTTTAAAAAAAATATATTCATGCCTCATACCATTTACTAAAGTTGGTACCTGACCTGATCCCTAGGACCCAAGAAGACAGATTTCTTGATGGTGCTAAAACAGCCCTTCAGAGGAGTCTACATCTTTGAAACTCTTTGAAGAATGTTTCAGAATTACATTATATAGACCCCAGGATTAAGTAGATTCCCACTGTGTGTAGACTAGCTGTCCTGGGAAGCAAATACACCAGCTTGAGAGGCTAAGATGCTTAGATTTTTAATTAGCCTAACCATTTTTATACCAGTTAAAATTTTCAATACATTACATTCTTGTGTCCACATTAACTACTTTCTTACTTACCGGAAGTCACTCACTGGGGGCCTGAATGTCTGGATTAGCTAATTCAGGCTACATCCCACCACTTTTCTATGGGCCATCCAATTCATTTAGGGGTGGTCATCTTCATCAAAAAGAAAACACCAAGTTTTCGTCTTACTGCCATTAAATGGCAACCCATTGAATACCTAGGAGCTCTCCCTTTGTGTTTTTAGTGTAGAGACCAACACTACTGATTATTTAATGAGTCATCTTGTCCTCATCTTTACTCTCTAGGCCATGGAAAAAAATTTTTTTCATGAGCACTCGGTTCCTATTTTAAATGGAATCTAAAGGTGTACAGTAAAAAGGATCAGAGCAAGGAGAACAGAAATGATTAACTATGTTATCCTAAGATTTTAAAACTTTGTATTCTCACTGTTTGATGAGAGGCTTCACCACTGATTACAGAACTAAAATCGTCCGTGAAAACCTTAGAATATTCATGGAAGGCTATTACAGTTGTCTGTTAGTTGTCTGTGGGGAAGGGTATCTGGAGATGAGCTTCCACAGATACCAGGAAGCTGCCTTCTCAGTTTATACTGGGATTCTTGGGTAAGTGAAGAGGTGAGAATCTGAACGGAGGGAAAACTACATTAAAGACGGTGTATAAATAACTTTTTAAAATCAACTGTTGCCAATAGAGGAAGTCCCTGTGTATAGTTCTTTGGGTCTCTAACTGTTGTATATTTGGGGGATAATTGATCAACAGTCATTTATTTCCATTGATTTTACTTTGGCTATCTTTGAGTATGACAGTTCAATAGCAGAGTGCCTTCCATCTAGGTTATACAGTGTCACTTTATTGGAGCGGTTGGCAGTGCACCCCTAGCACATTTACATTTCCAAGAAACTCTTTGGGAAAAAAACCTGTTCACCTTTGTTGAATGTCTCGGATTATTTGCTCACAGAAGCATTTATGGAATAAACAAATATTCTTTAGAAAATACTTAGGGAACTAACAGAAATGTGAAACTTTTAATGCTCATTAGAACTTTTACTGGTAAAACCGTCTGAACCATAAGCTCTTAGAGTAAATGTCAATTCTATTTGGCTTAAAAGACTGCTCTATTGTAGCCAACTACCTTTTGAACTTATACCTCAATAATTTGATAAAGGTTTTTGGTGATACAGGTGAATGTTCCCCCACTATTGCAAAATATTATCCCCTACATTGATGACAGGGTCCTGTTTTCATATTCCAAGTTGTAAATCTACCTCTAACTAGTTTTTTTCCAAAGAAGTCTTTATACTCAAGCCAAAATTATTTTGCAGTAAAATCATCTTCAGCATGTGAAATAATAGTATATTTTGTGGAGGACAACTCATTTAATTCACTAAGTCTTTATCTTGGTGTTCACACTGAAATTTGCTCTCTTCCAAATTTAAGTTTTATGAGAACCATATTAAGGTCTTATTATGCTAGAAGACACTTCTGACTTAAAAAAATAGAGCAAACTAATTATCTACATCTTTCACTAGCTATTCAAAATACTGAATTCAGTCCTAATGATGCATTTTGAAAGTAACATTGACAAACTAAGATGTAACCAGAATAAGGTTATGGTGATAATCGTCTTAGAAGTGCATCTTCATTCAAAAAAAATAGAAAAGAAAAAAGGTATTTGGATGGCAGTCATGGAAGAAGGATTACATGTTTTATTGTTGCTTCAGATAATATATCTAAAACCAACTCTTAGAAATTGTATAATTTGAACTCACACACAAAACTATTTCCTATGTGTTACAATTTCCTAAATTATATTAAATTGCATTGTAAAGAAATAAATTCCTTGCCACTGGGAGTTTTTAAGCAATTGTTGAGTAATGTAAATCAGTAATTCTGTGTATACTCAAGTCTCTCAATGCATTTTATAAAAAATTAGTGTTTTGTAATGTTAATGAGTGATACTTTTTTTTTAAAGATTTAATTTATTTATTTGACAGACAGAGATCACAAGTAGGCAGAGAGGCAGGCAGAGAGAGAGAGAGGGGGAAGCAGGGTCCCCGCCGAGCAGAGAGCCCGGTGTGGGGCTCCATCCCATGACCCTGGGACCATGACCTGAGCCAAAGGCAGAGGCTTTAACCCACTGAGCCACCCAGGTGCCCCAATGAGTGATACTTTTGAAAGAAAAAGTTCTGTAATCAAAGAAATTTGGATTAAATGAAGTTAAACAGGTTTATTTCCTAAAGAAGTTCTTAGCATACCTTATATGCTTACATGGTTTGTGAATCTGAAGATACAATTTCCTTGACTAGAACAGCATTTCTTTTTGAGGGATTAGCATGTCATGGAACACAGTCTGGGAAACCTGGGATAATTATGTTGATCTCTAAAGTAATGCTACTTAATGTGTGGACTGATGCACAGTCCATAAGTTGTTTATTTAAAAGACTCATAACAAAATCAATCAGAAGTTGAAACTAATCAATTAAAAGCTTCTACAGCATTTAGACATCACCCTGACATCCAGGTAGTTGATTAGTAGACTTGTTATGTTGATTAAGTACTGGCCAATTAAGTATTGGCCAGTATCATTTGGCTTATATGGTGACTCATGTGGCGTGCACTGCAGACTAGTCATGCTTAGTAGGATCGCTCAATGGAGCTTGGGGATTGAAAGAAAGAGTTGTGTTCTTCACCATTGATAGTCTGAGAAGCACTGCTCTGAAGTTCCATCTATTTTCTTAGAGTCCGCTCATCTTTTAGGCTTAGCATAGTGCCCTTTCTCATTTAAAAGTTTATACTCTAGGGGCGCCTGGGTGGCTCAGTGGGTTAAAGCCTCTGCCTTCGGCTCAGGTCATGATCCCAGGGTCCTGGGATCGAGCCCCGCATCGGGCTCCCTGCTCGGCGGGGAGCCTGCTTCCTCCTCTCTCTCTGCCTGCCTCTTTGCCTACTTGTGATCTCTGTATGTCAAATAAATAAATAAAATCTTAAAAAAAAATAAATAAAAGTTTATACTCTATTTAATATTCAAGTATTATATAAAGTATATAAAACACAGTCAATTAAAAAAAACTCAGTCAATTATAGAATTAAATTTAAATGCATCAGGGTGTAATTTTTATTTACTTCTAAAGAAACCTTAAAATCAATTGTCATTTTTAGAATTCTAAAGTAATTATGTAACTATTGTTGATCCTTGAACAACACAGGAGGTGAGGGGTGCCAATCCTTCATGCAGCTAAAAAATCTGTGTACAACTTTTGTCTCCCCAAAAACTTAATTGCTAATAGCCCACTGTTGGCCAGAAGCCTTACCAGTAAAATAGTTAATTAACACATGTTACGTAAGTCATATATATTATATTCTGTATTCTTACGCTAAAGTAAGCTAAAGAAAAAAATGCTATTAAAATCATGAGGAAGAGAAAATACATTTATAGTACTGTCCTGTAAAAAATCTGCAGATAAGTAGACTCATGTAGTTAAAACCTGTACTGTTCAAGAATCAGCTGTATTCTGTTGTTTTATTAAGTGAGAATTTCTGTTCTGAACTGTACATTCAAAAGCCATAGCTACAGCTCAGGTTTTCACCTAACCATAGACATCTTTTGTTAGTTTTCTGTAAGTTTTGAAGATTTTTGTGTATTTCAAGCTTCTGCTTTCTTAAAAACTTATTTTAAAAATATTCTCATTAATCTCTTATATTCTGTGATATTATTTCTCAATTATATATACAAATGAAGTTAAGTTTAGGTGTGAAATGGACATTTATGCTGGAGCATAGACCGTCTGTGCCTCTTTCCCATCCTTTGGATTAGACGAGTTTTTCTCTTGTTAAGTTAATCAAGGATTTGAATAGAAGATTACATATTTATAATTTCTAAAAACATCTAGTTTCTGAATCAAGGACTTTCATCTTATTGTGCTTTGTAAATGATAGACTCTAGTCTACAGACCAATAATACGTAATTCCTGTAAAGAAAAGGAGGGGATTTAAGACACACATGTACAGGTAAACACTGCATGATATAACATCTTGAAGAAAAAAGGTGATTGAAAAAAATTAAAGTTGGGTATCAGGATGGTTGCCACTAGCTGATTGTAAAATCTTAATTGTGTCTTATCTAAACTGAGTTTCCTAATCTGTCAGTAGAGGTGTTGATAATCCTCCCCTTCCCCACCACTATCCACACACTGAACTCATAAATCTTTAGGAGAATAAAATTAGAACACATGTGTGAAATGCTTTAAAACAATGCACTGAAACATCATAGCTATGCCTTGATGATTTTTCAGTAATTCAAAGGTAAATGTGCTCTTTTTTAGTTTGCTGTACTTTCAAGGTATGGTTAAACAAATGCAGATAAGCTTGGTGTTTGAAACGTCTGGAACTAAACTGGACATCATGCATATTATTGGTCAAAAACTGATGATAAGGAATAGGAAAGTATGAATTGAAAATATTTAAATTTAAAATTTTGGCTCTTGTATTAATTCTTTTGCTAAAGATTTCTGATGTATTAGACCTTTTGCAGCTCCAGTTTTCCCATGTTTAAAAATGAGAGAAAGGGAATAAATTATATCCAAGCTTCTTTCTTTTATTTTTTTCAGCATAATTTTTTTTTTTTAATGTTATGTTAGGCTCTTTCTTTCTTTACCAGATCTTGAGTTAGAGAAGCCAGACTAATAGGACAAAATAATAAAAACTTGGACCACAAGATGGCGTTTGTAGCTAATGATCCTTTTGCATTAACTGTAAGTATTTGCAGATTTATAAATCAAGCTTATTACTTATATTCTTGAGAGATATATAAATGCATATTTTTTCTAAAAATTACTAATTCTGTTATTTCAAACTTGTTGATAGTTCTAAAATTATAAATTGGCAGATGATTCTTAGAAGCTGAATTTAGACTTTTCCAAAAATGAAATATAATGAGCAACTTTAAGCTATTACAAAATAATAGAAGTTGCTTTCCTCTAGCAACATCATCTCTAATTTCTTTCTGGATTGATTACATTCACAATTTAAAATATGCAGTTCCTGTAAGTTTTCAATACTGTTCTGAATCTTAGGTTTAGCTGGTAAAAACCAATTACTGAAATGTTACACATCCCATTACCCTCATTTTAGGCATGATCTACAATTTTTATAATGTAATTTATTTTGTAGTGAAATTGGCCTGGTACAGAGATGTTTACCGATTTGAGCTTTAATGTTTCCTCAAATGTAGGTGACGTTATTTGTGCCCCAGATTATTTGAGATAGCATTAAAATACTTAGAGGACTTTCAGTCATATTTTTCATTGTTAATTTATTAAAAGACATGCAATTATCAGGGTACTGCCTAAAAGATATTTTTAGATTAGTGGGAAAAAACTAGAAGCACAACTTTTGGCTTAATGTGGAAACTTCAGTGGTTAAAGTTTGGCTTTTATCACATTTCATAATGAGAGGTTTCATTGTTACTATTTTAGGCAGATTTACAGTTACTTTATTATCATAGAGATATATAAGTAGTATTTTATTATTTTGACTTATGTGATAATTTGGATGAAACTAAATTTTTTATTAGCTGTTCCACAAACAAGGTGGTAGCATTACTGGTGGAGACATCAAACTTTATATTGACATTGCATGTTGGCCAAGAGCATGGCTCTGGACAGGCACAACTTGTAACTTTGAGCTGAGAGAGCTCAAAGACTTTATCTTAGTGAGCATCGGTGTCCTTCTCTATAAAATGCTAAAAATAATAGTACATCCATCACAGATTTGTTTGGGTATTAAAATATATCTGTATGTATGTGTGCAGGCATGTATGGAATGGAATAGGAAAAAAGGAAGAAAATTCCTAGAAGCAAAATTTAGTATTCCCTGTAAGTCACTAAAAATAAATTATTTTAAAGCTTTTATAGTCATAAACATCCTTCTAGGAGTCTCCTGCAGCTTATTCCTTAAGCCACAACTTACTCTACTTGAGCCTGAAGTTGTCATATAGGAAATGTTTCAAAGCTGATAGATTATGATAGATAGATAGATAGATAGATAGATAAAAACATACGTAATATCCTTGGCTTGGCCATATTGAAAAAAGATTTCAATAAATGTAGATTACCAATAGAGCAGCAAGAGTAGTCATTGAAAATATTTCTCATTAGTTTATGAATCATCTCTTTGGAAATTATTCATAATGAATATTATGAAATAATATATAAATAATATAAATATATAAAACTAATATACAAATAATATATATAACATAATGAAAATCATCTTGTAAATATCAGATACTGAGGAAAGAGGTAAAATTTTATGTTCAATGCATTTCCACACTGTGTCAAGCCAAGGAGAGCAAGACAGTTTTATAAATTGTGTGTGATATCGTTTCCCAACTTCTTCCGGTTAGCCCCTGGAAACATTCACTTTCAGTTCTGGGCTCACAACTAATGGACTTATACAGTCCAGGCCCCTTATTTTATGAAGGAGTAAACAGGCCTAGAGCAATGAAGATACTTGTTTGAAGTCACACTGCAGGACAGAACCCCTTCATACCCCACGAGCCTGAGAAAATACGGATTCTTAAACGTGCCAGCTTTCGTTGGAAGCTACCTTGTATCTATAGAAACACCATTCTTGTCATCATTCATTCTCTGGAAAACTTGGTCACATCTACTTGTAGGATGATTACACATTTACAAGAACTGAAGAGACATTTCTCTTTTCTTTTTCTTTTTCTTTTTTTAAAGATTTTATTAATTTATTTGACAGGCAGAGATCACAATTAGGCAGAGAGGCAGGCAGAGAGAAAGAGGAGGAAGCAGGCTTCCCACTGAGCAGAGAGCCCGATGCGGGGCTCAATCCCAGGACCCTGGGATCATGACCTGAGCCAAAGGCAGAGGTTTTAACCCACTGAGCCACCCAGGTGCCCCACATTTCTCTTTTCTAATGGCGGATTCTCATCAACACCTTTGCTGAAGTAGCATACAGATTTACTTTCACCCCAGTGTTAGAAATTAAAACTTATTTCCTATTTCCTTATTTCTGTCCATGTGTTTGAGAAGTTTTTAAGCATGTGTATAGGAACAAAAAGGCTTTTGTTTACCTATTGGGTCTGTTCCCCCAGCTCTGGCTTACCTTCCTCCCTGTACAGCTTCATTTTCCAGTCCTGCCCTTCAAAGAGAAGCTACAGTTTTTGGCCTTTGGCTACAAACTGGGGCCACCTCGGGAAGACATGCTCAGTTAATGAGGATTTGTGATACATTTACTTTTTGGTCACCCACCATCCTGCCCAGTAGCCTGTACAGCATATTTATTGGCTCACTTTTTCTGCAGCGAGGCATAAGAGGCAATGGGAAGAAAAGTACTGAAATCCATAGGCACAGTTTTCTTAACTGTAAGAAGCAATTCCTTTATTTTGTCAAAGTATTGTTGTATCAAATAAAATGATAATGTGTGGAAGATTAGGACACACTACTCAACTCACAGTGGAATTCCTATTGTTGATTCTCTGACGATAATATGAGAATCTAAAACTACAATGAGCTGCTGGGTCCTGCTAAAAGGTCAGGCCAACAGTGATGCTGGGTATTTTCGATTGTTACTCCAATTTTGATAGATATTACCTTGCTTCACTAACTGTAATGATTTAAAAGTGGAAAAAATCAATTCCTTGCTAGAAAGCAATAAGAAGCCAAATAGCAGAAATATCTTTTAAGAAAACACTATTTACAATTATAAGCAAGTCTCACGCTAGGTTTTGAGATTATGTTGCTGTTGTTTTGTTTTGTTTTGTTGCAGTAGAACTTTAGTATTTTTTTAAGTTATTTTCATTAACATATAATGTATTATTTGCCCAAGAGGTACAGGTCTGTGAATCATCATCAGGCTTACTCACTTTTATCACATATCCCCCCCAATGTCTATAACCCAACCACCCTCTCCCTACCCCCCTCCTCGCAGCAACCCTCGGTTTGTTTTGTGAAATTAAGGGTCTCTTATGGTTTGTCTCCCTCCCGATCCCATCTTGTTTCATTTTTTCCTTCTCTATCCCCCAAACCCCCTACTGTGACTCTCAAATTCCTCATATCAGGGTGTGTGTGTGTGTGTGTGTGTGTGTGTGTGTGTGTAAAATGGAATACTATGTTACTGTTGTTTTGATGACTCTTAATCTTCTCCAATGATCACAGTCCTGGACACAGTAGATACTGAACTAAAGTGGTTAACTACATGATACAAACAATCCATTTCTTGAGACTTTGCTTGGTTTTTCACACTTAAAACAAGAAAGAGAAAAGAGATTTTTTAGAGTTTTAGGGATTATCTTTTATTATTTTAAAATAGATTAACATACATTAATTGGATAAATGTACAAATATCAGGTAACAGGGTAATATTAAATATTGGCAGAGGGGACAGTTGACATATTTACTTAGGGGAAAAAAATCTATCAAAATTCCAAAAGAGGTCTGGTAGCATCAGAACCTACCTAGTTCAGGTTTAGAGAGCAGTAGAAGCCAGGATGTCAATTAATTAATATTCAGGTTGAAAACTTCAATTTTTGTGACAACCAGTGTATTTGTATATGTAGTTCAATACATTCGTTCTCTCTAATCATCTGCATTTACTGAGCACTTAATGTATCCCTATCATGTATTAACTAGGTCCTCTTCAAAGCGTTTGTGTGCTCCTAGAAATACGTAAAGAATTTCCAAGAGGTATGTAGGGAATCAATTTCTACACAATCCACCTGCATATACACACTTTCCTAAAATTTTTTTGGCTTAATGCCCCCTGCATTCATGTATTTTCTTAATCATCTCTCCTTCCAGAATTGCCCTTTTTCCACTAGGTAAAAGAAAGGTATCTCATCTTGATGGCCCAGTGATGTGTTGAATGTATCCTGGTGGTCATTCAGGAGATTAGTTACTTTCCATTTGTTGATGAATAAATATTGGCTGTACTACTTACCAGATTTGTAATATCACAGATGTACTTAACCTTTTGTGCCTCAGCTTTCTCATCTGTGAAACAAGATATGTAGCAATCATTGTAAGGTGGTAATATGAAAGTAATGTGCAATAAAGAAGCCATTGCAATGCCTGAGCAAGGATTCATATTGATACATATTACTGTGTCATGTTATTTCTACATGTGGTAACATTCTAGAACTCATATTTCAAAATACATAAATTGTTTTTCTTCCTATGGTATGGTAGATGGTAAAGAGAGAGTTCCATAGCTAACTTGTCTTTTTTACTAAGTTTCCCTGTCCCATTTTGGACTTAGTTGAGAAATGAAAATGTTAATTCACAACACTAATCAGTGTGGATATCTACTGAATATCTTCTTTAGACATTTATTAAACTGGGATAGTTGAAGCAGAATAGGACAATAGAAGTTTCTTCACGGGAGAATTAATGCCGTCTTTGGTGTAATTTGGATCACTTATTTGACAGAAATTCTAAATAGAGCAGACTGCTCAGAATTACATTTTGAATTTTACCTTGATGACTTGAGAAGTTTATTCAAATGATAGTTTGGCAGGAGTTATCAGAAAGATGTGATATCTCCTGAAAGCAGTAATTGCTTTGGGCTGCCCCGCAGGGTTACCAGATAGCAGAATTGTGTATGGATTTGCAGAGGAGGCCAGAGGGCTCTAGTAGAAATGACGTTCACAAGGGAAACAGGGATTTTCCCAGAGGCAGCATATGGTCTGCCCTCTATTGTGCCACCAGTCCCCATTAATAACTTCCTTTGTTTTACATATATATTGTAGCTAGAGACTTAAAGTGATTTGTATTTTGGTATTTTTCTATTTCCTGCTTTGGGACATAGAATTTGGTGAAGGAGATTTTTGAGTAAATGTAAAGCTGAGTTTTACTTTCCTTTTTCCCTTGTGATTAAAAAGAAATGAAATACTAATGACAACTAATATTAATGCATGTCTGCCTATGATGTTAACTTTAAGGTTTTTGTAGGTGTTCTTCCTCAGGTTGTGGACATTCTTCTCGATTCCTAATTTGCTGACAGATTTTTTAAAATCAGAAATGGACATTATAATTTGACAAGTGCCTTTTCTGTGTCTATTGAGATGATATTACATTTAATACAGTTAATTATATTGATCAATATTTGAATGTTAATCCAGTCCTACAATCCTGGGATAAACTCCTTTTGGTCCTGATGTATAATTCTTCCTTTTCTTTCTTTCTTTCTTTCTTTCTTTCTTTCTTCCTTTCTTTCTTTCTCTCTCTTTTTCTCTTTCTTCCTTTCGTTCTTTCTTTCTTTCATTATGTTAGTCACCATACAGTCTGATGTATAGTTCTTTCTTTAGATTTTCTATAGAAAGTAATCTATTTTCCATAGATTTTCTTTTCTATAGATTGCTGTATTTGCCAAAATTTTGTTTAGAATTTTTCTATGTTTATGAGAGATATTGTAATTTTCTTCTCTTACACTATCTTTGGTTTTAATAAATTGGAAAGCATTTTATGTATTCAATTTTCTGGTAGAGTTTGTGTAGAATTAATGATTCCTTCCTTAAATGTTTGATAAAATTCACCAATGATGACCATTGGGCCTAGAGTTTTCTTTGTGGGAAGATATTTAACAACAAATTCAAATTCATTGGGTTATCTATTTTTCTGGTGTGAGTTTGTGTAGTTTGTGTCTTTCAGGGAATTGGTCCATTCCATTTAAGTTGTTAGTGTATAGGTATAAAGTTTTTCATAATATTCTTTTATTTTCTAAAATAGAATCTGGAGTGACGTCACCTTTCTCATTCCTAACAGCTGGAAATTTATGTCATCTCTCTTCTTTTAGGTTTGGTTAATTATTATCACTTTTATTAATCTTCTCTAAGAGCCAACATTTGGTTTCATTGATATTTCTATATTTTTACTTTTTCATTAAATCACACTCTGATCTTCTCTCTTTCTCTCTTTCTTTTTCTTTCATTCTTCTTTCTCCCTAGTTCTCCCTAGTTTGGGTTTAATTTGTTTTACTTGTTCGTTTGTTTATTGATTAGTTTTTAGTGTGGAAGCAAATCATTTATTTAAGACCTTTTTTCTTTTCTTTTTTTTTTTTTTTTAGCTTCTATTTTAATTCCAGTTGGTTAAAATACAGTGTAATACTAGTTTCTGGTGTACAATATAGTGATTCAACCCTTCTCTGCATCACCTAGTGCTCATTGTGAACCTTTCTTCTTTTCTAATAGATATTTAGTGCTATAAATTTCTATGTACTGCTTTAGTGACATACAGAATTTTTTATATGCTGTGTTTTTATTTTCATTCAGTTCAAAATACTTTCTGTCTATATTTCCTTCTGAATTCTTCTTTGACAGAGAGTTATTATATATGTAAGTTTCCTGTTTAGATTTCAGATACTTGGATATGTTTCATATCCCTCTCTATTGCTGGTTTATAATTTAATTCCATTATGTCCAGGGAACAAACTTCATGTGACTTGATTCTTTAAATTTACTGAGACTTCTTTTGTAGCCTAGAATATGGTCTGTTTTGGTAAATGTCGTATGTGCACAAGAATAAACACATATTTTCCTTTCTATACGTATCGGTTAGGTCAGCTTGATTGATAATAGTGTTCCAGTTTTCTGTATCACTGTTGATTTTCAGTCCACATGTTCTATCAGTTCTTGTGAGAGAGGTGTATCAAAATCAATTATAATTGTGGATTTGTCTTTCTCCTTACATTTCTATCAGTTTTTGTTTCATGTATTTTAAAACTCTGCCATTATATATATATATAAATATTTTAAACTATGCCTAGATAAATTGATGTTTATCATTTGTGAAATAACCTTTATTTCTGATAATAGTCTTTGTTCTAAAATCTATTTTATCTGATATAGCCACTCTAGCTTTCTTTTGACATGTGTTTCATAGTATATATATATATTTTTTGCCCTTTTAATTTAAATGTATTTGTATGTTTTTCTTCTAAGTGGAATATTGGTGGGTCTTGTTTTTTATTTAGTAGGACAATCTGTGTCTTACTGGAATATTTTAGCTTATTAACACTGAAATTGATTATTGATATGGCCAGATCTGAGTCCATTATTGTGCTCTTTGTTTTTATTTGCTCCATCTCTTTGCTCCCATAGTCTTCTCTATGCCTCCTTTTGGATAGTAGACAATTTTGTATGATTTCATTTTAGCTCTTTTGTTGGTGTTTTAGATATGCTTTTTATTTTTTAGTGCTTATTTTCAGGTTTATTGTTTATAGCTTAATCTTATCATCAAGTATATTCAAGTAATATTATACCACTTCACCTATCATTTAAGAACCTATAATCATATATCTCATTTTCTTTCTCCTGGCCTTTATGCTCTTTTTGTCGTATATTTTATTTGTACATGTATTATAAGCCTCACAAGGTCTTGTTACTATTATTATTTATAATCAAGTAGTCAATTATATTTTAAATAAATTTAAGAAATATATTTTTCTTATTCCCTATAATTGTCATTTTCTGTATTCTTCATTCCTTTGAATGGATTCATATTTCTATCTGGTCTCATTTTCTTTTTGCCTGATAAAATTTTTTTTTAAACATTTCTTGTAGTATGGTCTCTTGGTGACAAATTCTTAGCTTTTATATGTCAGAAAATATCTTTATTCCATCTTTGTTTTTGAAGGATATTTTTGCTAGGCATAGAATCCTATATCTTTTTTAATATATTTTCTTCCAGTACCTTCAAAATATTACTCTGCTCTCTTCTTACTTACATTATCTCAGATGAGAAATACTTGTCCCTATTTTTCCTTCTTTTGTATGTAACATCATTTTTCTCTGTCTTTAAAGATTGTCTTTATCACTGGTTTTGAGCAATTTGGTTAGAAAGTGGCTTGATGCATTCTTCCTCATGTTTCTCATGTTAAGAGTTTATTGTGTTACTTGGATTTGTGGGTGTGTAATTTATCAAATTTGGAAAAAATTGCCATTTATATTTTCAAAAGTGTTTGTGCACCCCACCTTCTCAGTAATGCTAATTACATATATATTATCCTACTGCAAGCTGTCCTCTGGCTCACTGATGCTCTTTTCCTTTCTTCTCATTGATCTTTTTTCTTTGTGTGTCTGCTTTCAGATGCTTTCCATTCGTCTGCCTTCACCTACACTTAAGTTTTGTCTTCTGCATTGGTCTTACGCGTTATTAATTCCATCTATTATATTTTCTCATCTCACACATAGTAATTTTCATCTCTGGAAGGCTAGTTTGTGTCTATTCTTCATTTATTCCATACCTCTACTTAACTCTTTGAACAGCTAGGATACTTTTATAATAACTCATTTAATGTCCTTGTCTGCTAAATCTAACATCTTTGTCAATTCTGGGTCAGTTTTTTTTTTTTTTTCCCAAATTTTTATTTAAATTTCAGTTAGTTGACATGCAGTGTAATATTGGTTTCTGGTGTAGAATTTAGTAATTCATCACTAACAGACAACACCCAGTACTCATGACAAGTGCCCTCCTGAAACCCCATCACCCATCTCTCCCATCCCCTCTCCACCTTCCCACGCTAGTAACCTTCAGTTTGTTCTCTATAGTTAAGAGTCTGTTTTCTAGTTTGTGTCTTTTCCCTCTCCCCTCAATGTTCATTTGTTTTGTTCCTTAAATTCAACATATGAGTGAAATCACATGATATTTGTCTTTCTCTGATTGACTTATTTCACTTAACATTATACAGTCCAGCTATATGAACATTGTTGCAAATGGCAGGGTTTCACTCTTTTTATGGCTGAGTAATATTCCATTGTATATAAATTTTAATTGATTTTTCTCCTCATTATGGGTTATGTTTCCTTCCTTCTTTTTATCCTAGTAATTTTAGTTAGATGCCAGATATGAATTTTGTTGCATGTTGAATATTTTTCTATTCCTATAGCACTTAATTTTAAGTTGCTTGGACAGAATTTGATCCTTTAGGGTCTTACTTTTAAGATTTGTTAGGTGGTACTTGAGCATCTTTTAGTATAGGGCAAATTATTTCCCAATATTGAGGCAAGACCCTTCTTTATATTCTACCCAATATCTCATGAATTATGGGATTTTCCAGTCTGTTTTAGTGGGATCCTGTACTATTCCAGGCCTTGGGAGAACATGGACACTGTTCACTCTACTCCTCACTGGTGGCTTTTTTTCCAGGCCTCAAGTAGTTTGTACTGATCAGGACTCCACTGAATACCCACGGGAGACCCACTACACATCTCCAGAATGCTCTCTCTCCTCTCCTTCTCTGGTACTCTGCTTTCCGAACTCTCCAGCATTACTTTTCCGTAGACTCTTAGCTCCATCTCTTCAACTCAGGCAGTCTGCCTGGTTACATCTAAGTTCAGCTTCTTCCACCATGATCTGGAAATTCTCTTAAGGCAATAAATAGGTGTATTGGTGTGCGAAGACTGCCATAACAAAATACCAATACTCAGTGGCTTAAAATACTAAGTGGCTTAAACAACAAAAAATTATTTTCTTGCAGTTCTGGAATTTAAATGTGCAAGATCAAGATGTTGGCAGACTTGGTTTCTTCTGAGGCTTTTCGTCTTGACTTTGCAGATGGCAGTCTTCTCCCAGTGTCCCCACATTGTCTTTTCTCTCTGCTGTCGTTGCTGTAGTCTTCTTGTATAACCAGTTTCCTCTTATAAGAATACTACTCAGATTGGATTAGGGCCTGTCTTAACAGCCTCATTTCAACTGGATCACCTCTTCAAAGGCTTTATATCCAAATACTTTCACATTCTATAAGTACTTCAACAAATGAATTTTTATTGTATTAATTTTATTTTTTTAAAATTTAACTTCAGTTTTTAACATATAATGTATTACTGGTTTCAGAGGTAGAGGTCAGTGATTCATCAGTCTTATGTAACACCCAGTGTTCATTAAATCCCATGCCCTCCTTAAGGTCCATCACCCAGTTACTCCATCCCTCCACTCCCCTCCTCTCCAGCAACCTGCAGTTTGTTTCCTGTGATTAAAGGTCTCTTGTGCTTTGTCTCCCTCTCTTGTTTCATCTTGTTTTATTTTTTCTCTCTTCCCCTATGATCCTCTGTTTTTGACAGATGAATTTTGAAGTATCTTGGAAATGTGCTTCAACAAATAAGTTTTGGGGACACAGTTCTGCCCATAACAGTAGGGTAATCATAGAGCTCAGATTGTTTTTATCATGTCTCTCAGGGATCGCTGTCCTTTGTTGCCTGATGTTCAGGGTCTTAAAAACTGTCATTTCATATATTTTTTCTTTATCTATCTATCATCTATATTTTTTTAGCAGAAGAGTAAATCTAGGCCTTATTACACCATTTTGGCTAGCAACAGAAGTCCTAAGCCCAAGCACTTAACCAGTGGACTTCTTACATTGCCCTTCTACAGACATGAACAGAGGTTTATGGGCTTACTCCTACTAGGAAACATGCATTAACTCATTCTAGTCTAATTTAGATCCCACTGATATTTATTTTCATCATATCCTGCAACTTCATAGACCCTGAAGTTGATTATATTTGCTTACTTATGTCCCTTTGCTAAATCACAATTTCCATGAGATCAAGGATTGTGCCCCAGAACCTACTGTAGTGCCTGATATTAGTAAGAACTCAAAAATATTTGTTGAGTGAATAGATATTTTATGTCAACCCCTATCTCTCAAATTATGTATAGTTTGGGCGTTTATAAAAGACATAGATCTAAAAGTTGAAAGAGAGATCAAATGTGAGGTATTTATCTTTAATGCCTTCTCATGGGTATAAGCATTTAGATGTAAAGACATCTCCTTCTTCTCCGATACCATGCCAGAGGAGGCCCCTCTGCCTGCCAGGTGGTCCCTGTCATACTACCTGGCTTTCTCTCTATTCCCTGACCTCTCCTTCCTTACCCCTATTTTATGTTGTTATTTCTTCATCCCAATGAGGTAGATATTATTATTGTACACGCAAAGTAGAAAATCAGAGAGTTAGTAACCTACTAAAGAATAAAGGTAAATCCCAGAACTGATTCATCACAGTAGCTGATATTATGCTTCATGGCTTATACTTGGCTTCCAGTACACTAAAATTTTTAAATCAAAAATATCCCTTAAAGTCTTGATAGACTTAATTATTCTTATGAGACCTATATTATCCCAAGCCTGACTTTCAAAATACATATATCACAAAATAAATACTCAACATTTTACCCAGTAATTTACTCCGTTTTTTTAAATTTGGCAATTAAGTCTTCCACAGTATTTTCTACTGTTCTCATGCAAATATATAATTTTCTAGCCTTATTATTCATTTCCTCTTCAAACTATTTCAGAATCAAATCACTGCGTATACCCTTTATAAAAACCTTGTTTGGCAAAATGTTTCCCATATTCTAAATCTTCAGTTTGAAAAACTGTTGTATATGCACAATTATATGCATATGTGTGTACATGTATGTATATATGTGTGCATACACATACATGCACGCACACACACATAAGTCCATATGTACATACTTTCTGGAACACAGCGCATTTTTAATTTGGGAGGTTTCAAAAAAATTTTTTTTAAGATTTTATTTATTTATTTGACAGATGAGATCACAAGTAGGCAGAGAGGCAGGCAAAGAGACAGAGGGAAGCAGGCTTCCTGCTGAGCAGAGAGCCCGATGCGGGACTCGATCCCAGGACCCTGAGATCATGACCTGAGCCGAAGGCAGCGGCTTAACCCACTGAGCCACCCAGGTGCCCCTGGGAGGTTTAAAATTTTGAGTTTGTGCTGTGTTTGGGAAATTGCTGGTTGTCACTTAGTACTTGTCAGATATGGACATATTAAAGCTATAAAAGGATTAGAGGATAAAGAAGTGATATGAAAGTAGTTTAGACAAGTAAACCAGTGTTAATCAGTCCAACTTGAGTGTATTATATATAAAAAAGATATGTATGTATTTGTATATAGCAATCTATCCACATTTGCAAAAAAAAACCATGATTTCTTTCCTAATCAATATTAGCTCATGCTGAATATATATTAGAGTAGGTTTTAGAAGAACCCTAAATATGTGCAAACTATTAAAATTATGCTGTGGATAAACTTCATACAGATAATTGAGACTAGGCCTAGGCAGGTCAGTACTAGGCAATATCACAAAGGTGGCCACATTCCTGTTGGCGTGTCCCCACCATCTTCAGTCTCGTCTGATCCTTTTTCATCTTCTGTGGCACATGAATGACCAAGTTTCACCACCTAGTCCCAAGAGACCATCGTAATACAGTAACTGCTAATTTTTTGAGCACTTACTTTGTGCTAAGCATTCTGCATAGAGATTTATACAGATTATGGAACTTTGATTTTTTACAGATGCCCTAGTGGTTAAGTATTGTCATTAATGTAATTTTATAGCTGGAGAAACTATAATAAAGATTCATCAGCTTGCCCAAACTCAAACTTGTAGTAGGATTCAAATCTGATAGATGCATGCTTATATCCCTACTCCCTGTCTAGATGCTTAACGCCTGCCTCCTCAGATCCAAATGGTTCATCTTTTCCTCCATAATTTAGCAGTTTCCTTTCCTGACAGTGGGGTAATATGGGATTATTTTAGCAAACTAATTCATACTCATTTTTTTAACCTTTTGTTTTCCTCTTATTATCAATAGTATCCCTCATTATAAATTAAAATATGTAGAAAACAACAAGGATTCTGGCTTGTTGGTGGGAGAGAGGAGCAGGGCGGACTGCTCTAGGAACAAATACATAAGGATTTATTAATCCTTTCACCACTGAAAGTTAACTACTGTTGATCTCCTCATGGTGTATTTCCATTATTCAGTGCCTTGCCACATGGGAATCCTTCCTTGCATCACAGACTGACCTCCACATGGAAGAAACCTCTGAAGATAAACCTGAATCCCACTGAGGACTTCCGTGTGATCTTTGGGAGACAGCATCTATTAACCAAAGTTACTCTTTCTGGATGGGCTTTGTCCTTTATGAAGTGGATGAAAAATGTTTCACACTATCTGGAAAACCAACAGCTTGAAACTCAGGTATTCCAGATAATTGATATGAATTTGGAGATATATATATATATATATATAGATAGATAGATAGATAGATAGATAAATAGATAGACATCTGTATCTATCTATCTATATATTTAGCTTAGTTTTTATTTTAAATTTGTGTGCCATTAAGTACATATAGAAATTTTTTGCCCAAATGTTTGTTTGTGGAACATGTCATTTTAAATATATTATGAAGACTCATAAACTTTTAATAAAAAGTTTAATATGAAATGACTGGCTGTGGTGTGTTCTTTTTGTACCAGTAGCTCCAGCCTCTGAAGCAGATTCTGATAAGAATTCAGCATGTTACCAAGCATACTATGAATTCACCTTTATTTCATCACAATTTTCTCTAAAATACTACTCACTTTGACATTAGGATCTTGAAGTAAATATATAAAAAGTAATTTACTATTATTAAACATTAATGATAACTGTTCACAAGTTGGTTTGGTAAGAGTAAAGTAATTGTTTTTCACAATTGAAAAAAAATTACCAAGATATATTGACATTATTCTTTGAGTTATTAGTAATCCTATGCAGCCTAGTAATCAAGAAATAGTGGCCATACAAAGTGATTTCATATTTATCTTATGGCTATATTTAGAAACTACATATGTTGGTTATTTAATATTTGCTAATTTTTTGAAATAGATCTTTCTTAAGACTTTAAAGTTTGAGGTATTTGGCCATGCACATTATATTACATGCAGGACATTAAGTATCATTTGGGTATTAGCCTTAAATAAGTGTCACAAAAACAACCTAGACATTTGTTTTAATCAAAACAAACAGATACACAAATGCAGATGTAAAGCTAAATGTTTTTCATAAATATTGGCATGTATAGTTTTTAAACCATTTGTGATAATCTGACTCCATTTTTTTTTTTAAAGATTGTTTTTTTTTTTTATTTGACAGACAGATCACAAGTAGGCAGAGAGGCAGGCAGAGAGAGAGGAGAAGGAGGCAGGCTCCCTGCTGAGCAGAGAGCCCGAACTCGGGACTCGATCCCAGGACCCTGAGATCATGACCCGAGCCGAAGGCAGAGGCTTTAACCACTGAGCCACCCAGGCGCCCCTCCATTTTTTGATGTTAGGCTGCTGGTAGCTTTTAAGCACACTTTCTCTCTTCCTCTCCTACCACATCTGGTCAAGCTGTAAGAAAGCCCAAATGCTCCCTCCTTTGGCATTGACACGAGGTTCAAACCATCTGACTCCCTCTCTGCCTGCAGGAACCCACCCCCTGACCCACCATAAAAACCCCAAGCCATTCTTCTTCAGTTCTCTCAATCTGTTTTCAGAACAGCCTGAGAGGTCGGCCCAGCTCTCCCCAGAAAGCCTCATTATGTAGTAATAAACCTTTTCATACCCTCTCAGGGTGTTTTTGGCATCACTACACTTGGCATCTAACACAAATTTGGGGTGAGAATCCTTCCTTTCTATTAGGATGGCCCCAACCATATTGTTATGCAACCTATTTTACTACTCCAAGCTGTGTTTTCCCTATCTGGAGACAATGGAGATAATAATCTCTAACTCACAGGTTGTTAAAATGATACAGTAAACATAGAACACCTACCCACAGAAGTAGAGGGTGAGGGAATTAGGTGCAGTGGTCAAAAGCTACAAACTTCTAGTTATAACTTAAGTCCTAGGGATGTAGTGTGCCACATGATGACTGTGTGTTAACAATACTGTATTATATACTTGTCAGTTACTAAGGGAATAGATCTTAAAAGTTCTCATCACAAAGGAAAAAAGTTGTTTATGTGATGAATGTTAACTAATCTTCCTGTTATAATCATTCTGTAGTAAATACATGTATCAAATCATTATTTTAGAACTTAAACTTAGAAATGTTAAATTTCAATTATATCTCAATAAAACGGGAAAGAAAGAATACCTGCCAGATAAATGGTAACCACTAAGACCATTAATTATTTAAGTGGGAATCACATAAAAATGCTTTATATTTAGGTACAGTACCTCTCTTTTTCCTCTTTTGTTTTACATGTCTTGCCTCCCCCCTCTCCTCCTTTCTGTCCATATGACTGCCATCCCACACATATACTATGCATACCCACATAGTTAACTTTTGTTAAGTAGTATGTATCTTTCCTTATATCTTCTTACAGTATTTGATACAGACTTACACACACACACACACACACACACACACACTCCCACGGTTTTAAAATTTGTTTTATAAAAATGAAGTCCTATTATACATGCTATTTTGCCTCTCATTTCGTCACTCAACAATACCTTGTGGAAATGTTCAAAGTCAAGAATAGCTCTAATACATTTCTTAAATGGGTCTACAATATACCATGATGTGAATATGTAGTAATTTATGCAGACATTTCTTGTTTATAGTTATTTACTTTTGCTTCTAGATTATCATCTAGATAATAAATAACCCTATACATTTTGGCTATCACTCTAACCACCACCCCCTCCTGTATCTCCAGGCCTAAGGAACCACTAATCTATTTTCTGTCTCTAGAAATTTGCCTATTCTCATTATTTCATAAGAGTGGAATCCTAGGGGTGCCTGGGTGGCTCAGTGGGTCGAGCCTCTGCCTTTGGCTCAGATCATGATCTCAGGATCCTGGGATCCAGCCCCACATCAGGCTTTCTGCTCAGCGGGGAGCCTGCTTCCCCCGCCTCTCTGCCTGCCTCTCTGCCTACTTGTGATCTCTCTCTCTCTCTGTCAAATAAATAAATTAATAAATCTTAAAAAAAAAAAAAGCGGAATCCTATAATATGTGATCTTTAATGATTGGCTTATTTCACTTAACATGTCTTCAACAAATATTGTAGCATTTGTCAGTATTTTATTCTTTTTTTAAAACAGCCAAAGATATTCCATTGTATGGCTATACCACATTTTGTTTATCCATTATATTTGTTTATTCTTCATTGATAGACATTTAGGTTATTTTTAATTTTGACTATTATGAATAATGATGCTATAAAATTGGTGTATACATTTTTTGTGAGAACATACATTTTCATTTCTCTTGGGCCTTTACATAGGAGTAAGATTTCTGGGTCATATCACAACTGTACTTAACCATATAAGGAGTTCCCAGATTATTTTCCAAACTGGCTACACCATTTTACATTTCATCCAGCAGTGGATGAGGGTTCTGATATCTCCATATCCTCATGAATGCTTATTGGTTTCTGGTTTTATTTGTTTGCTTGTTTTTGTTGTATTGTAGCCACCCTATTGGGAGAAGTGATATCTCATTGCACCTTTGATTTGTATTTCCTTTTGCATCTTTTAATGTGCTTTTTGGCTATCTGCATGTATTCTTTGTAGATAAGACCATTCGGGTTTTTTGCCAATTTTTAAAGTGAGGTTGTCTTTTTATTATAGAGTTAAATAGTTATTTATATATACTAGATAAAAGTCCTTTATCAGATTATGATTTTCAGATACTTCTTTTCACTTCTTGATAATGAACTTTGAAGCAAAGAAGTTTTCAATTTTGATGAACTTCATTATTTCTGTTTTTTTCTTCTGTTGCTTATGCTTTCGGTGTCATTTTTAAGAATCCATTTTCAAATCTGAGGTTATGCAGATTCACCCCTATGTTTTCATCTAAGAGTTTTAATTTTAGATTTAGGTCTTTGATTCATTTTGAGTTATTTTTTGCATATAATGTGAAGGAAAGGCCCAATTTCATCCTTTTACATGAGGCTATCCAGTTGTCTCAACACTACTTGCTAAAGAGGCTGTCTTATAATTTTCCGACTGGAGAACAAGTCCCTGGAACTCTTTATGTTGTCATCCTAGAGGTGGGACATCTGGTATAGCTTTTGAGTTGGTTGTTGTGATGTGTGCTATGATGGTTGTTATTAATATGGAAATATGACTATTGGATACCTCATCATAAAAAGCTTCTTAACAACAACAAAATAACTCATTTCATTTTTACTTAAAAGAAGGGTTTCCCCTGAAGTTTACATACATTTTTCATTCAACACATGCCTTCTTTCAATAACTGCTTCCCAAAACACAGATTTCCTGCTTTCAGTTAATTTTCTCTGAGTCATATAATCTTTCCAAAAAAGACAAAGAAGGATTTTAAGTGGATGTGCCATAGCTGTTATATAGCATTGGTAATAGACTTAGTATGTCTTGAAAATAGTTTAAGTCCATCTTGTAATATTGCTTGTGACCAGGTATTACTGTTTTTTTTTTTCTTCCCCCTCTAAGGATTCCACTCCCTCTACCCGTTTTATTCCAGTTACCTAGGGGGAAATTAAAAGTCTTCTTACCTCAACTGGCTCTTCAGAGCAGAAGCATCAATGCTGCATCTATCATTTTGACCTGAAATTGTAGGGAGAAAGAAACTTATTTCCTGTATTTACAGGAAATGAGGTTGTATTTGGGTGAAAGTCATCATCATAGAGGATGACTCATGTGAGTTTTGGAGTCAGTGGGCTCATGTGTAAGATCCGATTTGGAGATACCACTTGTTGGGTTCACAGTTTGTATTTTTCCTTTTCTTTTTGTATTACTGGCAGTTGATTGGATAGGAAACATATATGCTCCCATTTTTAGAGAACTACAAACACACACAGACACATACTTTAAGTAGGAAATCATCACTGGACATGTGTATAATCCCAAGAAGATACAAGTGAAAATCTGGGTCCCTTCCCTTCCCTTCCCTTCTTCTTTTTTTCTTTTTTCTTTTTCTCATGCCAAGACTACCTTGAAGATAAGAGGCTGAAGTGAAGATAAGTCTACATATACTATTGACCATCTGTTCATAATCAATTTCTTATCTTCTCTTTTCTTTAAACAGGTTTATAAGTTATTCTCTTTTTTTCAAAACTCACAGTTGAATCTATGCCTTGATCAAGCCCTATTATGGACTGACTTTTTATTGTGCTTTAGCTCTGTTCCTCAATTTGTCTTTTCCTGCTATTGTTTCAGAATTTTTATCATCCCACTTGACAAGAGAAAAAAATCAAACTACTTTAGATCACAGGGAATTGATGCACTTATATAGCCAAAAAGAAAAATGGTATATTTGGGTATAACTGGTCCTGAACAGGTGTATTTCTCTTTCTGTCTTTATTTCTTGTTTCTCTTGAAAGGGTTGACTTCGTTTACTCCTGTTGTTACATTTACATGAGGCTCATTCTGTAGTTCTCAACTGGGGGATATTTAGCAGAATCTAATAATATAGTATGGTATAATATAATATATAATATAATGTAATATCTAGAGATATTTTTGGATGCCATAGTATGGGAGAAGGGGACTATTGGCATCTAGTTGGCAGAAGTCAGGGATGCTACTAAACATCCTACAATGAACAAGACCCCTTCCACAAGTTTTCTGACCCAAAATGTCAAGACTCCTGATGTTGAGAAATCCTGGACTAGATTAAATGTCTGTTAGTAGCTCCTGGATCATAAGTTCCTAACTATCTATGAGGAAGGGAAGAGCTCTTCCCTTCCAGTTTTAATTAAGTTGAAAATTCCTAGGGAGAACTTGGGTTGGGATACAGCCAATGCCCCCCCCCCCACCCCTTTAGCTCTGTCCCAGGCCAATTTTTGTGGCTAGTAATGGAAATACTACAATCAATACAGCCTAGGTCAGTTTCTCACTTTTATACAAACTACAGCAGGCAGGGAGGTTATGACCAAAGGAAGATGGCAGCTTTCACTCAGACCACAAGCAGAGTATCAGGGAAGATAAAATAATACCTTACATCCACACTCTCATTTTAAAATGAAGAAATGATTTTATTAATTTAGAATTTTTCAAATTCTATACTTTTATATAATTAACAATATTCTGTTCTTATGCCTAAAATTCTTCAATGGGAAAAGACTAAAGTAAAAATACCTCTTTAAAGAACATGAATTAGAGATTACAAGTGTAAATAAACCATTAGCCCAGAACATATAATTACATTCGAAGTCAATCATAATTTTATTGGCTAAGAAATAGCACAAGACTGTGAAATTGGAGTCATTAGTGTACTTTTCTACATTGAAAATACAACCTTTAGATTAGGTTTTATTGAGCCCAGTGTATAAAGTATATTCCTAGGCTGAAATAGGCATTGAGATTTGATCAAAGTACACTGATGTGAAGAATATATTGAGCTGTGATTCTTTTACAAATATGTTCAAATACACGATCATCTTACATGAGTCGAGTACTGAGGGACTGCTACACCCAACTTCACTAAAGACCAGTATTCTCACTATTTCATAAAGATTTGAAATTTAAGAATAATGAAATTAATCTACCATATGGAGACAATGAGGTCTTTTAAACCAAAAGTTAGCCCCTAAAAAATGGCAGCTAGGCACCTTTAATTTAACTGTAAGGGACGATGTCTATAACTGTTCTTGCAATTAGTCTGTTCCTGGACTCCACCACCATATTATATTTTCACCCCCTTTAGCAGTGTACTGCTTTATTCTGGCAACCTGTGGCAGAGAATGGATGATTGTCCATTTGAAAAGCAACTAATTTCTTCATTATATCTCAAATGGAACTTGCACAAATACACAGTATCTGAAAAAAAATTTTCACAGCTAAAGCAGTAGTATTGCGCCCATTTATTTCCTCTCTACAGATATTTTGCAAAGGGCTTATTTGCTGTTTTATTTTATTTTGCCTTTTTTAAAGACAAGACTGAGCCCTATTTTGTTTCTCTTCTGAAAATAGAGGGACAAATTGTGGATTTCTTACAACTGCAGAATGACTAGAGTCACCTGTAAGGTACAGTATGACTTTACAATTTTCTGCCCATAACACCATCATTCATCAGGTCCCCGAAGCTTAAGCTTTTGACATACTGTTTTATTTCTGTCATCTGGCAGATGTAGTTCATTTGGACATCTAGAATCATGACATTTGACAACCAGATCTTAATAATATCTCAATCAAACTTTCTCATATGAGAAAAGAACAGCTCCAAGGAGCATAATGACTCCTCGTTGCTTGCCCTCTGTATTTTGTAAAAATTAATAAAAGGGAACCTCATTTAAGATGAAGTCTGGAGGCCAGAACTTCCTATTGCAGATGCAATAGGAAGCAACTTACCTCGCAAGTAGAAAGTGCTTTAGCTACGACAATGTTACTGTTCCAGCAAGAGGAAGAAAAGATTTCCCTTCTCAAGCAGGCAACAGCCCAGGCAATGAGACTGCTATAACTCATCCAATGAAAAGCCACTATCCTTGGCACTCCCAGTCTACTTCAATGGCTTTTTCTTTATAACAGCCTTGCCAACTTCCCCCTTTTCCTCTAACGGAGTTTTCTTTTCCTTTGTTCTCCGACTGTCCTATGGTTTTGTTGTAACTTGCTTGTCCCAGTGTGTAATTTTGTGTTATTCCTGAATAAATCTTTTTTTTTATTATTCTGATAAAATACTGGCAGTTTTATTTTTAAGGTTAACATTTTCCTCACTCCTTCCATACTCTCATTAACAGAAAATCAGGTCTTTGTCACATCATTCCTGGATTTTAGCAGCTTCCCCCCTTAATATTTTACTCCCTTGCAGGCTCTTTCCCCATAGTCTCCAAACCATAATTTTCTGACTCATTTCATCCTGGCAGTTTTCTTTGGGTCACATTAAAATCAGAAAATTAAGGACATTGCACTGTAGTCTACATACAGCCAAACTGAATTCAGTTTATGAATTGTTTAGAAACAGTGTCTTCGTTAAAGTCATAAATGTGCCTCTTCTTTTATGCGGTATTGGTAATACAATATCCTTAACTTGGTAAAATAAAGTTTAACTGTCTGTAATCATTTATTTCTTTGTCAGCTGGACTGGACTATAGGGTGCCCAGATAGTTGATCCAACATTATTCTAGATGTTTCCATGAAAGCGTTTTTGATGAGATTAACATTTAAATCCATAGTCTGAGTTAAGCAGATTGTCCTCTTTAAAGAAACTTGGTCCTCATCCAATCAGTTGACTGCCTAGATAGAACAACAAAACTAAGGGAAGAACTCCTGCTGCTGACTGTCTCCAAATGGGGACATTGGCTTTTTTCATGCCTTTGTATTCAAACTGAAACATTGGGTCTTCCTGGGTCTCCAGCTTGCCAACTGCAGATTGAGACTTGTCAGCTTCCATAATGTATGAGACAGTTCCTCATAATAACATGCACTCTTTCTATCTGTCTCTCTTTCTCTTTCTCTTTCTCTACACACACACACACATACACACACACACAGACACACATGCTATTGGTTCTGTTTCTCTGGAAAACCCTGACTAATGCACCATCATTTTGTCTTCTCTTATTTTTTATTAAAAAATTTCATTAGTTGGGGAGCCTGGGTGGCTCAGTGGGTTAAAGCCTCTGCCTTTGGCTCAGGTCATGATCCCAGGGTCCTGGGATCGAGCCCCGCTTCGGGCTCTCTACTCCGTGGAGAACCTGCTTCTTCCTCTCTCTCTGCCTGCCTCTCTGCCTACTTGTGATCTCTGTCTGTCAAATAAATAAATAAAATCTTAAAAAAATTTTTTTTCAGTAGTTGGTGAAGTACAAAAGCCCGGAATCTATGCTGTGTTCCACCTTACTTGGTCAATCTGATTCTCTTCCTTTAAGTCTGTTGTTTCTGCCTTAAGCCCCTCAGGGCCCAACCTTGTGCACTCAGAGTTTTCTCTGCTAGCCAACTATATGATCTCATTCTTGTGGCCACCAGTGCCTCTACAGTCTAAGTGAAGATGAGAAGATTCTAAATAGTACAATAGAAGGAAATATTTTGATTGGTATTCCAATATATTGTCCCACTAATTAATTATTTTAAAAGAAGAGCTATGATCTTTTCAGGTATTCCAAACCTATCAGTAGCATAAATTAAGTGCAATTTTAAGAGATACTTAATAATAGTTACCAGCTATTAAGTCCCTTTTATGTGTCAGGCAAGCTTGGTTATGATTTCCTTGCATTTTCTCATTCCTACCAACTCAGATCCAGAGGTACTATGATCTCTATTGTTCAGGAGCAGACTGGATCTTAGAAAAATTAATTTATGCATTATGATCAAGTTAGGATATAATGGAACAAAGATAACCCAGTCTCCTCTCAACATCTTTGTGTCCTATACCACTGCTTCTCAAACTTTAATGTGTATTAGAATCACCTGGTGATCTTGTCAACATGCAGTTTCTGAGTCAGTGGGTCTGAATGGAGTTTGGGGGTCTGTATTTCTAACAAGCTCAGAGGGGATGTTGATGCTACCAGCCCAAAGACCACATTTTTAATTGTCAAGGTTATATCATTACTGGAAAGGTACACACCATGAGAATGTATTACATGATGTAGATAAGAGCCTCTGTTTACTTGAGCCTTAAAGTCACACTTTGGTCTGGCTCTATCACTTATAGTTCTGTGACCTTAGGAAAATTACTTAATTTCCTTTACCTGTTCTATAGAAAGACTAATAATAATACCTAATTAATATCACATTGCATAAAATAATGTATGTAAAGAAAGGTCGGTATATATTCAGGCCACAGGTTGAGCATAAAAAATAAAAGGGTCTTACGAGGATATAACTGTTTTCCCAGAACGGTCGATCTTACAGCATAGGCTTCTTCCTAAATGGGAAAATCAATTTCACTGCTACATAATCTAAAATAGAAACATGCAACTATTAGGTGCTGACAAACCCACAGTTATTATACTAATCAAGAAAAGGTTCCCAACTTCTAGCTTTTTGTTTTTTAACCAGATGTAGGGTTATAGCAATGTGATCCATGAGCAACCTAAATTCAGAGAGAAATAAAGGTTATCTGGAAACATTCTTTCTGGCAACCCAATTCTGACATCTAGCTTATAAATGTAGAAATAATGTTCTTGTGTGTTTAATAATGGCTTTAGATAAACTCTTAGATCGTTAGAGGTAGAATTAAATTCTGAGCATACTGTAAAAAAGAAAAAAAGGCATTTTAGCATTTAAAATTCTGAGCTTGCTAGTTAAGTATTCTAGGCCCCAATTCCCCATCTGTGGAAAGGGGGAATTAATCTGCCAAGATCTACATTGCTGGGAAGTACAAGAATAAATTATACACAGCTGACTTTGACTACTTTCTTAAAAAAAGAAAGTATTAAATTTTATATCAGCTTCCCCCTGGTTACTCCCAAATGCTTAAAACTTATAGTCCATCCATGAATTTAGAATATCCTGAGATAAGACAAGCTAATGGTCATAGTTGCTAAGGTATATTACCGTAGAAAAGATTCAGAATGTGATGCATATGTGTGACTATAGATATAGATACATATTTAAGTTCATATTTATGTACGTG
This sequence comes from Enhydra lutris kenyoni, assembly GCF_002288905.1. Lineage (NCBI taxonomy): Eukaryota > Metazoa > Chordata > Mammalia > Carnivora > Mustelidae > Enhydra > Enhydra lutris. The sequence continues at coordinate 64,428,515 of NW_019154093.1, forward strand.
AGTGTGTGTGTGTGTGTGTGTGTGTGTGTGTGCATTTTGTGTGCTGTGTGAATATATAGAGTAATTAGTGGAGACATATGAATTAAAAATCATTGGACCTGGAAGCCAATTGCCTGCATACTATGCTTATCTTCCTCCCTTTCTTCATGTATTACTATTCCCCCAGGTTTGAAATTGTGTGTTTATGTTGATGTTCATAAGGTTATTGAACAATGAGATCCTTTAAAATGGGACAACTGTTTGTGTGTGCTTGCTACCATGTTAGCATGTGTAATTCTTTAAGGCTATAATTGCATATGTCGGAGAGGGAAAATGGGAACTTCCACAGTTCCTGTTTATATTTCTCTTACTGTAAAATCGTGGAGATTGAAGAGGTTGTATTTTTTTCTAAAACATGATAGTTAGGGTGATCTTTTGGTGAGATCAGAAGAACAATGCTTTCTCATTTTAAGAGAAATCATCCCAGAACATGCAATTTAAATAGCTAATCAGAGCTGGTTAAATGAGGCATTTGATAATTATGCATAAAAGATTTTCTCTTCCTACTTGAAGTATTATGATTACTGATGTTAAAATGGAATTATTATTGCTTTTAAGTGGTTTATTTGAACAACCTGAGATTCTAAAATCTTTTGAAACACTTCGCATTCAAATATCATCATATATGCATCCTTTCATGCAGTAATTCGCTAATTCCATAAATATTCCACTGCTAATAGGTACCAGACACCGTCATCTGTGCTGTAGTAAGCAATAATGGTAAATAAAATACACCGGACCTACCCTCAGTAAGCTAAAAGTCTAATGAGGAGACAGGCATCATACATAACTAATGACTAAATCTCAATTAATGCATGCATCAGTCTCAGTATTGGCTGATGGGGAAGTTACAGAGGCTGCAGACAGAGATGTCGCTCTGAAAATGAACTCGGTAGCAGAAAATCCAGCAATCTGGACTTGATTCAGGCTGGTATTCACATCCAAATTGGTCCCATTCCACAGAGGAAGTATTAGAAGCTAGAGGCTTCATGCTGAGGAACAACCGCGTGCCAATTCCAGCAGAACAGCAGAGGTAAGAAGGACAGGATCCATTCTATGTGGGAGAGGACTGGCCCATGTTGGATGCCGGACAGGTGCCGATGTAAGCAGAAGAATGGAAAGCTAACACTGGCCAAGAAGTAGGATCCATTTGGCTATAAAAAGTAGGAAGCTGACTCTACTAGGTTTAAGCAAGGAGGAAATACATCCTCACTTAACTAGGAGGTCAGGGAAAAAGTGGTTGCAGATCAGCTTAACCAGGCTTCTCCACGTCTGCCTCTCTGTAGACTCTTGTAACCTTGTCTTGTTGGCCTGTCCTCTGCCTGCTATCCTCACAGCACGAAAATGACAGCTTTTGATTCGCATTCACATACACAATATTCACAGGAAGCTAGAAACTGTCTTCCAATGGTTCTGTTTCTAAGAATATGAAAACTCTTGGGGAGCCTGGGTGGCTCAGTCAGTTGAGTGTCCGACTCCTGATTTTGGCTCAGGTCGTGATCTCAGGGTCCTGGGGTCCAGCCCCAGGTCTGGCTCCATGCTCAGCAGGAAGCCTGCTTGAGATTCTCTCTCTCCCTTTGCCCCTTCCCCCACTTGCTATCTCTCCCTTTCATTCCCTCTCTCTCAAATAAATTAATAAATCTTAAAAAAAAATAGAAAAACTCTTTTCCAGAATAACCAGTAAACTTTTCCTTGTGTCTCATTTCTCCAAACTGCAGTTTATACCCATCTTGAACCAATCCCTGTATAATTTTATTGTACATTTTGTCTAGGCCTGAATTCCTGAACCAATCTTAAACAAAGGGAATGAGATTACACCTTTTTTAAAAATTTTTACTTATTTTGTTAGAGAGAGAGAGAGAAAGAGAGAGAGCACAGAGGGAGAGGGAGAAGCAGACTCCTCAGTGAGCAGAGACCCCAACACAGGGCTCAATCCCAGGATCCTGGGATCATGACCTGAGCCAAAGGCAAACAAAGCCTTAACCAGCTGAGCCACCCAGGTGTCCCCAAGGGAATGAGATTATCTTACTCCATTTAGCCCACTCCTTGGTTTATTATCAAAATTTGTTTTTCTTGGGACGCCTGGGTGGCTCAGTTGGTTAAGCAGCTGCCTTCGGCTCAGGTCATGATCCTAGCGTCCTGGGATCGAGTCCCACATAGGGCTCCTTGCTCGGCGGGGAGCCTGCTTCTCCCTCTCCCTCTGCCTGCCATTCTGTCTGCCTGTGCTCGCTCGCTCTCTCTCCCTCTCTGACAAATAAATAAAATCTAAAAAAAAAAAAAAAAATTTGTTTTTCTTTATTAGTTAGCACCGGACCATTTGATAAGATCCTTCTCAATTTTTTTGAAAGCAAAGAATCAGATAGGATGTCATACCCTAGTATTAGAGAGTGTCTGATAAGAAGGCAGAGTCGGAGACAAAATTAGAAATGTCAAAGATTCAGGTAGGATATATCTGTAAGCGATAAGGAGAGAGGAGCAGAGAAAGGAAAGGCTTCCTCCTGCACTGCAGATCTGAACCTGGGAAAGGAGAGGTGCAAAGAAAGGAAACTGGATCTCAGCTGGAAAGGCTTCAAGATGTAGCACAGCCCTGAGAAAGACCTGAGGCCAGGAGGGAGCCCAAGAGCAAAGATGAGTATTAAAAGAGTCCTGCATTGGTAGAAATGGCCCGGCTGTCATCTCTACCAGGCCCAGTCACTGGCTGTGAGCAGCCTGGGAAGGCATGACCTCCCCTTGAACATCACAGTGGATCCCAGTCTGTGGGGGCTGGAGGCTGCCTGCTGACCACACTTCTCGTGGCAGGTTTTCTCTTTCTAGGTGACATAGTTAGCTGCTGTCTGTGTGTTTCTCATACAGTCTTTGCTTTTCGGCTTCTGGGAAGTATAGAAAGATTTTACCAAAACTTATTTAATTACAATTGCTACTTCTTGTATTCTTTTACATAGAGGCAACTTGTTCTACAGAACAAGCATTTGAGAAAATTCTAATATTGCTAATTTTAGTAAACCGTTGCCATTACAATAAGTTTTGATAAAGTGCCTTACTATTGGGTATGTTTTAATATTTATTTATGTTAGAAGGAGTGGGGCAGGGAAGAGGGTAAGTGAGAGGAGAGAGAGAATCTTCAGGAGACTCCCCACTGAGTGTGGAGCCCTACAGGCTTAGGGTGGCGATGCTCAGTCTCACAACCCTGAAAACATGACCTGAGCCAAAATCAAGAGTCAGATGCTTAACAGACTGAGCCACCCAGGTGCCCCTAATCTTAGGTATTTTAAGTATATTTCTTATCAGTATGTATTTTAAATATTTTTTGTCAAAACTTTGGATTTATAGACTTAGATTATTCAGTTTGTGGAAAATGCCTGGCATATAGCCCAAAGTCTGTCTGTATTTTTCAATTCATAACAATCATTTCCCTTCAGAATCTTGAAATAGTCCCATGGAGAGATAAGAGATACATGGGAAGATGGGTACGTACATAAATAAATGGATCAGGCCTGCTGCTACTTTTTCATTTGGATAAAAAACCCTCACAACCTCCAGCCTTTCTTATATGGTCTCTTAGCTTTGCTCGTGAAAGACATTCATTGCTCACTGGAGCAATGCATTCTTTTCTGATCTTCTGAGATGGATAATATGAAGTCATTAAATAAAAATTAAATAATCTTACCCTAGCCCAAATTCCTAGCAGAATTTTCAATTATACACACACACACACACACACACACACACACACACACACACTGTCTCTTTGTTTAGTGACCAGTATCTTTTACCCCTGGGCAATTAGGTGCAGTAAAATTCAAGTTGCATAAGAGAAAGACCTCTTTCAGAAAATGGAAAAAAAAAAAAGTCTGCTGTAAAAGGGAAGATGAGAAAAAAAAATAAGGCATGACTTCTAGAAAACAGAGACATTCTCATGTAATTTTAGAAAGGACTATATTTAGGAGTTAAATATCTAGAAATTGGTTACTAAAAAGATTACCCATGCCAGATTAGCTCTTGCAAATTTGTCTTCTGTAGCCCCAGGCTATGAAGACTGCTGGTCTCTATAATCTATCAAGCTGTTCTCCCCGGAACTCTAAGTTCCAATCACACTGGTGCTCTCCAACCACTTAATATGTATTCATGCCTCCACAGTTTTGCTCATGTTTTTTTGTTCCTTCCTCCTGCCTCTCAAACTTCTAATCATCCTTTAAGACTGACCTTAATATTACCCAATCTTTGATTATTCTATTATCTCCAAGTCACTTTCCCCTTTATCCTTCCATGGCAGTTTATAGCTAGGTTTATTTATTTATTATTATTTTTTTTAAATCCTTATTGAGGTATAATTGACAAAACTGTTAGATATTTGAAGTGCACAATGTGTTGACTTGATGTATGTATCCATCGTGAAAGATTCCCTTCACTGAGTTAATTAACAGCACATCCATCCCCTTTCACAGAGTTATTACTTCCTTTTCCTGTTGGTGAAGAAAGTGTAAGTTCTGTCTTAGCAAATTTCAAGTACACAACACAAGGTTATCAACTAGCCAGCATGTATACATTATATTCTCAGACTTTATTCATCTTAGAACTGAAAGTTTGTATCTTTTTACGAACCTCTCCCTATTTCCCCCACCTCCCACTGGCAACTTTTCTACTATTTATGTAGGTTTGGCCTTTTTTTTTCCCCCCTCCCAAGATTCCACATGTAAGTGTGGAATACATGTAGTAGTTTTCTTTCTCTGTCAGGTTCATCCATGTTGTCACAAATGGCAGGATATCCTTCTTTTGTAAGGCTGAATAATATTCCATTGCATGTCTGTCTATTTATCTATCTACCCACCCACCCATCCATCCATCCATCCGTCTGTTTGTGTTCACTTTTTACATTGTTGTCTTGCAGGGAAATTTAGTCTCAACACATGGGTCAGCTTGAACTACTAAGTCCCTGGAAATTTTTAAGGTTTTCCTTATAATAAAGAAATTCACAGGGCGCCTGGGTGGCTCAGTGGGTTAAAGCCTGTGCCTTCGGCTCGGGTCGTGGTCCCGGGGTCTTCGGATTGAGCCACGTGTTGGGCTCTCTGCTCAGCGGGGTGCCTGCTTCTTCCTCTCTCTCTGCCTGCCTCTTTGCCTACTTGTGATCTCTGTCTGTCAAATAAATAAAATCTTAAAAAAAAAAAAATTCTCAAAAATGTTCTTACATATTTACGTAACTCAAGAAACAAATGCCAAAACTCATTTTTCTCCTTGAACTTACAGTAATATTTCTCTCTAAGGCCTGGTACTACCTAGATGTAAAGTTGATTTACCAACACATTTATCACCAATTATTAGGTATTGATCACCTGGTGGGCTGAATATGATCAAAACCTCAGGAGTCCTCACCCTCTAGGTATGCAGATAACAGAACTAAATCTCTCTTAATTAATGGTTAAGAGTGAGATCTCTGAAGTTAAGACATGGATTTGAAGCAATCATTTTTTTTATCTGTGTGACCTTGGACATATCTACTAACTTTTTCTGAGTGTCAGTGTTTCATGTTTGTTTATGTACTGTTTCACTCAGTAATAAACAAGTATCTTTTGAGTATCTATTTGTGAAGTTAATGGTGAAAAAGACAAACATCATCTCTGTTTACAAGCATTCACCAGACCACGCATTTTTACAAACTATGAACATAGGAATAATGCTATACTCTCCACCTGGGGAAACACTTAGGTATAAGATCATTAAAATCTGAGAAATTTAAATAGAAGTGTTATATTTGGTTTTGCATTCTTGATTGATGTTTACATTACATTAAGAAATATTTGCTCTAATTGCTATTTAACAGCTTGCTATTTATTGTTAATATTTAGTCTAGAGCAAATATGACTATGTAGCCCCCATCAAATATATGCCATGTAACTTTCAGCGTCCTCCTTTTAGGATAGTGTAACTATCTTGCCTTTGATGGGGGTTAACTGTACAGTCATGGAAATACTATTAACAATCAGAAAAAGAAACTTTATCACAGATTTGGTAAAGTTAATTTATTCCTTTTAGCTTTCAGAAATCTTTCATAAAAGTAGATAACAAAGAATCTAATGTATAATCTTGTTGTGAGTGGGTGGTTATACATTGAGATATCTGACACCCAGTTGTTAGAAGATCAGAAAAATGCAAAGCCCAACTGAAAGGCTAATTGTGTTTTGTGTCACATGTGGCAGAGCAGTAAAAGAGGCACACTGTGTGGGAAGAACACTCTTTCTGAAGGCTGAGAGCCATTCATTTTGCAACATGTCCAAACAAAACTTATAGAAAAGAATAAATCCGTTCCACTTTCCTTACCTTCATTCATTAACTTAATAATTCATTCACCAAAAGATCTTTTTAAAATAAATAAGAGGGAAATAATTTATTTATCTATTATTTCAACATACCTTTCTCTGATTCTAGTACAAAGAGCAAAGAGACACTTGACATTAAATTGATTCCGTGATTCTCACTTTCTTCTTACTACCTCATTTTCCCTGACTTAACTGCTACTTTGAGCTTTCAGAAGCTGTTATCAAGCTGGGCACACGGATCCCAGTCCTTCAAATTCAGCTTTGCCTGAAAGGAACAAAAGGGGTGGAAAGGGGATTGAGGAGGTACGAAAAGCTATCTCACCAATTCCAAATACTCATCCGCACACTGGCTTTGCAGCTCCATTGCTGCTGTGTTTCTAAGCCTTTGAGAAACCCGTGCCCCCAGGTGAATCTGAAAGAGAACTTGGGTTCAGGATTTGGTATTGATTCTGAGATGATCTATTTATAATACTTTATATTTGATACATGAAAACATGGTCACCTCAATAAATTTGCAAGCTATAAAAATACCATTTCCCCCCCCATTGTGAATCTTGAGTAAAAGAAAGCTCTGCCAGATCATGGGGCTCTTCCAGGAAAAGAGGCATCGAGTTTGGGATGAAAAATCCTATTTGACTATATAATAACAATGAATATTTTTTGATAGATTCTGTGTCTAACACTTTACATGTGATTAGTCTTTACTTGATATTATGAGTCCAAAATAATCACTACATTTGTACAGATAAGAAAGTAAGGCTTGAATAAAATTTAATAAAAAAAATAAAAATTAAAAAAAAAAAAAAGAAAGTAAGGCTTGGAGAAGTCAAATAGCTTATACAAGCTCACATGATAATTCGTGGGATTCACACCAAAGCTCTGTGCTCTTAACTACTACCCTAAACTGTCTTCCCTGTTTAAAAACTCCAGACTTTTGCTTATTTTTTTTTAAGATTTTATTTACTTATTTATTTGAGAGAGAGAGAGAGTGAAAGAGAGGAGGATGGGCAGAGGGAGAGGCAGAAGCAAACTCCATGCTAAGTGTGGAGCCCAATACGGGGCTCAATCCCACGATCTTGAGACCATGACTTGAGCTGACATCAAGAGTCTGACACTCAACCCACTGAACCACCCAGGTGCCCCGCTTATTTTTAATAAGCACAAACCACTTTGCATTTCCCTGACTCATTAGATCTATGGGGTGGGAGCAGTGGAGCTCTCCTAGTAAAGTGCCTTGCAAAAGGGAGAGAATGTCAACCCCACTACGTTAGATGTCAGCCACAGCAAATGTGTCTCACTTTAAAAACCTGCTGTGTGGCAGAGAGGAAGAAACAGCAGTGTGGACAGATTTGGTGATCTACCAGTTAAGACTTTGAGAACTCACAGTTGACCTGTGTGGATGGGCGTTTATCCTGTCTGTGTGAATTCACTTCACTTCCTAGAACATCCGCAAAATTAAATAATGTATTAGCTGACTGTTAAAGTCTTTTCTATCTCTAAAAAGATGTGTCTATGAGACATTGCATTCAGACTGTAGATCACCTTACCTTTACCCGAATTTCCATCTTAGACCATGTTATTTCCCTTCTAATGCTCAATTCAGCCTGTATTGTTTCTTTCTTCATGAAAACATGCAGACTCAGACTCTAGACCCAACTAGAAGAGCAAATATGCAAGTGTCAATGCCACTTTCAAATACTTCATATACTTCAAAGAAACTGTGATGTTCTTCCAACTTAATCTTTGTTGAGGTCTCTTAATCCACAAAATAACATTCTAAGCAGAAACCTCAAAAACCTTGCTATTAGGAAGAAGTTTTAAGCAAGGCCTATTGTTACTGTAATGCTTACTAACATTTTAATGATAAGAAGTACTGTGATACACTTTGTAAATCCAGCATAAATGCACTAATCTATTTCTTAAGTATCATTTGAGCTTTCTATGTCAGCTTTGCAGTGGTCATTGGGTAAATACTAGACCAGTTTCTTAGTACTGTATATTTAACCTAGTTAATATGAGTGTTCTATCAGGCAAACAGGGGGTCACTCTAGTTCTACTTGTGATTTCTCACGTTATACTTCTGTGCAAACAGTGCATGTCCCAGATGATTTGTAATCACTACTGTTTTCCCTCAAATTTCCCTTTCCTTCAAACAAAGACACCTGACATGTAAGGAGCTTTAATACTGTTGTAACTTGAAAGTCCTTTGATAAAAATATTGCAAAAAAAGAAATAATTCAAATGTGTTTTCTTGGTGCCCTCCAGAACCCACAGTACCCAACATAAGACAGCTTATTCCCAGATTGTCTTATGGCTCCAAATACAACCAACTCAACCATTCTTGATTGACATGGTGAGTCAGCAGTGAAACAACCTGTCAGTTTCATCTTATGTAACAGTCCAACCAATTTAACTGAATTGCCAGGGAGTTTGAAACAACCAAGCAATCAACTTGAGCAAAGCAATTAAAGTGATTTTACCTGTAGGTATAGTCTAAGTGATTGATATGAAGTTCCATAAATTGGTATGTTTTATCCACACAAAAATTATGTTCTCTTATTATAAAATATTCCCATTGCTTTACTATGTTTTTACCTGTATATTCTTCTAAAATTAAGTTTACGTGGAAACATCCTGAATTTTTAAAAAAGAAGTATAAAGTGAATAATTTCTAGATTTATCTCTATAATCTATTGAGAAGAGCTTTAAGTTGGCAGTGAAAAATAAAATTAACACATGGCATTTTAACAAAAACTGTAGCTAATCAAGAACAGTATGAAAAATATGGAGCACAAAACATTTACTGAAAACTATGCGCCAAAAAAAAATAAAGCAGGAAAGAATATCCAATGGAAAAAAAGGCAATGTCTTTGATAAATGATGCTGGGAAAATTGGACAGTCACATGCAGAAGGATGACACTGGTCCATTCTCTTATACCACATGTGACAAAAAATCCAACATGGATGAAATACCTCAATGGGAGAGAGGAATCCTTCAAAATCCTAGAGGAGAACCCCAGGTAGCAACCTCTTCAACCTCAGCCACAGTAAATTCCTGCAACACAGGTCTCTAAAGGCAAGGGAAACAAAAGCAAAAATGACCTATTGTTTCTCAAGATAAAAAGCTTTTGCACAGTCAAGGGAACAATCAACATAACCTCTGATTGGGAGAAGATATTTGCAAATGATATATTCCATAAGGAATTAATAGCCAAAATAAAGAAAGAAGTTATACATGAGAGACGTAATATTCAAAATCTGAATAAATATATTTGTTTACCCTCTGAATAAACTGTAACTCAACTATTAAAACAGCTACACAAATTAAAAAAAAAAAAAACTATGCCCATTCAATGACAATAACAATTCTGGTGAAAGCCATCTTTTTTTTTTCCTTTTTGTATGAATTATTTCACAGAAATATTTGAGTTTCCATGATTGTATGGACATTATAATTGCTTATTCACTTGTCAGAATGCTGAGCCTTGCAGGTTGTCATTTAAGATCCAAATGATTGTTTGTTCCAGCACTTTGAAAAATAACACTGGTATTTTGAAGGGGGGGAAATCAGAGGGGGAAACAAACCTTGAAAGACTATGGACTCCGGGAAACAAACTGAGGGTCTCAGAGGGGAGGGGGGAGTGGGGATGGGTTAGCAGGGATATGGGTATTAAGGGGGGCACGGATTGCATGGAACACTGGGTGTTATAGGCAAACAATGAATCATGGAACACTACATCAAAAATTAATGATGTCCTCTATGGTGACTAACATAACATAATAAAAATAAATAAATAAAAATTAAAAATTAAAAAAAAAAAAGATCCGAATGAACACACTTAGGTATATCCACTTCCAACTGAGGTAGAATATGGTCCTAGAATACGGAAGCAGAATCCAGCCAGAGTCTGAACAACTCCTCGAGTTGAAGAGACAGTGCTGGGTTTGAGGACAAAAGATGCTAGAATTTGCTTCTGCAAGGTACTGAAGAGGAGACAGTTGCACAGAATGGGAACACCAGAGATGGGAGCAGGACTCATTATGTCTTTAGCATAGTGTCGATGAGCGCGTGGTGTGAGGAAACTACCCAAGGCCAGGGAAAGAACCACCTGAATGAAGTAAAGGTGACAGGGCCTGGCAGTGACACAGAGCTAAAAATAGCCCCTTCCCCATGATTCACAGGGCATCAAGTGGAGTTCGCTCAAGTGTCTTTATCAATAATAGGAAATAATTAGTTTTAAACACTTTTCTAGTCTTGCCTAACAAGTCTGAAAGGCAAGTTCACACAGTATCCAAGTAAATTAACTGACTCATAACAAAGCTCAAGAATATATATGATGATACAAAAGTATCCAGCATCTAACAAAGTAAAATTCATAATGCCTGGTATTCAATTTAAAAAAAATCAGTAATTCTGCCAACTAGGCAAAATAGAAGAAAAATATGACTCATGATGAAGGGGAAATAAAATCAATCAATTGAAAGCCAGAGTTGGAACAGATGACAGAATTAGCAAATAAAAATATTAAAATAGTTGTCATAACTCTGTATTCAAACATTAAGTACAGACATGGAAAGTATAAAAAGATAAAAATTACATTTCTATAAATCCAAACTAAAATGTTTGAAATGAATAATACACTGGATGAGATTAATGACAAATGCAACATGGTGGATACAAAATTAGTAAGCATGAAGATTTGGGAATAGAAACTATGAAGATGAGACACAGAGATAAAGGACTTTTTTTTTTTTTTTTAATGAACAGAGAATCTATGAGATATGGAACAACAAAATCTGGAACTTGAAAAGTGGCGAATATACTTGTAGTCCAAGTGGACAAAGGAAGGGGACAGAGACAGAAAAAAAATATTCAATGAAAGAAAGGCTAAAAGGTTTTTAAATTTGATATAATCTATGAATCCACAGATCCAAGGATCTCAATGAATCCCAAGCCCCAGAAATAAGAAGTCAACTACAAGTCTCATCTTGATCCAGTTGTGAACGACTGGTTAAAAGGAGAAAATTCTTAAAATCATGTATATGATGAACTAATATCCAGAACATAAAAAAACTCCCCGAGGTGCCTGGGTGGCTCAGTCAGTTAAGTGTCTGCCTCTGGCTCAGGTCATGGTCCCAGGGTCCTGGGATCGAGTCCCACATTGGGCTCCTTGCTCAGTGGGGAGCCTGCTTCTCTCTCTGCCACTCCCCCTGCTTGTGCTCTCTCTCTCTCTCTCTAATAAATAAAGAAAATCTTAAAATTAAAAAAAAAAACCCCAAACTCAATAAAAACAACTCATTTTTTTTAAATGAGCAAAAAATTTGAATAGACCAAAAAAGATATACTACTATGGCCAATAAGCAAAAGAAGCCATACACCACACCATCTACCATTAAAGAAATGTAGATTAAAACTACAATGAAATACCACCACTCTGCTACTGGAATGGCTAAGATTTAAAGCTGTGAACATCCCAAGTATTGACAGGGATGTGAAGGAACTACCTCTCTCATTTCTTGCCAATGAAAATTAAAAAAAAAAAAAAAAGAATATGAAAAGAATATAACACAGCCACTTTGGAAAAAAGTTTGGCAGTTTCTTAAAAAGTTGCACATACCTCTGTGATCCAGTCATTCTGCAGCTAGATATTTACTCAAGAGAACTAAAAGTCTGTGTCCATAAAAATACTTGTATAGGGCTGTTCAAAGTAGATTTAAGATTAACTGCCAAAATCTGAACACATCAAATGCCCATAAACAGGTGAACAGATAAGCGAACAGTTATATTTTATACCTGTATATAGTATAATTAGTCTATGCAAAATTTATATAATGGAATACTGTTTAGCAATAAAAATGAACTATATATTCCACAGTATGAATTGATCTCCTAGTAATTTTGCTGAATGAATGAAGCATGTAAAAATAGAGTACTCGATATAATTTTGTCAAATTCTAAGATCTATAAACCAATCCCTAGTGACAGATTAATGTGTACTCTGTAGTGACAAACTAGGTAGACAGTGTATGGGAGCAATCAGGAGAGGCCAGAGAGAGGATTTATAAAAAGGTACAAGGAAACCTTTGTGAGTGATGAAAATGTTCATTACCTTGATTGTATTAATTTTGCATGGGTGTATACAAATGTCAAAACTCATCAAATTATACATGTTAAATATGTGGCGTTTATTGTGTGTTAATTTTACATCAATAAAACAGCCTAAAAAAATAAGTATACTTAGGAAAGCATACCTTATTCTGTCCCTTGCCACACCTGTTGACACTCTAACTTGGAGGAGGCGGCCTTGAAAGGTGAAGTGCATCTCACAGTGGCAAAATGTAAAAAATACATGTATCTTCCATTGACATTACTGTTATCTTATTCTTTGATACAAATGATTGACTAAATACCTTTGCATATAAATATTTTAATCATTTTGGATGCCCTCTTTATTTATTTTTTACCTTTATCTAAATTCCATTAGCCAACATTGGAAACCCTCTTTAATGGGCTATTTCTTTGGGGCTGTTTTGCCAGTAACTAGATATGTTGTCCCTCCTCGTCTCAGTCCTAGAAACCAGCATAAGAAAAACCCACCCTGTGATGACTCACCAATTGACATTTCATTGTGCAACTAACTCTCCAGCACTGAAATCATTTAATCCATGCTCTTACCAAAAAAATTATTCTTAAATTGTGGAAGTTTAAAAGTTTTTGTGGAGGGGAGCCTGGGTGGTGGAGCCAGTTAAGCACCCTACCTTCGGTTTCAGCTCAGGTTGCGATCTCAGGGTTATGAGAGGGAGCCCCTCCTCCATCTCTGCACTCAGTGGGCAGTCCGCTTGAGAGTCTCTACCTCTCCCTCTGTTCCTCCACCCACTCGTGTGCGCGTGATCTCTCTAAATTAAATAAATAAATATCTTTAGGGGCACCTGGGTGGCTTGGTCAGTTAAGTGGCTGCCTTTGGCTCAGGTCATGATCCTAGAGTCCTGGAATTTGGCTCCCTGCTCAGCGGGGATTCTGTTTCTCTCTTTCTATCTGCCCCTCCCAGCACCGTGCGTGCCCAGGCTGTCTCTCAAATAAATAAATAAAAATTTTTAAAAATAAATAAATAAAGAAAATCTTTAAACCAAGAAAAAGGAAACTTTTTATGGAAAAGGATTTTTCTCATTAAAAAAGTAATCCATCCTTCCTAGAGAAAATTTTAGAAAATATCAAAAAATGAACATTTATGTATGCATATAGTTACAACTACTATTAATATTTGGCATAATCCACCTGCATTGTTTAATGAAAAATCCTATTTACCATGTTATAATAATACTATATAAAATCATGTATCCCGGTTTTTTCTACTTGATATTAAAAAAGACATTTTTGTACTAAACATTCATTTTAATGACTATCATAAATTCAGTCATTTAGACTTACCATTGTTTATCATCCATCTGTTGTTAGACATTTACATGGTTTTTAAATGGCTTACTATTATAAATAATATTGCAGCATTCACCTTTTACATAAAGCCATTTTCTTGGAGAATTGTTTCTGGAATGGAATTATGCTTGAGCCTTGAACAACGCCGGAGTTAGCGGTGCCAGCCCTGCAGGGTCAAAAATCCATGTATAGCTTTCTACTCCCTGGAAACTAACTTGTGTTGTATGTGTTCTTCCGCAGGACTTCTTAAATGGTCTGGGTTTGCATGTTTTCTCAGTAGTGGTCAAACAGTCAGTTAAACTCAAACCAGACGTTCATGAGCTAAATAATAACCACCTTTTGGGATGGCTTGGGTTGAAATGTCTAGATGTCTACCTCTCTGATTTTAATGATGGTTTCTGAGATGAAACCAAATTGAACATTTGAGTTTGTTTAGTGCGCAAAGAAAGCCTCCCTCTCCGTCTCTCCCTCTCTCCTTCCCTCTCCGTCTTACTCTCTGTATATATAGGAGAATGTCATAAAACAAAAATAGTGTCAGGATTTTTTATTTTTAAAATGTGTTTGGAATTTTCTTCTACGAAGTTCAGATTTTTTAAAAGAAAAATTAACAGGAAAATGTGCTGTTGGAAATATTTGAGAAATCATTAGTGTTGATGGGTAAAGAAGTAGGAACCACTTAGCAGAAGATCAAAGTGAGAGCAAAAGAGTAGCTGGAGGCAAATTAAAACCCTGACTGAACAAACACATTATGGGTAATAAAGTTATATTGATATCAATGAAAAGACAAATAAAACTTTAATTGAGTGTTCTTTGGTTCACTACTGTGAAATGTTTTAAAATGTTTAAAAGATGGATCATTCACTTTGAATGGCTAACACTGTGGACAGGATGGAGCTAAGGAAAAAATCCTGGAACTTATACTGGACTGGAGTAAAGGCTTGGAATAATCTGGGTGTGAGAAACATAAAGCCACTTAATATTCAGTGTTCAGAATGCAGCTGAAAGGTACATAGTAAGAGGCCATTAATACTATTAGTCTTCTTTCTTTTTAACTTGAGTATATTGGCACATAATGTTACATTAGTTTCAGGTACAACACAGTGATTCAACAAGTCTCTGTGTTATCCGATGCTTATCACAAGTGTAGCTACCATCTGTCACCATGAAACACCATATCATTGACTGTATTCCCTGTGCTGTACCTTTCATCCTTGTGACTTGTTCATTCACAACTGAAAGCCTCTATCTCCCAATCCCCTTCACCCATTTTGTGCCTTCCCTACCCCTCTTCCCTCTGGTAACCAGCAGTTTGTTCTCTGTATTTATGGGTCTGATTTTGTTTTTTGTATATTCATTTGTTTTGTTTTTCAGATTTCACATATAAGTGAAATCACATGGTATTTGTTTTTTCTCAGACTTATTTAACTTAACATAATATCCTCTAGGTCTATCTACATTGTCCCACATGGCAAGATCTCATTATTTTTTATGGCTGAGTAATATCCCGTTGTGTGTATATCACCTGTCAATGGACACTTGGGTTGCTTCCATCTTGGCTATTGTAAATAATGCTGCAATTAACATAGAGGTGCATGTATCTTTTCAAATTAGTGTTTTCATTTTCTTTGGGTAAATACCCAGTAGTAGAATTAATGGATCATATGATATTTCTAGTTTTAATTTTTTGAGGAAACTCCACACTGCTTTCCACAGTGGTTCCACCAGTTTGCATTCTCGCTAATAGTGCACACGGGTCTGGTTTTCTCCACATCCTCACTTACACTTGTTATTTATTGTCTTCTTGATTGTAGCCATTCTGACTGGTATGAGATGATATCTCATTATAGCTTTTTAAAGCAGCTGAGAAAAGGACAGAAAGGGTTAGCAAACAGAAGACTTGTGCCACCACTTCCTATCCTGAGTGCCCTGACAGACATTTTCAATTAGTTGTGGCTTTCTTTCCCATTAGGCTTCAACATGAGCTCGCAATCCTTCTTATGTTAACACCATGTATGTTCAGGACCAACAGATGGACTTTAAAGCTCTTAAATATGACTTCCAAAACTGAGGTACATAGATGTTTCTGTTTTTTCATTACCTGCTAATTTGATAGAAGAACTGTTGTGAAGAGTAAATAAAATAGTTCATGTTAAGGTCATTGTCAATAAAATGGTGGGATTATTAAATGCAAAAATGAGAGCTAAGTTCATAATTAGCCTCTAGTTCTAAAACTGTGGCTAATGCAATAACAGGTGAAATTCCTTTCCCTATAGCCTAGGAGTCCTTATTATATGCAGGTTTTGTTTTTCTTTTTGTTTTTGTTGTTAGAGTCACAATAGACTCAATTGTATGTATGTGTCCCTTTAGACTGTGTGCGTCCTGAGGAGAGGACATGTGTCTTTCATCCTTGTATTTCTGGCATTGATGTTCTGCCAGGAACACAGAATATATCCAATACTTGTTGAACTGAAATTAGAATAAAAATATGGATGGCTCACTATTTCTTCAATTTTTATCACAATTTCAATTAAGGCTAGGAGTTCAGAATTTTACCTTCCAGCTACATCAGGCATTTTCCAGTCACAGGGAATTTGAATTTCATACAGTTTAGTCTGGATGGGTTTTTTGGTCCAGTTCTGTAGTGATGTTTATAAACCAACCCACAAGATATTCTTCTAAATTATGTAATAATGTGCCTGCATTTCACTGGAGATGACTCCCAAAAGGAAACTATTAATCCAACCACAAACATGTTTATGTTTTAGATTCAAAACCTAAAATAGTGATAGAATCTTTGATTTTTCTGTCTGTGTTCAGTCTTGCTACCCATTGCCAACTGATTTTGAGATTCCAAAGGAAAATCTTTTCATATGTGCCTTCTTGAGCATCGTACATTTTATTTCCTAAGAATTTAGGATTCAACTTGTTCTGCTCTGAGGGTGGGGTGTTTTAGTTTAGAAATATTGAGACAGCAATGCATCAGCAAATTTGTATTGGGAGGAAAGATGAATATTTCAAAGCTCATATTCATACCGCCTTGGGAGGAATTTGTAATCTGGATCCCACAGCTGTTGCTAAGTGAACCAGTGGGGTCGTTTTCCTCTGGCTAAGCCAGTAGGGTGTTCCCAGTGCCTGTCTCCACTGCAAGATGCTCTCTGCATTTTTATTACTTTCTGTAACCTTAACGACTGTGTTTGGAAATGCACGATTTTTTAAAAATCCCCTTATAAATTATGTATGTCTCTGTTGACTTGAAATCATGCTCATTCACAGGTTCTGCATTTGGGAGAAAACAAAGAGCATTTACATGGGGCTTGAGTCTTAAAATATTTTTCAAGGGAGGGAGCTAAATGGAAAAGCCAATTTATCTGAATATTCTAAGGATTTTTGGAGTGATTTCATAAGATCTGGTGTGTGTATGTGTGTGTGTGTGTGTGTGCACGCGTGTGTGTTCACACCCTTGCGTGAGTACACAATATGTTCCTGAGTGTTAAGACAGGATCCATCTTTTTTATCTACCTCTCCCTCGGTAACATTGTGTTGTCTCAAAAATTGACTCTAAATCTCAAAGCTGTAAGGGATAATGTAAGGCTGTCAGCCACGAGAGAGAAGAAGCATCAGATTTTAAAGGAGAGAATTTTCTAAAGGTAGACAGATAGGGAAGGGAGGGGGCAGGTGGTTAGTACCAACTTTTTATATCACTGTCTACCTGAGAGCAAAACTGTGCTTTGCACATAGTAGGTTGTTAGCAAATTTTGCCAGTCTGATATTATATCCTCTATTTTTATATTGGGGAATTCTTTGGGACTGTTTAATGGTTATATTTGGGGAGAAAAGGACACATAAAGCTATATTAACAATATACAGTTTACATAATATAAATATACCAGCCTCTGAAAACACCTGCTGCTTGTTTCCATAGAAGTTGTCTTAATGAAAAAAGAAATTGTTTCCAAGATTTGCCCCAGATATTAATGTTCTCGTCTTAAGAGTTTCTCACTTCATTCTGAGAGGAGACATAGAGTCCTTTGGGCCACACTGTTCTCATCCTTGAGATGCTTGAGCCCTAAACTTGATTTCTTGTTGTTGTTGTTTTTTTAAAGCATCTTACATCTTCTTTCTGTGTGAGTAATGGCACGGGAATGAACTCATGGTAAAAACGACTTGTGATTTGGAAAGGTTGGTTTTTATAGCTTTGAAGTGCACAATACAGAGTTGATGTACATAATGAGTCTTTTTTTTTTTTTCATTCAACAGCAATATGTTTCCTTCACTGAGTTCTGAATGGGTCTTATGAAGAGGATTTTCAAGTGGCTCCTGGGAGAGCAAGGCAGTGATTATTGACTTTACAAAAGCTACTGTGGATATATGTTGCCCTGTCACCAACATTTCTGGTGATTTAAATTCAGCCCTAAATTGGCCCTGATAATGTTAACCAACAAATTGGATGTGATTCTGGTAGCACATATTCTGACATCTTATCTAAGGGATCTCAGCTGTTTTCCTGCAGAAATAAGTTTGGAGCAGGGCTGCAGTGCAGCCTTAATTACAGGGCAGATGGACCAGCTACAAATGGATGTTCTGCTGCTTGGTGTTCTGTTCCAGAGAAGGGAGCAATCAGTTCAAGCTGGTTTTGACTGATGCTTCGATAGTGGTCTTGGAAGCAGGTCTGAAAAGAGCCACTTTTTAAAGACTGTAAATTCCTGTAATTAGGGTATGCCTTAAAAATTAAGCCTAAAAAGAGTACGGGCTGGAGGATGGAATAGCTTTTCGTTTTGAATTACTAGTTGGGTGGCTGTAGCACTCTGTCCTTAAGAGAGGAAGAAGCAGGTCATTAGAGGAGAGGGATCTCAATGCTGTGTGTCAGAACTGAAAGGAAAATGGAGTTTCCTTGGTGCTGGAGAACAGTGTAATTAGCTGGGATAACAAGCATTGATATTTATTGTTGTGGAAGGCCAGGAGGAAACTGAAAAACAAAACTCCTGGTGTCTCCGCTCCACATCTGCCTAATTTGGGGGTAATTTTATCATTTTAATCTGCGTGATGTTCTTCCCCTTTTGCTAAAGTCCCCTGGTGTTTACCAGATGTCAGACATTTAATGAGGCCTCGGAGGCTCCGGGTGGGCTTGATTGCAGGTGTTTAGTGCCTACCAGGCCTTAGACAAACCCACAAGCGGATGTTTCCTGGTTTGCCGTGATGCACGCTACTTAAACCTTTCAGAAAATGTTAGTGGCCACTCGAGCCACTAGGGGGAGCTGGAGGCTACTCCATCCACTCTGCTCAACTTCGCCCAAGACTGGCGGGGTTGTAAGAGCAGAAGGCTTCAAGTTTTGGTGCATCAAGGTTTTAGTATTGTTCAAGGCGGAATTAGAGCTCTCACTCTATAGAGGTACTTGAGGCTGTATAAAGAGATTAGAAATATAGGATTCCTAGCATCTAGGAATTAAGTGCTGGCAAAATACCGATTTTCTCCTTTTCCTCGACTTCAATATAAGGATAATATTAATACCAATCCCTTAGATTTGTTGTAAGCTAAACATAAAATAATCCAGATGAAGCGTTTAGCTTGTGTCTGCTATAGTGTTAACAGTGCTCCACAAATGGTATTTATTTTTGATATTATTATGTAATCCCTTGAGTGTTCACTTCCTCTTGGGAATCCTCTTCTGTGGACCTTGGCCTCCAGCTCAGGCAGAGAGCTTCTTAGGTCACCTATGCCATAGTCATGGGCTCCGCTTCTCGAAGTAGTGTAGCTCCATTGCTTGAAGCACTGGGTCTAGGGTCACACAGACCTGGATTATGACACTTGTGACCCTATGACCTTGGGAAGTTATTTAACTTTGTTAAACCTCACTTTCAATGATATTTATTTTTTTCCAGTGTTAGTGAGATATAATTGGCATACAACATTGTGAAATGACCACAGTAGAATAACCTTTCAATCACTTCACGTAATTACTCTTTTTGGTGATGAGAATGTTAAGATCTACTCTCTTAGCAACTTTAAAATATATAATAGTGTTGTTAACTGCAGTCACCATGCTGTACCTAAATCCCCCAAACTTATTCATCTTATACCTGAAAGTTTGTATCCTTTGAGCATCTCCCCCATCTCCCCATCCCCCATACCCTGAGAAACACCATTCTACTCTCTATTTCTATGAGTTAGGCTTTTTCAGATTCCACATATAAGTGATCATACAGTATTTATATTTCTCTGTCTTACTTATCTCACTTAACAAAATGCTCTCAGGGGCCGTTCATGCTCGTGCAAATGGCAGGATTTCCTTCTTTCTCGTGGCTGTATAATATTCCAATGTTCCATGAAATATTATTCATATATATGTATAATAGGATATTATATACTTAATACATGTATAATAGAGTATTATATATTTAATATATGTACAATAGAATATTATATATAATACATAATGAGATATTATATATTATATATAAGGGATATTATATATTATACATAATATATAATGAGATAAATATAATATATAATGAGATATATAATGAGATATATATTATATATTATATTATATATTATATATAAGGGATATTATATATAAGGGAATATTATTTATACACACACACACACACACACACACATATATATATAATGTCTTGTGGCATCCTTTTTCTATCCATTCATTCACAGATGGAGACTTGGGTGGTTTCCATACCTTGGCTATTGTGAACAGAGTTGCAATAACCCCAATTTTATAATTTTTATCTCTGTTAAACTTACTTTGCTTTTGTTTTCCTAATTTCATTGAATTGTCTTTCTGCATCTTCTTACAGCTCATTAAGCTTCCTTAAAACAACTATTTTGGATTCTTTATCAGATAAATTACAAATTTCCATGTTTTTGGGGTTGGTCACTGGAAAATTATTGTGATCCTATAGTGGTGTCAAGCTTCCTTGATTTTTCACATTCCTGGAAGTCTTGCACTGCTGTCTTTGCATTTGAAGTAGCAGTCACCTCCTCCAATCTTTACTGATGAACCTTAGGAGAAAAATATCTTCTATTTGCCTTGCTAGGGATTCTGAGGCTTTCTCAAACCTTTTACGGACACACCTTCTCCACACTTCTTGCTGCCTCTCGCATGCCTTCTCTGGATCCTGCAAAGCAGGGAGCTGAACGCCGCCAGCCTCCCTCTTGCTTTCCCAAGGGTTGTGCTAAATGCTCAGGTTTGTGTTGTCTCCCAGGCCTGCAGAATCAGAACCGCTTTCTGAGCATGCTTACTAGCTATCCGCAGCAGCTGGCTCTTGCCTCGATTGGGAGCACACACGGGGAGACTGCATGGGATGAGTGTGTATGGGATAGGCTTTTGGTGTTCTAGAGGTAGCCGGTGGGCCAGTTGGGGTGATCTGAAGGTGATCCAGTGGCTTGTGGGCAGACCTCCCGATATAGTCTGTAATGTGGTAGTAGGATCCGCACCCTGTTGATTCTTTCCTTCCAAACCCTGGCTGCCACTGTCCCTGCCTGTTCACTGCTCCCCACCCCTATTCCCATCATGTGGCTCATGACTGAGTACTGGAAATGGGGCAAGAGACCAATGGACCTCTTTGATAGTCTCCTGAACAGCTGAGGTAACCAGGTGTTTCCTCACATGCTCTCACTTTTCCTCAAAGGCGAAAGCAGAGGTCCGAGAAGCACTCTCTTGGTCCTAAACTGTGTGGCCTTGGGGGCAGAGTGATTTGGGAGGGTCCAACAATTCCTTTTGATGCCAATGTCTCAGGTTATGTTGCTCCACTGATGTACTGGAACTTCTCTGCTGGACTTCCACAAAGGTTCTTTTGTCTGTGGGTGACTAAGGCAGCATTTTCCAGGGGCTCCCAGACTATGGCCTGGAGGCGGTTCTTGGGCCACTTCCAGGTCCACGGCTGGGACAGAAGTCTGTATGGCTATTACCAGATGGAGGGGTGGGCAAGATGCTACCCAGCCACTTGGTGGGTGGTGCTGGATCCCACAGATCCTCAAATGGACTTTTGTCCATGGGAGGATGCCAGATTGTTGTTGTTCAGGAGGAATACCATGAGGGACATCTTATGTGACTATCTTGCTGATATCAGTCTCGCTATCTTTAAAAGAATGAAACGATAATAATTTAATCACATAGTTGTTCTAGGATTATAGATGAAATAATTCATGAAACTGTACTTAGCATAGTCTCTAGTGCATGGTCAAGACTAAATACTTTTTTGGTACTATTATTATTCCTTAGTCCCAATGCTTATTTATTTTTTTAAATTTCTATGCTTTTTTACTATGTTTTATTTTCAGTGTTGTTTACTAAACAAATATTGGACATCATGGTCATAGGAGATTTTTTTCTTTTCTTTTCTTTTCTTAAGATAGAGAGAGAGAGAGAGTGGGGGGGTAGAGGGAGAGAGAAAAATCTCAAGCAGTTTCCACACCCAGGTAGGGGGCTGACATGGGACTCAATCTCATGACCTAAGCCAAAATCAAGAGTTGGACACTCAACCAACTAAGCCACCCAGGGACCCCAGAGATTTTTTTTTTTTTAACAAGAAGGTCTTCCTATTTCCTCTGAACTCATACTCCACCTACTTACAACTTTGAGTCTGATGATAAAGCTACCTCTGTCGTTTTAAGATTATGGAATTTTGGTTCAAGATGTATGGTCATCATTCTCTTAATCTTAGATGTCTCATTCTTTTAGCTAAGTATACATGGATTTGAAGATGGGCTAGATGTGATATTTTGAGAAAGAGCTTCTTTTAGCATGAATTTTCTTATCCTTAAAATGGAAATAAAAATAACTAACTCATGGTATTGTATTTTAAGATAAGCTTACAGGGGCGCCTGGGCGGCTCAGTTGGTTAAGGTCTGCCTTCTGCTCAGGTCATGATCCTGGGTCCTGGGATTGTGTCCCATTCTGGGCTCCCTGCTTCTCCTTCTCCTCTCCCCCACCTTGTGCTCTCTCTCTCTTACTCAAATAAATAAATAAAATATTTTTAAAAACTTTTAAAAAAGTAAAACAAGCCTACAGATAAAGCACAGTGCTTGGTGCATGGTGGGGTCTTAAGAAATGAGCCCGAGTGCTGGAGGAAGGAAGGTGGAAAGGTGGGCGAGGAAACGGGATCAGAGATAATCCAGTGTAGCTTGGCTCTAGGATCTGGAACTTAACTTACTAGAGGGCAGACTATAAACATTTGCATAAATATTCCCTCCTTTCTCTCTTCCTTTAGCATAGACCCTTTGCCCATTCTTATTTCTCCTTCTCTATGCCACTAGACTCAACTCCAAATCAACCAGGTAACATGTATGTGGATATAAGTTCGTATCCTTGTATTGGTCACTGATGCTTTGGTATTTTCACGGCTGATGGAGAAGAGACAACAATGGCTAAATGCACAACTGAGATTCTGGAGAAAATCAAGCAGGAGCCTATTACCAGGCTAGAAGGTCATATGTGGGCCCTTTACAAATGGAGGGAAGGGCTGATGGGCAGGGTCAAATAAAGATGCCTGGGGCCTCAACATGAAACGGACTCTGGAACAACTAGAGTGTGTGGAAGACGACATGTCATTTAATTCAGGTTTCTGCACACAACTCCATTTGGTGTTGGCTTCTTTCATAGTGTAGCATCTGCCCAATTGAACTGCATCTTGGAGTAAAATTACCTCCCTTGCCACCACTGATGGATTTCTGTTGAGGATGTTTTCAACAGGTGACAACCACTCTGAGCAGCTAATTGACAGCTGCCTAAAGTCAGCAGTTAGAGATGAACTTGAAAAATGCATGAGATATTATGCTGATGGAGACCTAGTCATTTTTTCCTCTGAACTTTAAATTGTTTAGTATACCTGCTGAGGTGTTTTCTGACTAAGAAAATTCCAAAAGAAACTAAAACATGAAAGAACTAATGAGAAGGTGAAAATATTTTTTGCTGACTTAAAGGATAGAAAAAGAGAGAAAACTTTCAATGATATTCTGAACAGGATTTTGTACTGTATCCTTGTAAGTTACTTCTATGTTTATACGTGTAAGCAAGGAATGAGGACAATCTGCAGAAGAAGATTCCAAATTAAGTTAGAAAAATTACATTGCGCTTGGTGTATGTGACTGAATTATCTTAAATATAACAACAGAGGCATAACAAACAATGCACTTTTCTCTTTCAATGAATACTTATTGGGTAGATATTTTTGAAATATTGGCTTAAATGTGCATGAAATTATTAGCTAGTCCATTTTACCATATGTCTAGGTGTGGCCCTGCCAAGGAGTTCATGATATCCTGTTATGGAGTTAGAAAAACTGTCTCTGCTTTTATTCTTAAATTGGATAAGAAATAAACTATTCTAGGTATCTAGTAACAGAAACGCCGCTAATCCAACCTGGATAAAAGGAAAGGGGAAATGAATTGAAAATGTTAGCGACATTGTACTCCACAAAGTTCATTTTGCATATGTCATTTTCCATAAATGTGGATTCGTCATCTCTAACACTGTCTCTACATGGGGTGAAAATCCTCATGTCTTTTTTTAAGGGTTGTAATCACAGAGAGAAATTTAATTTTATTTGGTTTAATTAACCAATTATACAAATGTGTTGTGAGTACCTACACTGTGCACTTCTATGGATTCACGGGGTGACTGATGTGAAGAATGAAATTCCATTAGGTGAAAAGAACTCCCCTCCTCCGGTAAGGAGGTGACAGTGCCATTTGAGCTATGATGTGAAAGATAAGAAACACCAGACATATGAAGATCTAGAGCAAAAGGAATAGCTGTTGCAAAGTCTTGAAGGTGGGAGTGAACTTGCTATCCGAGTGCATTGAAAAAGAAAAAGACGTTTTCGTTAGGAATCCTTACCCACAAGCCTGGATTCAGACTATGGAATGCCCTATGTGGCTCCCCAAATACTACACCAAAGAATCATTTTAAAGTGGTCATGGTTGGCAGGACCCCAGGCACTTAGCAGAAATGAACATAAATTTTCTCTGCGCAAAGAGGCTTAAAGTTCTGTCACCGTAAAGTTCCCCTAAATGCAAGAGGAAACAAGCCACCAGCCATGGGAGACAGCAGAAACTAGAGTCTGCAGAATCAAAGGCCTGAAGACAGCAAGTGCTAGGCTGAGCAGAATTAGAGTTTAAAATGAACACATTTAATATGTTTAGAAAAATGAAAGAGAGTATTTAATGTTTCTCTTTACCAACCGACATGTATTGGACACCTTTTATGTGTCAGGTAGTGTCCCAAGTGCACATCTTCAATTTCCTAACATCTTAGAAGGTCTCTATTCACGTTCATTCATTGTCCCAAGTGTGTGGCTGCAATTCAGGACACCCGTATAACCATATCCCTCCTTCTCCTGGATACATCTGCTGGGTTGCGTTTAAGGCGAGTTTATTTTTCGAAATCTATGTGCTGTATCTTTTGGTCCCACGTTGTGGAGCCTGTGGCAGGCTCCGTTTCAAGGGCACACCTGTTTCCTACTCTGCGTGTGACCTAAAACGAAAGGATGCGCTGGCTTTGGGCCTGAAACAGGTGGACAGATTTGAGAAATAATGATCAGTTTGATGACACAATGCATAAAATAAATACAGAATTCATGAATGAGAATGGTAAAGTGTTTGAATTATTTGGAGAGTTTAATGAAAGGCGAAGGACTCTCACACACATAAGCACACATGCACGCACACACACACCCAAATACACCAAGGAAAAAGAAAAAGGAAGGAAGGAAAAAGAGGAAAAAGGGAGCAAAAGAAAGAAGAACATTCCTACATTAACATTTGAATTTCAACTCTTTCATGATTACCATGACTGATTCTACTCAATCTATCCCAGAAATGACTAAAAATGTAGGCATGATCTGATAGCATTGATTAAAATAAAAGTGTTTTAAATGCAGATGAAAAATGTTAATCAGATATAAGAAACTTAACTCTTTATTGAAGAATATA
Organism: Enhydra lutris kenyoni; assembly: GCF_002288905.1. Lineage (NCBI taxonomy): Eukaryota > Metazoa > Chordata > Mammalia > Carnivora > Mustelidae > Enhydra > Enhydra lutris. Next base: position 64,454,251 of record NW_019154093.1, read on the forward strand.
AAGGCCTCATTTTTGGAGATCCTTAAATAAGAAATTATGGGATTCCTATATTCTTAAAACTATAAAACTTCCTTTATAGGCTAAGTGAAGCTTTACCTAAAAAAAGAGAGTAGCATATGAATGACCTATTAAATGTGGTTTCAGACTTCTAGTTTTATGACATTATCTCACTTTTAAGAGTTCCTCTCCTGAATGCTCCAGCCATGATCTGGATTAAAATAAACCGTGTGCATGTATATATGTATGTGTGTGTGTTTGTATTTACAGATATTCATACATATATATATATATGCATATATATATATATATATTAGAGCAGGTGTCATTAAAAGCATATGCACCCTTCTCGGTAGGATCAGCTAATTATAATGGGAACAATAACGAGAACAGTAGAAATCCACACCCCAGTTTTAAAAAAAGAGGTGATGGAGGAGCAAAAACTTTAATAATATTAATAACACAAATATTTAATAACAATTTTCATAGTGCTTTATCTTTTAACAAGCCTTATTTGAGTCTTACAGCTGTGCTTAACAGATACCTTTTATCCTGACCTATTTAGGGATTATTTGGTAGCAAGAGACCTGACTTACTCAAGTAGATTAAGTAAAGGGAGATTTATTACAAGGAGAAAGGAAGTCTAACAAAACTGAAAGCCAGGAGGTATGGGTAGGAATCATAACGTGCTGAAATGAAAGAGGAAAGTTCTTGGTAGAACAAGCTTCTTTCTACTGCTTTGCATGGGTTTTCTATCTCCCTGCTAATCGCCTCCCCACTCCACACCCCCGCCCCCCGCCAGCTTTCTTTCTCTCCTGAATTCTACTTCTGGCAGTTCTAGCAAATCGTACCCCAATTTAAAATCCCTGAGAGCAAATGGGTGGGAGTGAGGAGCAGAGAAAGTGAAATGACCGCTATGAATGAAATGGAACAAGGGATGGGGCCACGAGTTAAAGAGCTTTCTTAAGGGTAACTCATGGGGGAAGGCGTGGCTTAGGGGGCTGGAGCCCCAACCTTAAATGTGTCAAAATATATTCCTTTTACAGAGGAGGGCACAAGGTTCTATTTTCTTCACTGCCCAGCATCTGACTGAAATCCGAAAGCCCTCAGTGTGGTCAATTGACATAAAAGCAATAGGAATTATTAAAATACACTTGGCAAATTTCATCAGTGTGCTAAGGACTACAGTGATATTTTATGAAATATTAAATTTTTTCAAAGGGCATTTTTCTCATTTCCTGTACATCTGTTTTCTTCATCTCTAAACACATAAACTAGGACACAAGCAAGTTCTTTACCACTCGGAAGAAAATTCCATGCCAGACTGAAAGTAGGAAAACGCAGGGACTGACCTTTAAGTCCTTTCCAGTTTCCTGAACATAAACTTGGTCTTAGAAGGGCTTTTGTCAATTAGGAGACATTCTTTTCTGGTGATGTATGATAAACTGGGGCTTTCTGCTTTCTTATGTGTAATGCCCAGAAAAGCATATTTGATCAGAAAATACAGTCCACTTTGTCATCCATTCTAAAGGCATTCAAACACAGATTTTTTTTTGCATTATTTGAAAGTTGAAGGGTAATTTTTGTTGCTTAGATAACAGAAAACAGGTTTCTGTAAATAACCTTCAGTTTGACAACTTGAATGGCACATAGGTGAGTCTTTCCTTGTATGATGACCCCAAACCTTCTGACAGGTCCTTTTCCAGCTGGCTTATCAGTTTTCTACAGTGGGGCTCTTGGGGCTAAGTGGACAGGGAGTCAACGATGCCAGCTCTTCCTTACTTTCCCAGTCTGCTCACTAAGCAGACAATCCTAGGCCATGCCCAAGAGTGGGTAGAACCTGGGACTCCCCTTTATTGTCTCAGCCTCTGTTATGTCTCAGTGCCTCCCCCGGAGTAGATGCTTAATTATTGTTTATTAAATTAATGAATTCATTTTTTCACCTTAAGATGTCATCTGAAATCAGACATTTAATTGGAAATCCTCATCACTGGGAAGTTTTCAGAGTAGGCACAGTACGTAGTCCAGGTTGAAAGTAAGCTGTGAGCTAACCTGTAAACTAACCCAGGGTGAACATGAGTCTGAGTGACCCAGAAGTCATCCAGTATTCATCATGGCCATTTCTCTGGGATATTCTGGAAACTAAGTCTTCTATAGTCCTTCAAGGCTGAAATAATTCTAAGCCAATACTACTTATATTGGCCAGAATATAGGATAGAGAGTATAGAATAAAATAGTTTCCACTGTCTCTGAGCTCTTTTTCTGCTTTCTCTTCTTTTCCATTACTTCATAAAATATTCAGTAATGTCAAGTATGTTGTAGGCCGTGGGAAACAGAAGTGAATAAGATATGGTTTCTACCTTCAAGAAACTCTCAGTCTGAAAGAGACAAAGGGAATTAACGAACAGTAATGAAACATTCTGGATGTGCTCAGGGTGCATGGTGGGTACTATGGTTGTGAAAAAAGAACCATTGTCATCTGGAGATTTGGGGACTGGAATCATGATGTTTTTATAGAGTTGAACTATGAATGGCAGTTCTTTGTATATTTCTTAAAGTTCATATTGTTTCATCTTGGAAGATAAGGAAGATAAGGAAAAGAACATCAGGTATTAACCTGTAATTGGGAATTTTCCACCAAATATTTTTAAGGTTATCTCCTTTTGAAAGAATAGTGCATGTCATACCGAGCCATTCTGCTCCAGAAGTTTATCAAGCAGACTATGCGGTGCCAGACTATTCCCCAGCACAGAGAAGGGAGTCAGCATGGTGTGCTGGGTGAATGTAGTAGCTACCTACTTCCCAGCCCAGGGCAGGGCATAGCTGATGCTAGAGATATAGCTCTCATTTGTTGATATGCAAATTCCTGGTTTTCTTCTATCAAATATCTGCATATCTGATTCTGGATTTTGAATTTGGAAAGTTTCTGAAGACATGTAGTGGTCATTTTCTAAGGTATGTCTGTCTATATAAAAGTTGAGGGAGGGCAGATAAGGCAAAGAGGAAAGAGTAAGATCGCAAAATGTGAAAGAAAAAAAATCGAGTATATATTTACTAGATCTAGGTGCTATTTTCTAAATCCTAAAATTTCTCATGGGGTTTCAGACCATATGGATTTAATTATTTTCTTTTTCTAGCAGATGTTCAGAGACAATTTTCACTTGCCAAAGACTGTAGGAAATGTCCAACCAAAAGGAGACTGGAGTGATAAATCTGACAGGTTTTTGGTAATGAATGTATTAAAATAACAAATACAATTTACATACTTAGATGCTTATTTTTATTGCAAAAGCCTTTGGAGAAAATATTTAAACCACTATTTAAGGTCTCTAACATCATAAATGCCTACTAATTGGCCTGTATCTACCCTTGCCTGTCATTTCAACTCAGCCTGTTGTATAAACACTACATTTTCTAAATCCATTTCATGAAGTCTAAAAACTGAATAATGTTCAGATGAAAAGATGGAAAGGGAAGACAGAAAGCCTTGTCGAATGGGTTTCCCAAGTGCTTTTTTTATATTCTAGTGTTTTTCTCACCTTTGAGATCCAGGAAATCAATGACATAATCACATTTCTTTGACCATAATAAATATTAACTCAATTGGTATGTTTCTCAGTAGACACAGAAACAGAGAAAGAGAAGTGAAATGTTTTTCAGATGGTTTTACTGAACCATGGTGAGGCCCTTCAAACATTCCCTACTTCACAACACCTTCTATTTCTCCAGTGAGTAAGAACTGTATTTGTCAGATTTCTGGTCTGTATTCTTTAGAAAGTGCTGGAGAAATATTGCCAAAATCATTTTCTGCCTTCCATTTTTCTATGACCCATGATGATATTTCCATCTCTCTTAATACATTCTTTCTTCAGTAAGATTTATATCACCCAGATTTGGAAGTCATGTAATATCACCAAAGTACTCGATGGGTTGAGACGATCACAAAGGTCTGCCCTTGTTCCCTGGGAAGGGACATAGATCTCACTGCTCAATGGGAGGAGCATCAGGATGATACTTCTAGAAGACCAAATGGGATAAGAGATACCAGTGATAGCCATCTTTGCCAAATGCAATCTACCACAGTCTACCATTTGGTCATAACAATTCACAGTTTTCACATGGGAATTACATCCACCCCTGCCTCAAAATTTCCAAAATTTTATCCCATTACATTACGACATCAGCTCACAGACTAGTATTTTATCATTTAGACTCATGTGCAGCAACTTAGTACATTTCAATCTAAAGACTTATGAATTAAAAGGGACGAATGTCCTCCAGCTCCCCTCCCCCCAAACCTACAGTTCTGACACTTGAATAAGACAATTGTTCAAAAGTGGGAATATGAAAAGTACACCGTATTCACTGGCTCACAGCACTTCTGAAATCCCACAGGAAACATTCTGTCAATTCCTTGATTAGGGCTCAATCTTACTCTATAGAAGTTCTCAATCTCTTGGTCCTGGTTTCTTGAGTTCTTCCTTTGTCACAAGAAAAAACCTGTGGTTTCAGCTGAGGTATCTTCTTAGCTTGTTCTTGCCTATAAAATGGTGCTGATACAAAGGGTTTTTTTCATTGTGTACTGTCTCTGCCCCTTTCAATCTATGATGGCAATGCTTGTGCCAAAACAATCCTTTTTAAAAATCTTGGTGACCTTTCTATAAATCCTGTTACAGCTACCTCTTGTACACAAAACCCACAAGTACAAGTAACTTTGTGACTGGTTCTTTTCTACCTTGGGCTCCCTGAAAAGAAGATAAATGACAAAAATGACTTATATTTTTACAAGCCCTATTTTTCTGTGGAATCTCAAGGTACTCCCTTAAGGTCATTAAAATGCCTTTTGTTTGTTTGAATTTTTTTTTTTAATAAGACACTATATTAGAACTTGCTAAAATCAACAAAAGAGCTTTTCGTTCTATCCAGGATTTGATCTTTCCTGTGATACTTAATTTGAGAATAATTTCCATCTGGGGAGACTAGGAATGAGAAATAGTTTTATTTTCCAGGCCAGCAAGTCCTGAATCTTAGATATTTAACAGGTTTTTTTGTTTGTTTGTTTGTTTTTCCTTAGCTCAACTTGTTCTTTTTATATTTTATCAAAGGCTAGGAGAAGAAGCCAGGTGGTGATTTTAATATTTTGCTTGGAAATCCACTTAGCTAGAGCACAATGTTCAATGGGGTACATTTTCTATTTTTCACATTACAGTGGGCAATAGTGTTGCCAAGCTTTCTGCCTCTACATAATAAGGAATCCATCTCTATAGCTTCCAGTAACATTTCATTTCTTATTCATTCATAACATTCTTATTTTCCTTTAAACCCTTACCGACAGTGTTTGGGCTTTGAGGTCCTTTATGTACCTGCTAACACTCTTGCCCAGTTCCTTAAGATCTCACTAAATCTTCTCAAGCTCCTTCTAGCTTTTATCCCCTGTCGCAGCCCTGAGCCAATACCCCCGATTTTTAAGTTTTTGTAATGGGAACACCCATTTCCAGATATCAAATTAGGTATGACTACTGATTGTTACATAACAAATTACTTCAAATCATAGCAGCTTAAAAGAACAATTGTTTATTTTATTCACAGCTTTGCTATTTGGGTGGGGCTCTGTGGGAGTAGTTTATCTTTGTTCCAGGCAGCATGGAATGGGACAGCTTGATTGTGGCCTGAAGGATCCATTTCCATGATAATTCATTCGATCAAGGCTATTGACCCAGAATTGCGAGCCAAGGGCCTTAATTTCCCTTCCTGTGGGTCTCTCTGTGGGTTTCTGGGACTTCCTTACAGCATGGAGGTGGCTTCCAGGGCTGAGCATTCTGAGAAAGTGTGGTGGAAGTGCATGACATTTTTTATGACCTACCTTCAGAAGTCACATAACATCACTTCACTGGAAATCTATCGTTTGAAGAACATCAAGGTCATATTGTTGGAAAAACGTGTCCAATGGGAGATATTATTACAGCTATTCTTGGGGGGGAGGGGACCAAAACAACCCGCTACAACTTGTATTGGTGAAAAAGTCTTCCTGTTTATGGGTCACCGGCAAGTCATTTATTACCTTTTAAAAATCTTCATATTTGACTTTGTCATTTGTATATGTACTTTGTATATTGAGAATACTAACCTATTATCTACCATATCCATTGCCAATTGTTTGTTTGTTTGTTTTTGTTTTTTTTTCCCCTAGGACATTTCTTTTTGGATGGATTTTCAGTGGGCCAGACTAGGGTAGCCATCCCAGCATAGGTGCGAGAAGTGTGCTGTGGCTCAGTGTGCATGGGCAGACTCATGTCCCCCTGGGCTCTCATTTGTTACACATATGAAAATTGACAATAAAAGAGAGCAAGGAATTTGTCAAGCAAAAATAAGGACATTATATTTGCCCCTACCCAGGGTGTGGGGAGCAATCTTATTCTGGGGAGGCATTTAAAGGGAAGAACTTCCAAGAGCAGGTAAATAAAATGTACTTCTTATTTGCAAACATTGGACAGCACCTGGCACGTAGTCAGTGCTTTAAATGTGTGATGAACTTGTTTTCATCAGTGACAGTCTAAGTGTGGGTTCTCCCAAAAGGAGTCCCTGAGAGGATGTGGGCATAAGTTGTTTATTTGGGAAGGGATTCCAACAAGCAGCATGAGGTGGTTTGAAAGGGGGACAAGGCCAAGGGAAGAGGGTGCTACAGTTAGGTTACCGATGTGGACAAGTGGAACTCAATTTATCCAAGGTTCTTTAAAAGGCTATAAAGAACATAGCTCAGAATAATCCCACCAAGAGATAAGGAGGCTGGGGTCTCCCGCCATCAGCTCAAGCCCCTCAGGGATGGGTGTTATTCCTGAGAGCATTAACACTCTGGCACATCCAGCCTCCCTTGAATGCAGGGGCTTGAGAGAAGAAGCCATTGGCATGTGTAGAAACTGCATACCTTCGTGGTGGGTGCAGGAATAGAGGCAGGGCTCTGGCACCATCTACAAGAGTGACATATTGCATAAAGGGAAAAAAAAGAAAAGAAAAACTAGAAAGAGGGAATAACATAAATGGAGTGAGAAAAAAAAAGGAAATCCATTTATGGAGGAAAAATTAATTCTCCTACAACTCCTAAGAATGATGTAAAACCCACGACATTTACCATAACTTTTGGGGTCAAGTAATATAATTTGGAACTTTAAATCATTTCATATTTAATTATCTGAGTTGAATGTGTGAAGTGGTACATTTCTGAGTTAGAAGCAAACAGACTTTGGCTAAGGGTTCTCTGCTTAAAAACTGCCTTTTGAAATAAGAGACAAGGTACCGGGAAAGAGAATGCTGGTTTACTACAGAAAGAGAGATACGAGAGTTCTGGCCAAATGAAAAAATGGAAATTCACTGTCCTTTCACTCCCTCCCTCCCTCTCCCCTTCCTTCCTTTCTTCAAATGTACAACTCAAAGAAAATGCTTTTGTAAAATATACATGACCAGACATCGATTTAGCACATTATACCTTTGTTTTTACCTTTTATGTCATCCTGGAACTTCTTAAGGTAATGACGTGCTTGTAATTAATTGTTGCCTATCATTTAATAACAATTCGGCCCTTCCAAACTGTATAGTCTTTACATTAGCTCCAAGCTGTCACTGTCTGATTACCATTCGGTACTCATCTCCCAGTGAATGATAACAGAATTAACTTAACAAACATACAGAGTAAAATGAAATGTCAACTTTTATTACATACTTTTCTTCCATCTGCCAGAGCGGTTTTAAATGCCAGTTTTAAAAACGTAGAGAGAAAACCAGCCAGCCTTTCAGTGGAGTTTGCATATGGCTGCCTATGGCGTATGGCGTTTGGGTGTTGTCCTGCGTGGTAGCTCAGAGCACTGCTGAGCCCTGACCTGGTGGTGGCATTGGGCTGCACATGGCAGTAATCCCTTGTCCATCTGCGTCCTTTCTCTGCCTGGGATAAGCTGTTATGGTTGAACAGCTCTGTTTTGCCTTTTTTCTGAAAATTTCTTGAATTTCAAATCTTGGCTATTGCATTGGCAAAAGTTCTGCTTTCCTCTTTCAAGAGAGATACTACATCTTCTCTTCCTTCCCAGACTGCTATCCTAGTTGATTGTTATCCAAAAATATGCATCCCCCTGTTTGGGGTTTTGGTGGTAATTGTTTGATAAAATATGGCAGCTTGTGAGATAGACTGAGGACAATCTGAAGAGTTTAATTTTTAAGGTCCCTGGCTAAATCCAACAGCCTAACTGGGATATTAGCAACTCACCCAGAATAAATTAGGTACTTCAGTCAGATTTTACAATAGCATTGTGCATATCTCCTTCATATTGTTCATCAATACTTATCTTTTATTCCCACCCCACCCTTATTTATTTCTACAGTCCAATTAGAATGCAAGTTCTAAGAAGGTAGGAACTCTGTAATACATCTGTGCAAGTATACTTCTGGCATACCCAGTACATAGTAGGTGCTCAATAAATACATTTTGAATAATTGAGCGATTGTCATCTTGCAGCCTACTGAGTCCATCCATGTGAGAGTGTATTGAGTTAAAAATCAATGAAATGGGTGACAACTGAACTTACCTTCCTAACAGGGTGTTACCTGGAAAGGGCAGTTGCAAATTTGCCTGTGAGCAGGTCTACCTTGTCACTGTAGCATATAGTGAGTTAAAAATGAACAAATCCGAGCACTGAACCATCTCATTTCCTGTTTCTGGCAGGTAGCACCCAAGGTAATCAAAGTTTTAGGCTTTTGCCTTACGGTCCCATGTTCATGACGGGGTATTCCAAGATAATGGATAAGGGGCTCCAGAAAGTAGGGTGCAGATATGAGCAGAAATGCAGAAAAGATGCTGCTTAGAGAGACCAGAGTCAGAAGGGATGATTGGATGATTGGAGGGACAATCTGAGCACTGAGGTAGCTTCTAAGCTCATCAAAGGCATGGTGAGGTGGGAGGTAAATTGCTGGGTGGCAGAAGCTTCCAGAGAGGTAAGCTAGTATATACAGTCTTGCCGCCAGGAGAAAGTAATAACAGTGGCTTTCCCAGGCAGACTTGCTAGGGATCACTCCTCTTCTTAAAAACTGTTGCTTCGGGAGGCCTGGGTGGCTCAGTCGGTGGGGTGTCTGCCATCTCCTGGGGTCATGATCTCAGGGTCCTGGGATCAAGCCCCATATTGGACTCATAGCACCATAGAGAGGCGGCTTCTCCCTCTCTCTCTGCCACTCTCCTTGCTTGTGTTCTCTCTCTCTGTCTCTCTCTCAGACAAATAAATAAATAAAATATTTAAAAAACAAAACCAAACCCTACTGCTTCTTCCATAGTGATGCACTTCTCTGTTGGAGTGCTGGTCCAGTCTCCTGCAAAAGGCTTTTTATTCCTTCTGAAGTGTTTCCACTGGGTCCAAACAATGGCAGTGCTCATTTCTTTAATAGAGTCAAATTCATCTTTGTTGAGTTCGGATGACTACAACATGGTTTGTCTTTTAAAAATATTTGTTTGCATAGGTTGTTTTTTTTTTTTTTAAGATTTTATTTACTTATTTGACAGAGATCACAAGTAGGCAGAGAGGCAGGCAGAGAGAGAGAGAGAGGAGGGAGAAGCAGGCTCCCTGCTGAGCAGAGAGCCGGATATGGGGCTCGATCCCAGGACCCTGGGATCATGAGCTGAGCTGAAGGCAGAGGCCTTAACCCACTGAGCCACCTAGGCACCCTGTTTGCATAGGTTTTGTCTTGGGTTTTAATTCTATTCCTCAGGGATTTGTTACTTTTTCACATGACTAGCTTCTCCAACTCCTTGAAGGCACTCTTATTCCTTGTGTTAAGGAGATTAACTCTAGTGACCGCATAAGAGGAAGCCTGGAATCTCAGGAGCTTACCCCAATGAAGGCTTCTTTCTTTCTCATGCCAGTCAGGATGCCTTCCTGAGTCGTGTAAACTAAGCCCTCTGAAATATGTGGCCCTCAAGATCACTTTGACGGAGGAAAAAAAGAGATGGAAACAGCAAATCTACTCTTACCTGCCCAGTCCTTGAAGCGACACATGCAGCTGGATCCACGGCCAGAACTAGTCATGTGACCACAACCTGCCCGCAGGGGCCTCTGCAAAATTGAGGGGACAGAGGAGAACAGGTGGGGTTATTTTTTTCAACTGCTTGAATTTCCCAGAACCTTTGATCCATTGCTTTGCTTTTCTATTCTTTTTTTTTTTTTTTAAGATTTTATTTATTTATTTGACAGACAGAGATCACAAGTAGGCAGAGAGGCAGGCGGGGGTGGGGGGAGCAGGGTTCCTGCTGAGCAGAGAGCCCAATGTGGGGCTCAATCCCAGAACCCTGGGATCCCTTGTGGAAAGCAGAGGCTTTAACCCACTGAGCCACCCCGGCGCCCCTTTTCTATTCTTTCAATTAGCTCTTCTAGGACAGAATTCCAAGTGCCTTCATTGCCCAAAACCTTTATGCCAGCCGTATAGTTCATCAGCCGCACGACAATGCCTGTACAGTAATTGTCCCCGGTTCGCCATTGCATGAAGGCAACTATACCTACAAAGCTGAAAGGCTAGCGGGCGGGGAAACTGGAAATTAAAATAGGATATTACACATGGGCTGCTCATGCTGGTAGGGACCTTACAGCCACACAGAGAAAGAATAGCCAACCCCAATCCTTCGTGCGTCAGACGGTTCTAAATCTAAGGAATTAATGGGGGGTCCACGAGGCTGGAGGAGAATTGAGGGCGATGTGTCAGGGCGTGGGAGAAGCCAAAAGCCGAAGGACACCCGTGAGCATGGTGCATTCAAAGAATGCTCAGGAACCCATTTCTACCAGAGGCGGGAACGGGAAGGGGCCCTGGGCAGGGAGGAGCTGAGATACAGGCAGCGCACACGTCACTCAGATACTCACGGTTTTGACATTATTATAAGAGCAGTGGGATTCATCAAAGTTTTTAAGCAGGGCAGTTTAAGAATCAGACACATTTTAGAAAGACTGTTTTGGCTTCAGTGTGAAAGATCCAGTTCAGATGGAAAAGGATGAATTCAGAGACAGAAATTAGGTGATTGTCATGATAAACTCAACAGCACTGTATAGTCCTCTGTCGGAGGGTAATATCAGTATTATCAGAAAGCTTAGAAGATGGATTTTCAAGACTTTTTCTACCTGCTCCATCTAGAATTTGTCTCCACTGGAGTTTCTGACTCAGCAACGGAACACAGCCAACTAGGTGTTTCCAACCTGCCATGGTTACAAATTACCAAACTTCCAGTTTGGGTTTAAAGAAGACACCTGGAGAGATGTGTATTTACCGTCCCCCTAAAATTTGAACTTGTTTTGGGGGATCACATTTTGTACTTCCTTTTATTTCTATCTGGAGTTCTAGGTACACAATAGATACTTTAATTTAAAAACTAGGTACAGCATAACATAAAATACAACAAATTTTGAAATCATTATTATAACAAGCACATCTACTATCTCTCAGATTATCTTTTTAGTAATTCCCTGATCTTACAAAGCTGCTTTGGAGTATATTTACAGTTGAATGTCTTTACTTACCAGAGGAAAGAAAAATAACAAAAATATGGATTAAGTGGATGAAGGGCCCCCCCCCCCCCCCCCCGCCACAGTGATCTTGATTGGAGGAGCATTTCCATGTGATTTTCTCTTTAAGCTATTAATCTGGGTGGAAAAAATATTCAAAATAATTAAGCTCATCCTTTAAAGATGGATTAAAGATATCCATATTTGAAAGCTAGTGAGGCACCATTTGTCATAGGAACCACTGCAGCTAGCACAGTGTCTTTTTGACATGAATACAGCAAGAGAACAAAGCTTTGTTCTGACCCTTAGACCTTATGGTGTAAGAGGCCAACATGTAAAGAAGATATTATTGACGCCACCTTTACTGCAAATATGGAGCTTTTGGAGTATCAGTGCTGATATATATGTAGGAGGATATTTGTTAAAATTACAAATGCATGTGGCGTGTTAGCGTAGCCTCTTTACCTGCAGACGAGGAATGTGCACCATCTGCCCGAAACAGAACCACGTTGTGCTGGCGTAGTTTGAGATGATCACTCTGGCAACGAAATGAACGTCTCAGTGGGAGCTGGGCACCACCACAGAGCTGAAATTCTTGTTAAATTAAGATTATCCAACCCCACTGAGGAAGATAATCCATTTACATATTTACACCCCGAGCTCTTAATTTTCTAGACAGGCCTTAAGAAGAAGGACTATCCTCTGCACAAGAAAACAAAGAAATTAAATGTTTATTCCATTCCTTTCTCTTTTTCTCATCAATCATATAATAAACAGCAGAACAATGTGATTCCTAACGGGCTTTGATTGCCAAAGTGTTTCACTTTGAATATTTAAGCTTATAAGGGCAAGGATCAACATAGTTTTGGTCTTTGTTATGTTCTTACCAAACACAAAAAAAGGTGTTCAGTAAATATTCATGGAGTGAATATAAGAATGAATGGTTACATTGATTCCATTTTCTTTTTTTGTCTCCTAGACAGCGCTATAGCTAATTTTATGAGTTTTTTTTTTCTAATTAGGACTAGGTTTACAAAGTAAACATCAAGTTTCATTAACAATAGAGTACAATAAATTTTTTTACTTATGATATAATAATAAAGTCACTTACAAAAATTATACATTTTCACATAGATACATTTTTTTTAAGATTTTATTTATTTATTCGACAGAGAGAGATCACAAGTAGGCAGAGAGGCAGGCAGAGAGAGAGAGGAGGAAACAGGCTCCCCACCAAGGAGAGAGCCCGATGTGGGGCTCGATCCCAGGACCCTGGGATCATGACCTGAGCCGAAGGCAGAGGCTTTAACCCTCTGAGCCACCCAGACGCCCCCATAGATACATTTTTTTAAATAATTCTTTGAGTATAGTTGACACACAGTGTTACATTAATTTCAGGTGTACGATATAGCGATTCTTCATCTCTATACTTTATGCAGTGCTCCTCGTTTTTATTTTATTCATTTTATTTTTTTAAGTTCCGGTTAGTTGGGGCACCTGGGTGGCTCAGTCAGCTAAGTGTCTGCCTTCTGCTCAGGTCATGATCTCGGGGTCTTGGGATTGAGCCCGGCGTCAGACTTCTCGGGGGGAGTCTACCTCTCTGTCTCTCTCTGCTCACTCCTGCTCACTCTCTCTGTCTCTATCTCCCAAATAATTAAATAAATAAAATCTTTAAAGAAATAAATAAATCCCAGTTAGTTAACATACAGTGTTATACTAGTTTCAGGTGCAGGATATAGTGATTGGACACTTCCATACAACACCAGGTGCTCATTGTAACAAGTGCATAGATACATTTTTGATCATGTTAAGTCATTCAAAGTGACTCCTCACTTCACGTCTCAAGGAAATATGTTGAAGGCAAATGTTGTGTTTTTGTTGTTGTTGTTGTTACTGATTCATACTTTGGCTAGTGACAAAATAATAATTCTAATAATCATCATCATAATTCAAAACATGTCCAGAGATTTTTAAAGATTATAAAGAGACTTCAGGTAGTAGAATCTCCTTTCATCTTCACAGAGTCTGAGCTTGCATTGCAATATTTACTTTTAGGAACCTGCAAAGACAGGAATGTGGCATCTGTAGTAACAGGTACTGATTGAAGAAAAGTCCCAATTCAGCACAGCCAACTCAGCATTTGGAATTCTGTCCGCCTTAATCTTCATCATGCCAGCAGCCCTGCATCAGTGATTTCATAGCTAATTGGCATTAACTTTGTACCTTTCTTTATTTTCTTTAAGAAAAAGAAACACAAACTCCTTAGGTATCTACAAAACTAGACTCCTTTGAAAAGTTATGCTCATGTGAAAATAAGTATGGAGATTATTCAAAAACACGAGGTGTATAGGATCTGATGTTAAGTGGAATATATATTATGTAGAAAATACGGATGGAAATAAAGATTAGAAACTAACATGCAAAAATTACAATAGCTAGTTAGGGTTTAAGGTTATAAATGATCATTTTTCCTTTTACAGAATGACAAAACTGGTGTAGCTTTGTTTCCTTATTTTATTTGCCTTTTTTTAAAAGATTTTATTTATTTATTTGACAGAGAGAGAGAGATCACAAGTAGGCAAAGAGGCAGGTGGGTGGGGGTGGGGGTGGAGGTGGGGGAGCAGGCTCCCCGCTGAGCAGAGAGCCCGATGCGGGGCTCTATCCCAGGACCCTGAGATCATGACCTGAGCCGATGGCAGAGGCTTAACCCACTGAGCCACCCAGGCGCCCCTGTTTCCCTATTTTAAATAGGGAAGATAGATAATATAGTCTGGGGCCATTATAAAACAAAAGGATTATCCTGGAAGTGTGAACACACAGCTTGAGATTACTTTACAGGAGTGGACATAATGTCTTTGGAATTGCTACACTATTCTGTGTTCCCTGTATGGGCATTCAGTTCAGACTACTTTTATCTTCTTAAAAAAAAATTCTTCATTCATTCATGTTACAACAAATTGTTAAATCCAAGCAAGTCTAATTTTTAACAGTAAGAAACAAAAATGAGCTATAGGTTATAGATATTCAGATATACTACAAGGCTGGAATGGACTAAAAGAGAAATAATTATTAACAAAAAGGAGAAGGAAATAGTCACAATCGGATCTATTAATCCAAGTAAATACTGAATGATATTTTGATATTATTTAAAAAATCTTCCCCACACCATATTTTTCATTTTAAAATCTAACATTTTAAAATGTTAACCCTCATCATATACTTATTAATTTGTGACATGGACATAAATAATACTGTTTTGTGATTATAAACCTTGAACTCATGCTGTGTGGTTCAATGCATACCTATTGGTTATTTGCAAGAGAGAGGAAAAACTAATAATGGATACATGATTTATTTCATGAGTGAAATAAAACCATTTTTTTTAAAAATTCTGTCTTTTCTAAAACAATATGAAAGAGCTGTAAATGGGAAAGAAATGAAAGTTCTACATGTATAGTGACCTTGTCATTTTGTCTGCAGCTGTGTCATCACCTAGAACATGCAAGCGCTCTGACCTTTCATTTTCGAGAAAATTTGCAAATAACTTTTATACCAAAAATGAGAAACCATTCCTTCCATCCACAGCACCAAAAGAACATCATTGATGAAAACTTCAATGTCAGTGATCAAATGAGGGATATTGTAACTTAGTGCTTACAGAAGGGATAGAGAGAAAAGAAACTGAGTTTGATGTCTGACTGCTTAACCTGGAGAAACTAGGTCCTGCAAAGAAGAGCCCTTTTGTGAGAAATACACACACAACCAGTTAGAGGGAAATGTTGATATTATTAAATACACAAGGGTACCAAATCTGCTCATGTATACTAAGCCTCAAAATAACATTCTGAGCATAAAAGATTTAGAAAGAAAAAGAACCATGGCTCTGGAATGAGCACTCAATAATATGACAACTATAAAAGGCTTACTTTGGAATTCAGAGATCAAAAACGAGCTGTAGTCTTTGCAGCTCTGTTAGGAATTAGACCCAAACCACTTCTTTTTTTTATGACAGTATTCAACTGTGCACTTTAGATCTTCCCAACAGAAAGTCTAATGAGCCCTGTGGAGGCCATACTACCTGCCAAGAAAATAATCCATCCTCCAAAAACCCCAGCAACAATATTCCTCAATGTTCAGAAAAAGTGCTGAAATGTTGTCATTCAAAAGACTCTCTACAATCCTCTCTGGCAATCTTGGAGAATCTAATGAGTGAAAAGCCAAAGTATACAAAAGAATCATCATCTCCAGATTTAGGGGAAAAAAAAAAAAAAGCAAGTGCTATAAGTCAGAAAATTAACTACTGACTGTCAAAAATGACCTTCCTAGAGTGTCAAACAATGCCTGTCAGGACTTCTCAAGTTACCCCAGCAGGAAGGCCCAGTAACTGAGGAGAGACCACAGTGCACTGATTCACTGCCCCACTAATGTGCAACCTGTTCTTAACATTCTTATTTCCATTTCATTTTGGAAATATATTTTAAGACTAAATAATCCTTAGACTAGCGAGTGAGCAAATCTGGTAACGAGTGTTACAAAGAAGAAAGCTGTCATTCAAAAAATTTTTTTCTACTCTTTTCTCTCTTTTTATACCACTCATTGGCTGTTCTCTTCTTTTCTCATCAAACATCAGTATTATTTTTATTTTCACATTAAAGGAGTAGACAGGATATCCTCTATTATTTTATTTTCACATTAAAGGAGTAGACAGGATATCCTCTAAGGCATATAGAAATCAACATTTCTGACCCACCTTGAGGTGAGTTCTTCCTCATAGATTGCTAAGGGGGAAAAAAAAAACATATGACAGTGAGTAAGGAACTAGATCTGCCCTAAAAGAGCTTATATTATAGTTATTATTCAGACAATTATGTTACAATTATGGTACAGTGTATTAACTACTGTAATAAGGCAACAACAGAGACTTAACATAGCACCTGAAGTATATAGCAAATTTAGTCTTGGAGAAATGGGGAATCTTTCTGGAGAAAATGATTAAGCTGAGAACTGAAAAAGGTGATAGAGTTTGCCCTCTGAATGTGCTACCCTCTGATTATACGAGAAAAAGAGTTTAGAAGATCAAAGTTGCGATTTTAGCTGGCAAGTCACTTAGGCTGTCTGTGTCTTGATTGTCTTTTCTCTGAGCCTGGTTTTGCCAACCTGATTAGGTTATTGTGAGGAGAAGAATGTGTCAAGGTAACGAATTAAAAATGGGTGCACAATGACAAAATGTTGTTATAACATTTTATTAATTAGAAAACTTACATGGTGTGATGGATGATATTTAAGACGGTCCCTAGAGATTCCCACCTCCTGGTATTCACTCCCCTCTGTAATCCTCTTTTCCTTAAATATGGCCTGGATTTCATGACTCCATCATTAAAGTAGAATATGGCAGGAATTCTGAGATACCATTTTCAAAATTAAGTGATAAAACAACTAGGTCTTCTGTATTGGGGGGTCAGTTCTCACTCCCACTCTTCCTTGGATTCATGACCCTGGGGGAAGGAAGCTGCCATGTGATGAGACAGCTGTAGTAAAAGGACCATGCAATGGGGCACCAACGTCAACAAAATTCATAGAAATGAGTTTGGAAATGAATGACATTCCTGCATCCACCCAGTTGAAACTTCAGATGAGACCACGGCTCTGGCCAATGGCCTCCTCATTGGAGACCATGAGCCAGATGGAACCTCCTAAACTGTGCCAGGGTTCCTGACAGGCTTGTTGAACACGTTGGAGTTTCACTGAAACTACAGAGAGATCACAGATTAGAAGAAAAGAACATAACCAGAACTAAGGGATTCTCATAAGATTAAGAACAAAACTGAAATAGTTCCTCCCTAACAGTGTATAAAGTGAGCCCGCATAAGATCATTATTTTTTATTTACTTTTTTTTTACTTTCTATGTCTTCAAATATTATTTTTCTAATAATACTGTGTTTATTTTATTATCAACCAAAAAATAATTCAATATTAAAAAGACATTATTCTTAAAAATTGTTTCTCTTGGGGTACCTGGTTGGCTCAGTCAGTTAAGCGTCTGCTTTTGGCTCAGGTCATGGTCCCAGGGTCTTGGGATACTATGAGTCCCTCAGGCTCCCTGCTCAGCAAGGAACCTGTTTCTCCCTCTCCCTCTGCCACTCCCCCTGCTTGTGCTCTCTTTCCCTCATAAACATGTTTATTTTATTTTTTTTTAATTATTTCTCTTGTGCAAAAGGTTGATTGGAATATCATAAATACTAATGTTTATGAGTACAAAACAGTTAAGACCAGAAAAGAGGAGAAATAAATAGGATTAAAAATACAGGTGTGCATTAATACATTTAAAGGGTACATATATAATAAATTGGAACTTTTGAGTTGGCAAGGTGGAGACTAAAATCCATAGCTATGAAAAACTGTCATTAAAATATACTTCAAGGTCAAATGAGAGAGTGTGTAGCAAAAATACGGTTAAAAATGTAACATTATTTTTTAACTGAGAATGAAGAATCATGGTAGTTTATAAAAGAATATGTGTCCTGATTCTAGGTGAGAAGTATATTAGCCAGACGCTGTCTGGCCCTTTTTCTCAGAGAATGAGGTCTTGGCAAAGGATGTGCTCTGTTGACAACAACCAGTATTCAAAAATTTTGACCTTTACTAATCAAAATTGAGTTCCACCTAGAATTTGTAGACTTGGAAATCAATGAGAGCAAATGTTTCTCAGCTTCGAATTGGATCTCCTCTTCACGGTGCCTGGAAGAGAATATGATGTGCCAAAACAAATATTTGGTGTAATTTATGTACAAGAGCAGTATATCTGTACATGATGTAAGAAGAGAGGCACATCATTGCAACATTACACTGAAACGATTATAAACATTTTTGAGTAGTATTTTAATAATACTATGCACAAGAACTTGAAGGTTTGTAACTGAGGACTTTATTCTCTCTTTTTCAGCTGGGTTTTTTTTTTTTTTTTTCTTTTCTGATGTGTGTGTGTGTGTGTGTGTTGTTGTTGTTGTTGTTGTTGTTGTTGTTGTTTATGGTTTTGTTTTGTCCAATGTGGTATGCCTACAAGGAGAGTAGAATGACAAAATTGTTACTGAAATAATGTAGTGTATGATTTTTATAAGAAAACAAATGACGGACTCTCACTACCATGCTTAAATACATGCAGATTATTTGGGGGAGAAAGAGTCATGGATGCCTTGCTTTTCTTGGCTTTATCCATCCTCAGATCATTCATCCTGTCTGAGTCAGCATAGACATTATAGATGTGTATTAGAAAATTCTAAGTGAAGTCTTATCAACCAAACTGAGAGATTTAAGAATAAAATACTGTAATACTCAACTGATATATTATAGAATCATAGAATATCCAAACCAGAAGTATCTTATAGATCTTCAGTCTTCTTATCTTTTCCAGTGAAGAAACAGAGGCCCAGAGATGTGAATGATTTGGCCAAAATCTTATACCCAGAAAACCAGGAATAGAATCTTGGTCTCATTTGACACCCCCTTCAAATTTGTTAAAAAATAAGATGACAGTTAATCAAATAACTTTCCCTCTGGGATGCCTTATAGTTTACAAAACATTTTTCATTTTTTTAAATGATTTTGCTTATTCGTTTGAGAGAGAGAGCACGAGAGCTGAGAAGGTCGGAGGGAGAAGCGGACTCCCTGTGGAGCTGGGAGCCCGGTGTGGGACTTGACCCAGGACTCTGAAATCATGACCTGAGCTGAAGGCAGTGGCTTAACCAACTGAACCACCCAGGCGCACCCAAAACATTTTTCATTGTATCTTATGTAATCCTTTGAGGTAGGAAGGAGGTATTATTTTTATTTTGCAGAGAAAGTGAGGTTCAGATTCTTTATAAACAAATTGGCTGGGAGGTCCAGTGTATAGACTCAGGTCCATATTTAATTTGTCTACTGAGCAATTAATATGGGCTAGGCATTGCATTAGGTAGGTAGTTTCACTTCTTGCTACATATCAGAATCACCTGAGTAGGTTTTAAGCTTATCCATACCTTAACCACAGAGTCAGATTCAGTTTGAAAAATCAATATTTTTAGAAAGGTCCCTAGAGGATTTGATGTGGAACCACATTGAGAACTACTGTACTGTAAGAAAAAAGTGTATTTGTTCATTCAACAAGTATTTATTGTATGGTTATTATGTGTCGAGAATTGTTCTAAGTGCTAAATGTGTCACAGTAAATACCACAAAAATCTCTGTCCTCATTGTATTTACATGCTGGTGGGAGAGACAAATAATTAACAAATATAATACTGAATTTGGTGATAAGTGAAACTGGAAAAAACAGAACAAAATCAAGGGAGGGGAATAGAAAAGGAGATGTTGCCATTTTAAATAGGGTAACATTTGAAAAAAGACCTGAAGGAGAAGAGAGAGAGACAGAGAGAGAGACAGAGAAGGAGTGCATCATGCTGATATTTCTGAGTAGAGCCTGATGGACAGAGAAAAATCAAATACAAAAGCTTTGAAGCTGGATCATGCCCGGTGTACTCTAGGAACAACAAGGAGTCATCGGTGGGACCGATTTAGTGAAGGGAAAAGTAATAGGAGATGAAGTAGGAATAGGGAACAGATCATGTAGGACTTTGTGGGTCATTGTAAGAAATTTGGATTTTATATAAAAAAAGATGGGAGTATTTTGGAGTTGGGAGTATTTTGAGCAGGGGTGTAACAAGGGCTGATTTTCATTTTAAAAAGATCACTGTGTATAGAAAAAATGGCAAGGTGGCCAAGACAGAAACTGAGGGCCCAGTAGGGGGCTCCACAATGATCCGAGTGAGGGGATACCATGATTTAAACCTCAAAGATTACAGTGAAGAGGGTGAGAAAAAATTAGATTCTGAATATATTTTAAGGTTAGAAGAGCGGAATTGACAATTTTGGGATGTATAAAGAATTTCGATCTAAAATGGAACCAGAGGATGGAAAATGGAAAATCTCATTCTGAGGTGCTCTCAGAAAAGCAAGACTTAAGGAGTAAGAAACTGACATCCCATAAGTGCTTGACTTACAGAAACTGATGATATTTGGACTTTTCTGAAATGACAGAGAACAGTTCAGGGGTTGCCTCATATCAGCCTTTGAAAGTTTGGATTGTGGTTTTCAGAGGCAAGAGAAAGAAATGACCCAGGTCGGGTGGGTCTCACAAAACCAGCTGAAATTTTGTTTGTATGACTGGACTGGTTTTGTCTGCTTGGGAAGTTTTTTGTTTTTTTTGTTTTTTGTTTTTTTCTTTTTTCTTTTCAGTGTTCCAGAATTCACTGTTTATGCACCATACCCAGTGCTCAATGCAACATGTGCCCTCCATAATACTCACCACCAGGCTCACCCAGCCCCCCCACCCCTCCAAAACCCTCAGATTGTTTCTCAGAGTCCACAGTCTTTCATGGTTCATCTCCCCCTCCAATTTCCCCCAATTCACTTCTCTCCATTTCCCCATGTTCTCTGTGTTATTCCTTATGCTCCACAAATAAGTGAAACCATATGATAACTGACTCTCTCTGCTTGACTTATTTCACTCAGCATAATTTCTTCCAGTCCCGTCCATGTTGATACAAAAGTTGGGTATTCATCCTTTCTGATGGAGACATAATACTCCATAGTATATATGGACCATATCTTCTTTATCCATTTGTCCATTGAAGGGCATCTTGGTTCTTTCCACTGTTTGGCAACTGTGGCCATTGCTGCTATGAACATTGGGGTACAGATCGCCCTTCTTTTCACTCCATCTGTATCTTTGGGGTAAATACCCAGCAATGCAATTGCAGGGTCATAAGATAGCTCTATTTTTAATTTCTTAAAGAATCTCCACACTGTTTTCCAAAGTGGCTGCACCAACATGCATTCCCACCAACAGTGGAAGAGGGTTCCCCTTTCTCCACAGCCTCTCCAACACATGTTGTTTACTGTCTTGTTAATTTTGGCCTTTCTAACTGGTGTAAAGTGGTATCTCAATGCAGTTTTGATTTGAATCTCCCTGACGGCTAGTGATGATGAACATTTTTTCACGTGTCTGTTAGCCATTTGTATGTCTTCTTTGGAGAGATGTCTGTTCATGTCTTCTGCCCATTTTTTGACGTGATTATCTGTTTTGTGTGTGTTGAGTTGGAGGAGTTCTTTATAGATCTCGGATATCAGCCCTTTGTCTGCAGTGTCATTTGCGAATATCTTCTCCCATTCTGAGGGTGGCCTCTTTGTTTTGTTGACTGTTTCCTTTGCTGTGCAGAAGCTTTTGATCTTGATGAAGCCCCAAAAGTTCATTTTCACTTTTGTTTCCTTTGCCTTTGGAGACCTGTCTTGAAAGAAGTTGCTGTAGCCAATGTTGAAGAAGTTACTGCCTATGTTCTCCTCTAGGATTCTGATGGATTCCTGCCTCACGTTGAGGTCTTTTATCCTTTTTGAGTTTATTTTTGTATATGGTGTAAGATAATGGTCGGGAAATTCTTAAAGCTGGCCTCCATTTGTTTTGATTTTAACAGAAATTTTACTGATCTCTCCCCTGCTGACATTTCCTGCCCATAAATACAGCCTCACTCCAAAATTAAGCAGACTGACCTGTGCTTTGCTACACTTTGCATGTCCCAAATTGCAATTCCTGTTATTCCCAAAAAAGCTCATCTTTTTTGACCTAGACTCTGTTTACATCTTCATATGGGTTGGCAGATGTGTGGTGGCATGAGGTGGTGATATTAGTCCAGGACAACCCCCAATTTTGGGTCTGAGGGACTGGGATTTCAGAGCACCCAGTAATAAAACCTCAAAGTACATGAAACAAAGCTGATCAAATTGAAAGTAGACAAATCACAATTACAAATGGAGACCTAATACTCTTCTAACAATAACTAATAGAGCAAGTAGATCAAAAAAATCAGTAAGGACATAGAAGACTTTAGCAACTTGACCAATTAATATTTGTAAAACATTACAGCAAACTGCAGAAAACCAGCTTGTTTAATGCACATAGAATATGTACCAGGATAGATTATCTGCTGGAATATAAAATAAGTCTAAGTAAAGGTCAAATTATTTAATTCTTACTAGATGTGTTTTCTGACTTCAACAGAATTAAATTTAAAATCAATGATATCTAAAAAGCCCCTAAATATTTGGAAATTGAAACACTAATTTCTAAATAATTTATGAGTTAACTATTTTAATATTCCCCATAGAAATATATACAAAACTTCTTAATTAGCAAATTAAATTCATCAAAGTTTATAAGTGGTGATAGATCATGAAAAGTGAAGTTTATTCCAGGAATAGAAGGTTAGATTACATTCAAAAAGCCAATCAGTGTAATTCATATTAACAGAATAAATAAGAAAAATCTTATGATCATTTCAATAGATGCAGGAAAGAATTTTGAAAGATTTTATACCTAGTCATGATTTTAAAAAAATTTTCAGCAAGCCAGGAATAGAAGGGAATTTCTCAATCTGATAAAGGTCATCCATAAACACTCTATAATTAATGTTATATTTAACAAAGAACTATAAAATGCTGTCTCCCTAAAGTTGGGAACAATATACTTTCACTCAACATTGTACTAGAGGTTCCTAGCCAACGAAACATGGCACCAAAAAGAAATACAGTGTAAAGATTGGAAACAAATAAGTAATGCTATCTTTATTTACAGGCAATATAGTTGGTTATATAAACAATCGTAAACTGCATTTCACACACACACACACACACACACACACACACACACACCGATGAGTGTGGTCAGTTTACAAAAATGCATTTTATTCCTGTATGCTAGCAGTAATCAATGAGAAAATGAAATGTAACAACACTATTTCCAATACTACCTAACAATGTAGAATATATAGGGATAACTTTGACAAAAGAAATGCGAGTCTTCTATGTTGAAAACTACAAAACATTGCTGTGAGAAATTGGAAAAGACTTAGATGGAAAGATTGTATTCATGGAATAGAAGACTCAATATCGTTTCAATATCAATTCTACCAAATGATTCACAGAGTCATTGTAATACCACACAAAATCCCAAAAGTATTTTCCATAGAATTTGAGGAGATTCTAAATTCTATATGAATATGAATAGGACTTAGCATAGCCAAAAGAATCTTGCAAAAGAACAAATTTGGAAGACTCCTGCTATATGACTTCATGGTTTACTATAGATCAGTGTTTTTCGATAATTGTTTCATTATTGTTCTCCTCTCTCAGAAGAAAGTTAAGTTAAAATTCTCTATAATGAGAGAAATTACATCTTAAATAAAGATTTTTGTCAAGTAAGGTTGAAATTTAGGATGTCATTCACCATTGTAATATACAATATTTTTTTCACCCATTACCAAGAACCAGTTTTCACTCCCTTGTGGATGACACCTCTATTAAGAACACGTACTAGTGAACTATAGTAATATGGACAGTATGAGTCTACTTATAGAAGTTCTAGAATAGACAAAATCAATCCGTATGATAATAGACAAAACATTGGTTACCTGTGGTGGGTAGGGTTTGTCCAAAAAGAGGGGACAAACTGCACAGACAACTTTCTGGAGTGGTTAAATATTCCATATTTTTGTGGGCCTATTATTATGGAGATGTCCCACTTGTCATACCTCATCAAATTTTGTATATAAACTCACTGTAAGTAAATTTTAACCCAATTAAAATAAAAGATTCATATGAAGATCAAAGTTTAATTTAAAAGAATATATCCTTATATTTGTCATCCAATAAATATGCAAACAAATTAGACAATAAGTGCATCTTGGTAAATTACATTATATACTATATATTACTTTATTGATATCCAGTGACAAGTAAAATATTTGTTTGTATTTCTAAAAGTTATATGAACATTAAATCCAAAAATGTAAAGCATGGTATGATGAAAATAAATTTTAATATATGCCATTCTATTGTTTTTCTACCTTTGTAAATTGCCTTAAATCTTTTTGGGAAAAAAATGTCTTCTGGTTACAATGCCACGTGGCAAAGTACCTCAAAACTTTCTGTATTAAAATAACCATTTTCTTTTGGTTCAAAAATTTTTTGCAAGTCAGGCAATTCTTGCTTGGGGAGTCTCACATGGTTGCAGTTGGCTGTTGCCGGGACTGCTATCATCTGAAGGACAAACTGGGCATAATGTCCAATATGGCTCACTCAAGTGCATGTGAATTGCTGGCTTGTTTGCTGAGCGCCCCTGAGCTCTTGGCTAAAGTGACTCCACATGGTCTCCCCAGCATAATGCTCTGAGGGTAATAGGACTCCTTAGATGGCATTTCTAAGCCCCAAGTATGAGAGTACCTGTGAACAAGACAGAAGCTGTGCTATATTTTCTGATCCAGCCTTGGATGTCACCTGTGTCATGTACAGTCACAAGTGAGTCACTGGTTTACCGACATTCAAGGAGAGAGGACACGGAGCAGACTCCTCCATGTGAGCAGTGTCAAAGAATTTCCCATCATTTTTTTTTTAACTGCCACATAGGAAAAGACAATAAATGAATGAAACATTGTTATTTTGTTTTGTTTTGTTTTGTTTTTGTTTGTTTTTTTTTTTAAAGATTTTATTTATTTATTTGACAGACAGAGATCACAAGTAGGCAGAGAAGCAGACAGATAGAGAGAGGTGGAAGCAGGCTCCCTGCAGAGCACAGAGCCCGACGTGGGGCTCGATCCCAGGACACTAGGACCATGACCTGAGCCGAAGGCAGAGGCCTCAACCCACTGAACCACCCAGGCGCCCCTGTTATTTTGTTTTTGTTTTGACTTGAAGAGTTGAGATCCATTGAGATCTAGCATATTATAGCCTGAGTGGAAAATATTTTTGAGAGATTAAAATTTCATCTAGACATTGAGATCAATGTTATTATATCCATATAATCTCTCTCAATAGTTTCACCTAATCAGTATCCCTGTCAGTGGAGCAGTTGGGTTGGGGTGGGGTGGGGTGGTAAGGATTTGGAGCAATGAAGTTTAAATATGTCCTTTTTGATTCAGCAGCTTCTCAGGGATGGAGCTCTAAATTACTTATTGGTTCATTTACATAGGAGCAGGACTGGGTAAGAACATAGAGCCATTGAGGGTTCTAAATTGAGAGGATTTAAGAAGATTCCTTTTCTTTTAACTTTTTGAGGATAGTTGACACACATTACATTAGTTTCAGGTGTACGATATAATGATTCAATTTCTCTATATGTTATGTTATCCTCACCACAAATGTAGCTCCCATCTTTCACCATACAATGATACTACAGTATCATTGACTATATTCCCTATGTTGTGCTTTTTATTTCTGTGACTTATTCATTCCATAAAGAAGACTGTACCACCCCAAAATATGGAATGCTTCATGAATTTGCAGGTCATTCTTGTATGGACCATGCAAATCTTTGTATTGTTGAACTTTTAATATATGTGCTGCTGAAACGAACACAGGAAGATTATTTTCTACCCATTCATATATACTTTCATGATGAATTTCATGCATTTATCAGTAACCTTTTATTCCTTTCTCTAGGGAGCAAGAGGAAGTTGCCTAACCTGGAATGGCCAGACTCTAATTCTGATTTCAACTCCCTGATGTGAGAGGTTCCTGGAAAGGGATATCGAGACCGTTTTGCAGGAAGGAAACCAGTTCTGAGGCCTGAATGGTGGTCATAAAGGATGCTTGTGTTGGGACAAAGGACCCAATAATTTAGTGCCAACCAGGCATGCTTGAGAGGAAAAGCTGAGCTCCCTGACACATTAGTGAATTTTGTTTCAACTCTGTGAAACCTCTCTCATAAAAGGACATGGCCTGACTTCCAGTGGAGGCAATGAGTACTACAGATGTGTAGTTTTCATACAATTTATTTATGTCAGCCTCTTGACATAAACATGTTGAATTGAGGTAGGTGGTAGGGTATCTAGTAGTTTTAGTCTTTATCTCAAACTTCATTATTGATTTTGGAATAAAGCCTGGGAAAATGCTTATTTATGACCACTTGGATTCCTTCATTCAAGATGAATTTATGGTCAAATGACAATTTGTTAGTTTTCTTGGCTCTGACATGTTAATGCGTTTGGTAAATATGAAGCCATATTACTCTACTGCGCAAGAAAAAAATGATATAATCTGAAATGTTTCTTCTTACACTCATTTTTCAAACAGGTTTCCTGGTTTAGTTGAAAACTAATGGCTTACACACCAGCAATGTGTTGAAAAACCGTTATGTTATGAATGTGCACAAAAGTAAATGAGATGACAGGTAAGCCAATCAATCAGCTCTGTAAAGCTTCAATTCTGTCCTCAGTAATGAATAGTTTCTCTCAGAATTTGGTTAATTTTTCTTGCTGGGATCTAAAGAGTCTTTCTTGAATCTAAACTACAGAATGATATATGGAACTAGGGATCACTTACAATAATATCACCTTGCTGCTCTGTCTTCGAAGTCGAGTTTGGGGTATTATATTCTTTTAAAAGCTCTTGCTTCAGTAATTATTTTGCCATCTTCTCTCCATTTCTGGACCATAAATGTGGAGTCTCTGGGGAAGCTCAGCCTGTTGGACCAACCCGAGCTTGAAAGAGGTGCCTCTTCCCTCTTTATGTTATTGAACTGGGAGCCCCAATACCAGAATGATACAGAGGCTCAGAATCCTGGAGCAAATGAAAGATTTGAGTCACTGAACATTAAAACCATCTGTTTTACCTCTTGGGCAATAGAGGCCAAGGGTGCATAAATGATTTTTCCAAAGTCATGCCTTATATGTCTCCAGACTCAGCAACCAATCCCCTTCCCACTGAGCCTTTCTGTAATAAAAAATTAAAGCAGTTTGAAAAGTCAGCACTACAAAGTGTGATGACCATGAACCTGTTATAGTCCTCTTTCTATTCCTTTTAGTTTCTAGTCTCTGGGATCTAAATATTTCGAATATTTGGAGCTCTTGGGATAAATTACTGGTTAAATTACTGGTTAAAGCTCTCCTGACTATGATAATCTCTTTCATTTGTTTTGTTTTGCCTTTTACTGCTGGACAGAGGATTCATTCTTAGACCTTAAATTTTCTTCCTTGTGATTTATAAATTATCTTGTAGATTTTTCCTGTTGGTAAGAAGTCTTCTTTTTCCTGCCTTGGAAATTGTAGCCTTTCACTAACTGTCTGAGCCCATGTAGGTAGTCCCCTGCTTTATTGCCCAAACCTATACCTTACTTAATGTCTAAGTCTTTAGCTGTAAGAGACAAACAGCACTAGATAAATTGGATTTGTCTCATTTGGCCTAGCAAATAAAACAGCTAGTTATTTGGTGCAACTTCTAAAACATTATCTCCTATAAGCAACCACATCACTGTCATTATTTTTGACTTGCCAATTTTTATGTATTAGTAGCTACCTTTTTGTACTAAATTACAGTGCTCATATTTTTATTTGATGAACTTTAATGGAATATTTAAATAGCTTTAGAACTTCAATCAATACTGAATATTTTAAGGAGACCCTGCCATTAGATATGAAAATATTCTGTAAAGCAAAAGCAGCACAGAGAAATTTCATGTGTTCCTTCAGTATCATTCGACCCACAGCCCTAGTATTTGCAGATTAAATTACAGACTTTAAAAAAATCATTATTCATAGAAAATAACATCTTAAAGAATACAAGTGAGGAAATAGCACGTATATGCCACACTGGGATTTCATCACTAATTATGGATATTTAAAGAGAAACAACTCTACATTGTTAAATTATGTAACTTTAAAAATTTACTAGTGAAATAAGAGTAAACTCTGCCCTTCTATTAAGAGGACATAATTTTATTTTATTTTTTTACTTTTCTTTTTTAAAGATTTTATTTATTTATTTGACAGACAGAGATCACAAGTAGGCAGAGAGGCAGGCAGAGAGCCCAATGCAGGGCTCGATCCCAGGACCCTGGGATCATGACCTGAGCCAAAGGCAGAGGCTTTAACCCACTGAGCCACCCAGGCGCCGCACAAGGACATAATTTTAATAAGAAATTAAAACAATGAATTACTTTCAAATTGAATCCAAGCCTGTTTAAGTCCTCTAAGAAAGCATTTTCTGTTGACTGCCTTTAATATGGAACAGTTGGCTCCCAAATAAATTAATGCTAGTCGGTGCACATTTCCCTTTGGATACCTTTTTTCCCCCCAGCCTGAGACCAGCCATTGGCCATTTGGTTAGGTTTATCAGTTCTTTGAAAATGCTTTCACAACCTGGAAAATTTCTTCCATATCTTTATACTGTACATTGCCTCTCAATGTATGGCATTCCCAGCATTGGAATTTGGAAACTCTCATTGTGTAGTAGAAAATTGTACAGTAGTGCTACTGACCTAGCTAGTTTGGGGAAAAGATCTGAAAAGCTAAGTGCTGCTACTCAATGCTACCTTTGTTTTACTCATCTTTTATTAAGCAAAATAACAAAAATCGGAAAATTCATTCATATCTCGTAAGGTCAGACCCAATGCAGTCCAGGGATTCATATGTATTACTGAAAAATGGTTGAACCGAGTTATTATATTTATCTCATCTATAGCCTCAGACTATCAGGGATGAGTGGAAATAAAACTATGTCCAAAGTCTTCAACCATAAACTTAAATTCTTGCATTAAAATGCAATTCTGGAATCCTGGATTATTAATCAGATTCCTGAAATAGGGTTTTTTTTTTTTTTAAAGATTTTATTTATTTGTCAGAGAGAGAGAGGGAGAGAGAGCGAGCACAGGCAGACAGAATGGCAGGCAGAGGCAGAGGGAGAAGCAGGCTCCCTGACGAGCAAGGAGCCCGATGTGGGACTCGATCCCAGGACGCTGGGATCATGACCTGAGCCGAAGGCAGCTGCTTAACCAACTGAGCCACCCAGGCGTCCCTGAAATAGGGTTTAATAGCATTTTCCCTCACTCCTATTTCATTCCTGCCTCTGCCACCAAGGAGGAGTTTCTACTGTTTACTATATGGCAGACAGTGGGTTTAAAAGGTTTGAAGCGGTGGGGGGTGGGAGGTTGGGGGAACCAGGTGGTGGGTATTAGAGAGGGCACAGATTGCATGGAGCACTTGGTGTGGTGCAAAAACAAAGAATACTGTTATGCTGGGGGAAAAAAAAAAGTGCTCAGAACTCCAGAGTTCTAATCTGGAGCCTTGAGAATGGCTGGTTTGACACCCAGAGTATACTCTATACTTCCTCTTCTTCCTGGGCTCTCTCCATTTTGTCGCTGTGTGTGAGTGTGTGTGTGTGTGTGTGTGTGTGTGTGTGTGTATACACAGATATATATCTAGGTATATAACTGTGACAGATAAAGCAAAGCTAATCATCTCCCACTTTCATAGTATGAGTTACTGTTGGGAGTTCTTCTGGGCCAGAATTTTTGCATCCAGGTCAAATGATTTTCATCAATGAAACATGAGCTGAAGTGGGATGGTCCCTTTTGGACCTGGGTTTTTGAAAAGTAGTTATGCTTCTCTAATCTCTCTCGTACTCTCTCCCTTTTCCTTTCTGCTGGCTGGAGGCAGAAGACACTTAGGTCCCAAGGGAACCCAGAGCCCCAGGCAGACAGAGTCTATTTCCCTGAATTGCTGACTAAAGGAAAGACACACCTGCCAAACAAGAACAGACACCTGGGACATTTGCATGAGTAGGAAAGAAACTACTATGGAGGTAAGCCATGGAAATTGGGTGATTTGCTACAGCGGCTGACATTTTCTAACTATTATAGTGTCATACGCTTTTTTGAGTTTACTAAGAAGTAAAACTGACTTGTTCACTTTTGAAACTTCTTATATTCCCAACTCCTACTCAGTGTCTAGCACAGTGTTTTTATATTCAGTGGGTCACAATAAGACTATCTCTTACGGAGTTCTTGCTGTGTGATCATCACTACGCTAAGAGATTTTCATATATTAACACAATCATCTTTACATCCTTTCACAAAATCGTTACGAGAGAGCATAAAGAAATGTAACCTCTCCAAGAACACAGACAGATTGGATAACTAACTCAAGGTCACACCATTAGTAGAAGTTCAAATGCATAACAACTGAGTTTAACACATATTTCTTTTACACTAAATTAAGCTATTATCTTTGCAAATTTCATCTACTGAGGACTTTCTCTGGGCATCTACGTATCTTGCAAAAATCATGTCATTTAATCTTCAAGCCTATGCGGAAGCCACTTACCAGAAGAGACAAGACTTTTATAGCTTGTGTACATTGAAGCATTTTTTTGAGCACTTGCACTGTGAGCAGTTTTATGATATGTGAAATACAAAGCCCGTAGGTTTATTGACTATTTTACAGAGTAGTTAGGTGGTCAAATGATGACAGAAACACAACTGAAGGGCTCACACAGTCAGGGTAGAAGATTAAAATCAAGACAGCCTCTAACTTGGATATTCAAGACTTAACCAGAAAGATATTATATTAGTTTTCTAGGGCTTAGACAAGTGTGTGACTTAAACAACAAAAATCTATTGTCTCACACTTCCGCAGGCTACAAATCTGAGATGACGATGTCAGCCGGGCTCCTGTGAGGAGCTCGGACAGAAAATCTGTTTGTGTCTCTTGCCCAACTTCTGGTGGCTGGCTGGCAATTTTTGCTCTTCCTGGGCTCGTAGCAACATCACCTTGATCTCTGCCTTCATTAACACATGGTGTTCTCCTTGTGTGTTGATCTTTCCTCCTAATTTGCCTTTAAAAAAAAAAATCAAAATTGTCGTATTGGATTAAAGCCTACCCTAATGACCTCACTATAACTTGATTAGCTTTCTAAAGAGCCTGTCACCATGTAAGGTCCCACTCTGAGGTACTTGGGAGTAGGACCTCAATACATGGATTGTGGGAAAAGACACAATTTAAACTGCAACAGGTATTCACACGTGTTCACTTAGTGACTGTGTAACGACTATGCATCCACTGGGTGCCAGGCACTGCTGTACGTGGCGTGGGAGTAAGCAGTGAATGGAGCATATAAGGTCCTACCCAGACGGCACGCTGTCTCACCTGTCCCTGTCTCCGCCAAGGTACGGTCTACCTCACTGAAATTCTTATGAATTTTCATGATAGATTATTTTAACATTTTAATCCCATGTTTTAAACAGCTAACAGAGTATACATATCTCCCATTTTCTAAACCCTGTATCATAAATAAATTCTTTGTATTTAACAAATTAATTTATACCACCTAGGGGTATATTTGGGATGTCAGAAATCCTATTGAGTTTTTCTTAAGTCCTCAGCATGACCCTTAGTGAATTCATCTGGGCTGTTTGTTAAATGATACAGCATACAACCTGGTAAGCCAATTAACTGTTGTGTAACATAACACTACTTTGCATTAATTTTGCATTTCTAAGCTGTTAAAATGCCTTATACACTCCAGGCTTGATACTTCTGGAGTTAAGCAATTTGCAAAGTGGTGTAATAATGGCATTTTAAGGTGGGTTCACCCCATCTGTTCTTTCCAAGGCAGGGAAAACTGGCAAGATTTAGGGAAGGGTATCATCATGGACAAGAAGGAGCTAACAAGAATCGATGCACGGTCTGAAATAATGTGTTTTAGGAGTTCTCCTACAAGGGATCAGGAAACAGCCATTTTAGATGTGCACTGCACAAATTAACATTTTGATATTAGACAGTTCTATTAATTTCGTGAGAAAAGAAAAATAAAAGAAAAAAAATCTTTCTA
Source organism: Enhydra lutris kenyoni (assembly GCF_002288905.1). Classification (NCBI taxonomy): domain Eukaryota; kingdom Metazoa; phylum Chordata; class Mammalia; order Carnivora; family Mustelidae; genus Enhydra; species Enhydra lutris. Next base: position 64,486,459 of record NW_019154093.1, read on the forward strand.
CTCGGGTGGCCTCCTGGGTGCACCTGCAGGACCCAGCCCTGGGTCTCTGGCATCTGGGTGGTGGCATTTGTTGAAGTGTTGAAGTTGTTGAATTGTTGAATTGTTGAAGTTACCCAAGTGTTGAACATTGGGTAACACAATGTTGGGGGAGAAGGCAGTTCTGCTGTATTGAAACATTCTTGGAAACCTCTCAGCCTCACTTCATTCTTCCTGGAACACCTTCCCACAGGCCCATCTCCCATTTGCTGGGCTAATTTTCTCAGCTTGACAAATTTGAGTTATCACTTTTTTGAGAAATCCTCCCTGATGTCCTCAATCCCATATTAATGTCCCTTGCTCTCTGCTCCTTTGACACAGTACTCACCCTTACCACGGCCCCCACCGAGGCTTAAGGGCAAACACCAATCTACCAATGTGTCTCTTCCACTACACAATGAACTTCTTGAACACAGGGATTTCATCTTTTTCACAGTGGCAGACCTGATGCCAAAAGAGAAAGTTAGAATGATAAATATTTTATCCAGTTATTTTGCTAAGAACACTTCGTCGTCGTCGTTGTTGTTTTAATTTACACCAGAAAAGCGCAGGATAAAATGAAGAAGCATGTGGATATTCAGTGTTTATAATTAAATGAGGGATTTTCTGTTGTTCCTCTGTCATTTATAGTTGGATGACACTTGAGAAGTCAACCTTGTTCTAAACTTCGGCTCTTCATGAATAAAATTATAATACAAAACAAAACAAAGTCTCAGTCACTTCCTAGGAATGTGGTGATGATTATCTGAGACCGTATGTAAAACATTTTGTTAAAGGCCATATACGTACTCAAAAAGAAAAAAAGAAAGAAAAAGAAAAAAAGAAAAATCAGTGCCATTAGTGAGATTGCATAAAATTCACTTATGGAAAGAACAAATACCCAAAGATCCCCAAAGGTACTTTATTGCCAAAACTGCTCTTTGTTAATTTTGCTCTATATCATGGCCAATAACTATCTATGGAATTCATGCTGGAAACAACCAGTTCTTTCATTTGCATTTTGGGTGAAAGTGCAGAAGGTGTGGCATTATCAAATGGGTTTCCTAATTAAATGATGAAAGTCTTTTCAATCTCTTTATTTTTCCACTGGGCTCAGGAAGGGTTTTTAAGATAAAGTAGTGAAATCCACCAGTGTTTTGACTCCTTTTTGTTTTTCTTTCCTTGTGGCATAATATCAGTTTACTGTTTCAGATTCCTATTGCTGCTATAACAAATTGCCACATAGTTGTTACAACACAAACGTATCTTCCTACAAAGCTAGAGGTCAGAATGAAAGCAAGGTGTCACCAGAAGGGGTTTGCTTCTAGAGGCTTCACTGGAGAATCGATTTCCTTGGGGTTTTGTTGTTGTTGTTGTTGTTGTTGTTGTTGTTGTTGTTTTTCCAGCTTCTAGAGTTTGCCTTCATTCCTCCCGTCTCTCCTTGTCAACCTTCCAATCTCCGCTTCTGTGGTTACTTCTCCAACAGCTCAGACTCTCCTCCCCATCATAAGCACTCTTGTGATTCATCAGATGTTAGGAATTGATTCCTGACGATAATCTAATTATCTAGGAAGTTAACCTGTAAGAACAGTTTCCCTCTGCTGAGAAAACAACTTAAAAAGAAGAAATGGATGCAGCATTATGAGAGATGAGCATTTGGCCATTGATTGTTTTTCTTCTTTAACAGAGTTTTCTGTCTGATATTTTCCCAGCTTGGAGGGTTCACCTTTCAGAAGGCTCACTTTCTGATGCTCTCAGGATCCACCACATCCCACTGAGGGTGTTACAGAGTATCGACAAATTGCATACTTTGGTTTTATATTTAGTGTTTTCTTACAGTATAGTTTTCCTACCTTCTGCTTGTAACAGTAGCCAAATGTGCTTTAAACTGTCCCATCATCTCTTCGCTTATGCCCCCCCTGCAAAAAACGAGAGAGAGACAGAGAGAGAGAGAGAACCTCTGTCTCATCACAAGGAAACTAATTTTGTCAAAAGGTGTGAGATCTTCAAAGTTGTGAGTGGTTTGGGGCTTGGTTGAGACTGCCAGAGATGCAGCAGTAACACTTCCTTATGGCACTGAAGGAAGTGTCAAGATAGAGCAGACACTCCAGCTGCCAGAAAAGCAGTTTTAGTGACAGTCACTTTCTCCTGGGCTATTTCTAGAAACCAGGGTTGTTCTGTCATTAAGAACAAATTTGAAACCAGATTCTCCACTGAGGAAAGTTTTTTGGGGGGTGGATATCTGGTAGGGTATCTGCCTTCCCTTCTGCTCTTGTAGTACCTCAGGCACTAGGGGTGACGCAGGAATCCTTTTTGCTGTTGTACCTTCTAGACTGTTGTCTTTCCTTTCTAAGCCAACAGACTGTGCCCATATGCAGTCCAACTACCAGCCCATCTGCCAAAACCAACCTCCCCTTATTCCTTGAAGATGTTAGCCCCTGGCTTCCTGTCATGGTCTCCAACACTATCCTTGTCATAACAGTGGGTGATTTCAGTATTCACTTGGTTTATTTTCCCAAACCCCTAAAATTTCAGTTTCTTTAACTGCTGTCATTCAATGATTTTTTTTCCCTCTAAACCACCACAGACACTCATTCCCATTGATAGCACCAATCGTGAAATCCCTCCATAATCTTAAATCCAAGCACTGCGGTCTCTGAACAATATCCCTTTAGCCTTTCTGCTCACTCATACTACTGTTCTGATACTCTTTCAATCCCTTCATAGTTAAAATTCATTGATTCTACCAGCTTTTTACTTATGCTCATGTCCTCCCTCCCCTTTTTAGATTCCATTGTCAATTACTATAATCATTTCCTTGAATACACCTTTACATATCTTGTATTTACTTGGCAAAGTCCCAAACCTTCTTAAAACCAAATCTCTGTCTACCTTATCTCTGTACCTGTTCAGGTGAAAATGTCTGGAGAAAAACACACGCCATGATGATTGATTGGACTGAAGTTCATAGTCAATTACTTTAATTGGCTGTTAATGTGCTCAGCAATAATACCATGTTTCCTACTCCATTCATTTTCCCATTCTCCCAAATAACTAATTCATATCTCCTCTTCTTTCCTCACACTTCGGATCGCCAACACCTTCCTCGTCTTCCTGATGAAGCAATCAAAAGAGAATTTCCCAGTTTTTACCAATTCTGTGTACTCTGTATTACTCTATGTCCATATTTTATTCTGTGTCCATTTCCTCTTGAATTCATTAGGCAGGCTTTCACCCACACCATTCCCCCTCAGCTAGTCTTTTCCAGGTCACCAGCTGACTTGCATGTTCTAAATCAAAGATCATTTCACAGTTTTCATCTTCCTTGACATACAAGTTAACAAATTTGATCATTCTCCCCTTGAAACACTTTCACTTGGCTTCCAGTGTTGGGGTCCATTATCAAAGGAACGAGACCTATATGAAGGGAAGGTCAAGCAAAGCTTTATTCGTGCCAAGCATCAAGAATTGACTGACCGGTCAGGGCCGCCTCTAAAGAAAGCGACCCTTCCCAATCTTATAGGCTACCTTTTATTGGGTAAAAGGGCAACCCACATCTTGTTATCTCAACCCACGGGGTCTCGTGTCTCTCTTCCTGATTGGCTAGTTCCATCTGGTCTAGTGACTTGTTACTCAAGATTACCCCATACCAGGAACTGTTACAAATAGTACTTTCCGGGAAGGCTTAGTCAGCTAACATATTCAGTGTGAATAATAAGATGGTCCTCCTTTCCAAGATGGAGTCATTTCGGTTTGGGCAAGACCTTTTCATTGTTACAAACAGTACTTTCTGGGACGGCTTAGTCATGTTAGGCCACACTCAGGTGGCCAATTGAATTATAATTTACTCTATAGTAGCTGTTTAACTGAGATGGAGTCGCTTTGGCTAAGTTGGCCCTTATGCCAGAACATCACACTCTTGGTTTTCCTGCCACCTTATTGGCCACCTCTTGGTTTCCTTAGATGATTCTTTCTTTTTCATCTCTCTGAACACTTAGTGTTGGGGTGCCTCAGGGATAAGTTTTAACTCTACTAGTGATCTTAGTATCCAAGCATAGATATCGAATTTATTTCAGATATAAATTATTTTATATGTTTCTAAAATGTATATTCTAGATCCAACCTTTCCCTTGAATAACAGACTCATGTACCCAGCTGTCTACTGGACACCTCAAAATTGATAATAGAGATCTAAAACTAGTATCTGTGATCAAAACTGAGCTCATGCCATTTCCTCTCAAACTCATTTCTCTTTCAATCTTCCTCATTTCAGTTAGTGGCAGCTTCATCTTTCTGCACACTCAGGCTAAAATCTCACATTAATCCTTGACTTCTCTTTTTCCCTTCATAGCTACCTCTATTTACTTAATACTAAATAAATACTAATAATACTAAAAATATTAATCCATGAATCCTAAATAAATATGAATACATACATAATTTATATTTAATTATCAATCTGCAAATTCTATTCTATTCAGACATATTCAGAACCTGACCAGTTCTCACACTGTTACCCACCCCATGCCATCGTGTCTCACGTGGATACATGTTATAACCACCTAACTGCTCTCCTTGTTTTTGATCTTGCCCTCTCCCTCTTGTCCATTCTTATTTTCTTATTCAGTCGTCAGATGAATTAAAAATATTTTATGGTTTTCCAATATAATTTCTAATACAATTAATTCTTTGATCCATAGGTTATTCAATTTTCATACCTCAGGAAATTTTCTACTTTTCCAAATTTATTTCTAGCTTAAATCACATTTTTTTTTTTTTAAGGAACATACTCTGTGTGATCTCAATCTTTTAAATTTATTAAGACTCATTTTTATAGCCCAGCATATGTTCTGTTTGGATGAATGGGACCATGTACACTTGAAAGTAATATATTTTCTGCAGCTGTTGGGCATAGTGCACTGTAATTGTCCATTAGGTCAAGTTAGTTAGTCATGTTCTTCCAGTCTTCTATATCATTCCTGAATTTCTTGTCTGCCTCATGTATTAATCACTGGGAGAAAAATGTGAAAATCTCCAAGTAGGATTGTTGGCTTACCTATTTTTTTTTCTTTTCCTTTTTTCCTCATTTTTTTTCAGATACTTTGAAATTGTTTTTCAGTTAAATATATTTAAGATCATTGTATCTACTTAACAAACGGACACTTTTATCATTAGGAATTCTCCCTGAGGTGATACTCATTGACTTTGAATCATACAGCATGTTTTTTTTTTTTTGTTTAATCATATCTGTGACCTTATAAACAAATAGATTCCTTATAAACAGTATTTAGTTGAGTCTTTTTGATTTCCAACCTGGCAAGTCTTTTATTTATTTATTTATTTTTTGAAAGATTTTATTTATTTATTTGACAGACAGAGATGACAAGTAGGCAGAGAGGCAGGCAGAGAGAGAGAGGAAGGGAAGCAGGCTCAGCAGAGAGCCCTATGCAGGACTTGATCCCAGGACCCTGGGATCATGACCTGAGCTGAAGGCAGAGGCTTTAACCCACTGAGCCACCCTAGGTGCCCCCTGGCAAGTCTTTTAAATAGAGTGGTTGAATCTACTTAGATTTATTGTAATTACTGATATGGTTGGGTTAAAACTTACTATTTGGCTCCTCACTTTGTATATACATTCCATGTGTTACCTGTTCTTTGGAAAAAAAATTAAAAATAACCTTTTATATTTACCCTCATATTTGCCATTTTCAGTCATCTTCATTACGTCCTGTAGGTCCAGACTTTCATCAAGGAATATTTCTCTTTAACCTGAGAACTTCCTTTGTGTTTGTGTGGTGTGGGTTTGCTGGGGTCAAACACATTAGACACTTGTTTATCTGAAAGGCTTTTATTTTGCTTCCATTTTTGGATACCTATTTTTGCTGGATATATGATTCTAGGTCCTTGGATATGTCAGTAAAGACGTCTTTACATTCTCTTTTGGTTTCCATTTCTTTCTGATGAGAAGATAGTATCATTTTTATTGTTGCACTAGTAAATATAATGTGGTTTTTGTCCCTTGCTGGCTTTAAGATTTTTTTCTTTGTCTTTGGTATGCTTCAGTTTCACTTTTTTGTTGTTGTTGTTGTTGTTTGGTTTTTGTTTTTTGTTTTAGAGAGAGAGAGAGAGGGAGAGAGCAGGGTGGGAGGAGCAGAGGGAGAGGGAGAGAAAGAATCTTAAGCAGGCTCCATGCCCAGTGTGGAGCCTGATGTGAGGCTGATCCCACCACCCTGAGATCATGACTTGAGCCAAAGTCAAGAGTCAGCCACTTAACCTACTGAGCCACCCAGGCACTGCATCTTCGGTTTCACTTTGATGTCCCCCAGTGTGGTCTTTATATTTATTCATTCTCTTGGAATCTGCTGTATTTCTTGCATCTGTGGATCAGTATTTTTAATCAAATTTAGAAAATTTTTGGCTCCTATCTTTTCATATGTTTTCTATTCTGCTGTATTTTCTGATTCTACTCCATTTGGATTCTAGTTGCATTTATGTTAAACTATCTGACATTAGCCCACATGTTTGGAAACTGTGGCCTTCAGTTTTCAGTCTTTTATATTTCATCTCTGAAGGTCAGATTAGATAGTTTCTACCGATTGAGATCACTGACTTTGGGACTACTAAAACTTGTCTTCTTCTCAACTCTGTTAAATATTTCAATAATTTTTTTTTGCTTTGAAGAGACTTTCTTTTCATTTCAAAAATTTCTACCCAGTCCTATTCTGGAGTTTCAATTTTTTGCTGAAATTCTCTATCACTTCATACCTTTTGCCCATATTTTCTACTAAATTCTTCAACATATTTATAATAGTTCTTCTAAGTCCTTCACTGATTATTTCAACATTTGAGTCATTTAGTAAATCTTTTATTGGCCAATTTTTTGTGGACATGGGTGTCATGCGTCCTCTTGCTTTTTGCCTATCTGGTAATTTAGTTGTACACTGAACATTATAAATGATATATCGTAGAGCTTCTGGATGATGTTATTTTCCTCTCTAGAGGGAGTTTTGTCCTACAAACACATAGTTAAATTCACGCCAGGTTACTTTGTTCTCATTTGCTGTTATAAGTGGAAGGATCTTCAGCTACGGTCCTAAATCCCAAGGCATGGGCTTTCTGAGTTCTCAACCGAACGCTCAAGTTGTTCATCAGCGTCTCTCCATCTGGCTGGATGGGCATGCCAATGTTTCCCCCGCACTCTGAGACTCTGAAATCTCTGTTCACCTCTCAGTCCCCCAGCAGCTGTTCTTTGCTTATCCTCACAGACTCCTGCCTTACGCAGGCACCACTTAAAAGCCGGCCAACCACTTGAGGGGAAAATCTGTGCTAATTTCTCAGGCTTCCTCTCAGTGCTTTGCTCCCTCCAGGGCCCTGCCCTAACAATTACAGATGTCTTAGAATCCCCAAAGCCTAATATCCATTTCTTTCACCCACTTAACTTTTTCCTCCATCCAGTCATATAGCTCTACTTTGCTTCTTCAGTTTTCTGAGAAATGACTTGGAAATCTCTCCCAGACAGAACACCAGCATGAATGGGAAATTGGCCTCTTGAGCCTTCCTTCTTTCAAGGATCACAGACTTGTACTGTCCATGTTTCAGTGTCTGAAATCAGTTTTTTTAAAGAATTGTTTTCTCCAGTTTCCTAGTTTTCGATTTCTTTTTTTTTTTAAGATTTTATTTATTTGACAGACAGAGATCTCAAGTAGGCAGAGAGGCAGGCAGAGAGAGAGAGAGGGAGAAAGCAGGCTCCCTGCTGAGCAGAGAGCCCAATGCAGGGCTCGATCCCAGGACCCTGGGATCATGACCTGAGCTGAAGGCAGAGGTTTTAACCCACTGAGCCACTGAGCCACCCAGGCGCCCCTCTATTTCATGAGGTTAAGTCTAATACTAGCTCCTCGATCATGAACTGAATCATGATATTGTTATTTTTAAACATTTTCAATAGAGTTTTAATTTTTTCCCTAAGGAAAACATTTTTTTCTAATTTTTAAAAGATTTTATTTATTTATTTGACAGAGAGAGATCACAGGTAGGCAGAGAGGTAGGCAGAGAAAGGAGGAAGCAGGCTCCCCGCTGAGCAGAGAGCCCGATGTGGGACTCGATCTCAGGACCCTGGGATCATGACCCGAGCCGAAGGCAGAGGCTTAACCCACTGAGCCACCCAGGCGCCCAGGAAAACATTTTTAAATGGCATACCTTTTTTGTCTTCGAAAAATGTGCTGCAGGGGGCACCTGGGTGACTCCGTCGGTTTTGTGGCTGCCTTCTGCTCCAGTCATGATCCCAGGGTCCTAGGAAGGAGTCCTGCATCAGGCTCCCTACTCTGCGGGGAGTCTGCTTCTCCCTCTCCTTCCTGCTCATGCTATCTCTCTCGCTATCTCTCTCTCTCTCTCTCAAATAAATAAAATCTTAAAAAAAAAAAAGAAAAAGAAAAATGTGCTACAGAAATTATGAGTAATTAATAGAGTGAATCACATTTTAAGTGTTGATGGTGGTGGTAGTGTCGGTGTGGGTGTGTGTGTACAAGGTAAGTTCTAAAATTGGCATGTAATGGGGTGCCTGGGTGGCTCAGTCAGTTAAGTCTTTGGCTCAAGTCACGATCTCAGGGTCCTGGAATGGAACCCCACATAAGGTGCCCTGTTCAGCCTGCTTCTCCCTCTCCTTCTGCCTCTCTTCCTCCTTGTGCTCTCTTGCTCACTCTTTCTCTCTATCAAATAAATAAACAAATAAGATGTTTTTTAAAAAGTTGGCACTTAAGACTTCAACTGCCTATCTTCCAAATTATCATTGAAGACTCATTAGAAAGGAGATGTACATACCACCTTTCAGAAAGACCAACAGATAGTCAACTTCTTTGAGTACCTGATAAGGAAGTTTGCTGTTGTTAAGAAAACTTACATCTTTAAGCCCTGGATCATGCTTCGTGCTCACACTGTGAGGGGAGATGGATGCTGACTGAAGAAATATCAGATTTGTATCTGCTATTTTATGCTCTCCTTGAAGAAATACTCTTTGAATGAAATGGTAGACTTGTGTTTTCTCCATCTTTTTTTCCCTACAGGGTAGTGAATTTTATTTTCTCTCTTCCTTTTCCTTTCTCTCTCTTCTCACCTGAGTGCACGGCTAAGAGCATTTTTCACAGGCTTACTATGTGGATGGGTCTCCAGGAGAGCATATGGCCGGACGGCTGAGCAGCTAAGTTGCTTATAACATAGAGCTATCCTTTGTTACTCTATGGGCTAGTTTCTTTCCCTTGGTTGCCACATATATCATTCTGACCCTCATAATATATTATATTCAGTTTGTTTTGCATGAAATCAGTAGACGTTTGATCTGAGTCCGAAATGTACAAGGAGTCCAGCAAAGCTAGAGAGGATTGAAAGCAAGTGGTCTTTGCAGAATTGAGACTGAATATTAGATTGTTTGGGAGGATACAAGAAGATAGATAATTAGGTATGAATATTTATCTGATTATGGTAAAACCACAGTCTTAGAATATTTGTTTGCACAGCAGTGTGAATGATTGGCAAAACGGGCATGGAACTTAAAGTCAGGACATAATGGAAAGCCTACTATAATGGAAGAAGAGGAATTAAACTAACAAGAATTGATCTGGTGAAAGGATGAGCTGGGCTTATGAGATAATTTTAACATATAATCCATAGTTCAGGTATTGAGTATATAACATGCTGTTCAAGTACACTGAATGGGCCAAAGTAAACATAAGACACTAGATTACTAAGGGAGAACCCTGAAGGAAAAAAAAAATACACTCCATACAATAGGTTATTGAAAATCATTATTTGATGATATGACCAAGCTCTACTAGTGGCTCAATAAGCTAAAAAGAAAGCAAGGAGATCTGTAATAAAGAATAAACACAAAAACCCCCAATATATAAAAAAGTGAATGTATAACCCAGAAAAGGGCAAGGTTATTCTAATATTATTTAGTACTGTCGATAGCCAGGACTGCCCGAGGCATTTACATGAGCTCAGAGAAAGAACTATAATCGTTATTAATCTAGGGTGCCATATGACATGTAACTTCCCCCACAGTCTGGTAGAATAACGTGTCCTAACATAGAGAGTCAAGGTCTTAGAGAGCCAAAGCCTGCTTGTGTCTTGAGAAAAACTACTAGGGAATCATTATCTTAGAGTCACAGACCAACTCTTAGCATTGGATACCCAGATATACGTAGATAGCTAAAGTGGTTTATAAACCCCAGATTAGAAGTTTTCTCATAAAAATCCAGATCTCTGGCTTCTCTTGAAATATTGGAAGATCCAGTGACTCAAGGTCATTGGCAGTGACTGACAGGAGCTGCACACTGCAGCCACCAATCCTTTATCTAGGCGCGCGTCCCTGATTTATAAAATGTGAACATGTTAACATAAAGACCAAAGGATCGTTCATTTTTATTATCTTCCTGGCCTTGTAGGCATTTGAGTTTGCAGTACTTAATTTAAGTTGCAACTAAGGTCACAAGTGCCAGAGTATTTCATATCTAGATCTAATAGAGGAAAAGCAATAGGACCCCTAAGGGAAGGCTAAAGGAGTTAGGATTATTTATTTTGAAAACTACAATGAAATGCTTCTAGAAATGTCTTCAGCATGGAGGCTTTCATGTAGAAAAGAGGCCCTCAATTGCATTAGACTAAGTAGATTTTCTGATTGAGGACCTGTATTAAGGCAAAATTACCAAGTGACCAAATTTTATTTGGGGCCAAAAAGCCACCTTTCCCAATGTCCTTTTCTTTCTCTTCAGCATTGGACTGTATCACCAGATTGTTTGGTCTTTATAATGTCTCCTGTAAAATTTGAATATGTGTGTATTTACATATTTATATTTATAAAATATCTTCTCAGTAGCTAAGAAAAATGGGATTTTATCATTATTACCAGCTTTAATTATGGAGTACTAGCTAAGGCTTGGGGTTTAGATTAATTTATTCTTTCACCAAATATTTATTTAGCTCCTGGAGATAAAACAGTTTGGAGGTTCTTTCTTTCTTGGAGCTTAAATTCTGGTGGAAAAGACAAATAACAAATAAATAATAAAAATAAACAAAATAGATGATATTGCATATTAGTAAGAGCTATAAAGCATCCAGGGGCAGTGCGGAGGAGGAGTGAGTAATGGCTGAAAACTTACTGTAGAAAGGCAGGTCACAGAAGACCTCCTAAGAGGGTGACATCGGACCAAAACTGGATGTTGAGGAGTCAGCCTGGGGTTTGTCATTTTCTGGACAATGCAAACAGCAAATAGAAAGGCAAGAGGGACCTTGATATGTTCTAAAAGCAGAATGAAAGGAGAGGAGAGCTCCAGGTGATTACGACTGCAGTGCCCTTCTCACATCTGTAAGTTCCTTCTGATCTCAGATTCCCTATTGTAAAAGAAGGGACATACCAGCTCTCTCGCTGGGTTGTATGAGGATTAAATATAATCAAGGACAAAATATTCACCTCTAGAAATAGTCCACATTTCTGCGCCTGGTTGTGGACCTTCCTGGGAGAAAATTCATTCTGGGGGAAGGAAGAAGCACATGTACTTCACCCAGGAGCAAATGCCTCCTGCATAGGAGAGGGGAGAGATGTCCGAGCACAGAGTGGGAGTCAGCCAAGTGGCTTACTCATACCTGACTACGGTGAAGCACATGGAATGATGGTCGTGGAGGGCTGTAGAACAGGGGAAACTGGAAGCAACAAGTTTAAAGTGTTATATACTTCCACTACTTCCACTCACAGCTCTTTAAGACATTAGAACAGAAGTAACAGTGTTGGGGGTTTCCTGTGAGAAAGTAGAGATCTAACAGGTCTGGAGAGTCCCTCCATGTATTTCTACAGAGAACACGACCAGCTTTGATGCTTCAACTTAAGTGGTAACACACCCATCCTGAGAGGGCACTCCCCAGAGAAAGGACCAAAGCCCAGTGGATGAGATGGTTCCTGGTGGATGTGGCTCAGCTGACACCTGTTGATGCCAGAGCCACTTAAGGACTGGGGGGAACCCGGGAGATGTGGTGGCACCAGACAGGAGTGGAGTATTGGTATTACTGCCTTGATGTGGCCAGACTATCCTGGTAAAAGAGAAAAGAAGTGAGAAAGTGAGAGAGAAACGGAGAGAAAGAGAGAGTGAAGACAGTGTGACAGAATAGCTAACAGCTACCACATAGGAAACGCACGCTGGAGATTTCTAGAGAAACTTGGGAGTTGGAGACTATAGGGCTGGGATCTGAATAAGGGCATAAGGGACAGGAAAATGTGTATGTAATGCCTAATGCTATGTTACATACACAAGAGATGTTCCTATAGAGTTGCCAGATAAAATACAAGATGTATTAGGTACATCTTTATAGCTGTAAATACAGTTTATAAATCCAATAAAATTAACTGTATTATAAATACAATACAATATATAATACAAAACAATGAAATACAGTTAACTTTGAATTTCAGATACGCAATAGATTTTTTTTCTGTAACTATGTCCCAAATGTGACATAGAGCATACTTATACTAAATCGTGTTCATCATCCGTCTCACATTCCAAGCTAGCCGGACATCTGTATTGTAGTTTGCTAAATCTGGCAACCTGATGCCCATACAGCTCTGTTTGTTTTCATGAGGTTCTATAGCTTGAATAATTGCCCCTCACTATTTGGAAACCATTATCGGCATAGCAAACTTCCCAGCAGGCTTGTTGCAGTTGGGTTAAAAATTATTTACTTAAAACACAGTGCCACCTAGCTGGGATTTGCTATTTAACTATTTCATACCCATTTTGCATGTAAGATTGATCCAAGCAGTCACAGTCTGTCCTGTATTGCTACAAAACTTCACAAGATTCAGCGTGATCCATTACTGATTGGGAAGAACCGGTTGTATCTAATGGGCATTTTTTTCTTGACCCTTCCCTCTTCCTCCCAGCCAGTCAGCCAGCCAGCCAGCCTTTCTTAAATATCTAAAATGTACTCAGGCTAAGCGCTTGGTTTTGAAGGAATGAGATAATACATTACTAAATGTTCAGGTGGAGGAAGACATTGGAAAAAAAAAGAAAAAAATTAACTGGGGTGGAACTAGAGAGGGACCCTAGGCAGCCTGGATTGTGAAGAAACTAAAAGGGAGACATGTGAAAAGAAATTTGGATTTTAGTCTCCTTGGTAATTTTGTCTGATTTCAGTCCTGGCTATGTCTCCGGATAGACTGGCTTTGATACATGCGTAGAATTACGTTTTCCCTCCCATAGCAGATGTAATGTGGTCAGAGTAAATCCCACTTAGAGATTCCTGCTCCTCGAGTGGTGAGGAGCGTAGATGCTCCGGATTCCTAGCCCAGAATAGATGGCTACCTGATCGCTTAAAACAGGAACCACATTGCTTCAAAACCAGGCCCACTTTTTGGTCTACTCTGTGAGGGTCTGCCTGCTCCTAGCCTGGATTTACACAGTGGCTGAGAGCAGAGAATCTAACTAGGGTTTGAGTTTCATTGTTGTACATTCGTATCTGCGTTACCTAGAGAAAGTGATTAAATATCTGTTCCTTTCCTTATATGTAAAATGGGCGATGATAATATTAATAATAAAAGTGATTTGAAGGGACCATACATGCATAATGTTGACATAAAGTGAGTGATGGATAAGTGTTAGCCATTTTGTCTTCTCCATGCCTCCTCAAAGATACCATAACCTTCTTAATCCCCCCACCAGCTCCATTCTCTGCTCCATTTCATTCCCTAGAACCAATCCTGATCTGGACAGATATTTCAGTATATTTAATCCAGACTTTTAGGGGTACTAATCTATTTCTTCCTCCCTCTCTCTTTCCCTTCTCTCCCTCCACCCCCCTTCCCTTCTATCCCTCTTTCTTCTCCCTCTTCCCACTCTTGCCCCCTTTTCTTCCCCCTCCTCCCTTCCTATTGTTCCTTTCCCTCTCTCTTTCTTTTCTTCTTTATGTAAAGCATTTACTAAGGGCCTATTATGAACCATGCTCTGTCATAGGCTTTGAGAATAAAGTGGTAATGAAAAGTTATCTTCTCTTATGAAGATATAATGAGCTGATACTTTCAAAGTGCACTAGAGTAGTCTGATAGGTAACTAAGTGTTCTAGAAGTGTTTGTTAAATAAACCTGGGTTTCTGCTTCATTCATTCATTTATTCATTCATTCATTCCCAGTGTCTGATCATAATCTTGTATTTCTACTGGTAATAAAATCTTATCTTAATATTCATGTTTTCATGTCTGTTGTGATAACAAGCCTACTAAACACATTTCGGGACGAAGGTTTGCCTTACTTTTTTCTTTGGAGGCACAGCAGGGGGAAGGAGAAGGATGTCAGAGGCACAGCTCCAACACCCCGCCCCCTTGTTCAGTGGTTTCTGAACCATTGCTCTGAATCATGCAATGGCAACTATTTGTTGGTATCTGCAATAGCAACTCCTCTCGGATCCTATTCTGTGCTCCTTCAAACCATGTTGCTCCACATTGGGCTCTTCTGAGACAGCCCAGCATACTAGATTACTTATTGTTTTCTACTTCCCCACTTTTGGGAGTTGATTGTATTATTGCCTCCCAGAATGGCCTTCTATCTTAGACAAGCAGTGGCCATCTTGCCTGTTCTCCCAGCCTTCCTACCGCAGTCAGATCCACCCCATCACAGCCCACCCAATGAGTTCTGTTCCTTAAAAGAAGCATGGGGCTTATTTCCCTTCAATATTCCTGTTTTTAAAAAAAAAAATCAAATATCTCTAGCTCTTTATTGATATGTAGACTATGATACATAGAGAGGCTGCCAAGTAAACATTAATTGTACCATGAATAACTAGTAAGAGGCAATAGATGAAGTCAAAGTCGAAATAGTAACGAATATGGACTTCATCTTCTGTCTGTAACTTTTGGATAGGTGGTTCAGCAAAGAAGAAGATTACACCGATGAATCTCGGAGAACAGTTTAAAAAAAAAACATTATTTTTAAGCTTAAACCATATTTCAGACTATTTAGGTTTACAGAAGAGCTGTGAAGATGGTACAAGAACTATTCCCATATAGCCACACCCCCCACACCCAATTTCCCCTATTGTTAACATCTTTCATTAGTGAGGCACATTTTTGCAGTTAATGAACTAATAGTAATGCATTGTTAACTAAGGTCCATACTTTATTCTGATTTTCTTAGATCTTACCTAACATCCTCGTTCTCTTCCAGAATACCATATTGCATTGAATTGTCATACCTCCCTAGACTCCTCTTGGCTATGACTATTTTCCAGACTTACTTTGTTTTGATGATCTTGACAGCTTTGAGGAGTACTGATACGGTATTTTGTAGAATGTCCCTCAGTGGAGATCTGTTGACATTGTTCTCGTGGTTAGACTGGCTTAATGGGTTTTGGGAAGCCCACAGAACTAAAGTCACATTTTCATCATAACAAATCAAAGGTATATACCATAATCATGATTTATGGCTATTGATGCTGAGGTAGTATTTGTTGATTTTCTTCAGTGGAAAGTCACTCTTTTTCCTCTCTTTCCATACTGTTCTCTTTGGATAAAAGTCACCCAACTCAGTCTTCACTTAAGGAGTGGGGAGTCATGCTCTATTTCCCTGACGTGAAGTACTTTCCTAAATTATTTACACTTATGCTGCACAGAATTGCCTATTCTCCCCAATTTATTTCTTCAGTATTTTTATCAATATGGGACCATTGGCATATTCATTTTATACTTTGGATTATAATCCAATATGACTTCATTCATTTTATTACTTGAATTGTTCTGGATTTGGCCATTGGGAGCTCTTTTAGTTGGCCCCTATGTTCCTTCAACATACCTCATCACTGAGTGTGTGTGTGTTTGTGTGTGTTTTATCTCTTCCTTTCTTTTTGGGACTACATGACACCCCAGGCCCATCTTGCATATTTCCTGTCCCGATCCTATAATCAGCTGTTTCTCTGGTTCTCTGTTTTCTCTTTCTTTTTTTTTTTTTTTTTTTGGTAATCAAAGAGATTTTTGAAATAGATATAGTGATAATGATAGTATTTATATGTGCACTTTAACTTCTTAAAGCACTATTGCATTGTCTCTATTTTACTCTCAGAACCATCCCCTGAGGTAGGATAAATATTATTTACCTTCATTTTGCTAATAAATAAATTGAGGGATAGAATGTAGTGGCTAGCTCAAGGTCAAAATTTTGGTAGTGAAAGTAAAATTAAAAGTTGGTTTTCTTTACTGTCAAGCTTTTATTCTTCCTACTGCCTATTCTAGGATTTCTCAAGCTGGGTACTAATAGCATTTTGGGCCAGATCCTTCTTTATTGTGGGAGCTGTCCTGTAGCTGTCTTGTATGTTGTAAGATGTTTAGCCACATCCTTTGGCCTCTACCCACCCGATGTCAGCAGCACAGTTCCTTCCCCCAGATTGTGACAAGGTTTCTAATTACTGCTAAATGTCCCTGGGGAACAAAATTGAGCCCTGTTAGAGAACTACTGGACTTAGTCCATAATCTGCTTTCCAGCAATGAAGGCACAGATACTGACCTCCTGCAATTCCGGCAATTAAGATATCAAATGTCTTAAAATTTAAAATCCACATTCTATTGCAATGTCTGAGAAATAAGTTCTGGCTGATTGCATCATTTAATAAATTTCAGGATTTATTTGTTTAAGATATAGTACATTATTTGTAATATCAATTTAATATAGAAATCACAAAAGTTGTAATCTGAGGATTATAAATTTAAGATAGGATAAGGTTGGAGCAGATTAGAGCACATAGATAGTAAGATTTTGGTGAAGATCAAACCCATTGAGTAAGGAATCATTGTTCTCCATGGCTCTTTTAACTATAATTTTGAATCCATTATATAAACAATGGTGTGAGAGTACTTGTTAAACATTTGCTAAAGGTAACAAAATGAATAAAATGTATTTTTAATTACTACAAATTTGTACATTCTAGATTTCACTTTTCCATGTTCTCTTTTAATTTTATGCATTTACATATATGATTTTTACATCACATAATTATAGGGTATAATTTGCCTCTTTTAAAATTAAAATTATATCATAAACATTTTTCCCATTGCTACATAATGTGCATAATTATCATTTTAATTACTATATAATATTCTATATAGTTGGTAAGCCATAAACCATTTAACCATTTCCCTATTACTGCATATTCGTGTTGTTTTTGATATCACAAATAAAACTGCAATAATCATCTTTTGTGATTATTAAATTATATTACTTTTGGAGACAGATTCATAGGAATGAAATTACTGAGTCAGGGTTATGAGCATTTTAGTGGATCATGAAATGTATTGCCAAATTGCTTTCCAAAGGGATTTATACTGCCAGCAGAAATATATGCCTGTCTCAGTTACATTACATCCTTGCCAGAACTGGGCATTTTAATCCTTTTACTGTGTTTTATAATTTAATAGTCACAAAATTCACTTTGAGTCTTCTGTGGTTGATGCCAATGATGTAGGGTGTTGAGGGAGAGGAAAATAAAAACATTTCTTGGGTGCCTACACTCACTATGGACCATGCTAGGGAATTTGTACTCATTGCTAAAATATCTACCTTTTTTTTGGAGGGGAGGGTGGTGGGGGGTTGGGAGAGCCTGTGGTGGGTATTAAGGAAGGCATGGAGCACTGAGTGTGGTGCATAAACAATGAATCTTGGAACACTGGAAAAATAAAATTTAAAAAATATATCTACCTTAGCTTCCCACTCCAGTGTCTCTCAGGAACCTTGACCGGTTTCACTTTTCTTCATAACACTTAGAAGTATCTGAAATTGTATTACACACTTACATTCTTCTTTATTTTCACTATAAACTCCTCCAGGAAAAAGGAAAACTTGTTGAGGGTGGGGATTTTGTCTTATGCTCTCTGGGATAGTAGCTAACACACAGTAGGCCTGGATAAATATTGTTGAATGAAAATATGAAGGATTTAACTAGTTAACCTCAATTTATGAGCATATCAATGCTGACCGATGGCCATTGGACTATTTACAGATTTTTGACGCTGTTTCTCCTTTCTAAGTACTTCTGCACTCTCTTGCATTCAAGCAATGGTCGATTTGCTTTGGTCAATGAAAAGTGAGTGGAAGTGATGTGCATCTTTTTGGGGGTAGACTATTTAAAAGCCAGGCACACTTACTATTGGTCTCTTTCCCCTCTGCCACAGTTAATGCCTATGTTCCAAATAGCATCTCCTCTACCAGCCTGGGTCTCATTTTAGGGTGTTATTAAATAGATCAGAGCCTCCAAGTGACCCATCATGGGCATGCATGAAGCAGAAGGAAACAATAATTACTTTGGGATGCGATTTGGGAGTTGACTGTTTCTGTAGTAAAATAGAGTGTAACCTGACGATATAGAGATTAGTATGTTTAAATAACATGGTCTAAATTACAGAACTGGCAATGGAAAACCAAAAATTCAAGCCTTTCTTTCTTTGTCTAGCCCACTATTGCAGAGGACCCTGAGCAGTTAATAGTTACATGAGCTTATTAGGGCTGTGTGCTACAAACTGGGTGGTATAATTCTGAGAGATTTATTATCTCACAATTCCAGCAGCTAGAAATCTGAATCTGTCAACAGACTTGGTTCTTTCTAAAAGCGGTGAGGGAGAGCCTGTTTCGTGCCTCCTGGCCAGCCTCTGCCAGTTTGGTGGCAACTTTGGAGTTCCCTGACATGGAGCAGCATCACCCAGTTTCTGTCTTCATCTTCACATGGTATTCTCCTTGTGTGCCTTTGTGTCCAAATTTCCCCTTTCTCACAGGACACCCATCATGTCGGATTAGAGGCGCATTCTACGCCAGGATGACCTTGTCTTCATTATTTGTATCTGCAACTACTCTATTTCCAAATAAGGATACCTTCTGAGATACTTGGGGTTAGGACTTCAGCATAATAAGTTTAGACGGATACAATTCAATCAATAACAGTAGGGATAGAGGTGTTTGCTTGGTCTATTACCCAAAATGAAATTATAAATAAATATATATCTATGTAATATTTTTATGTATTTACATGTAAACATTAGTATTTATAAATACATTAGTATTTATAAATATTATTGATGCTTTATATATTTATATAATTTATTTATGTATAATATACTTATATGATTTATAGAATTTATATAATTATATATAATTATATATTTATGTGATATAGATGTATAATATTTAATATTATTAAACTTAATATTTTATGTATGCCTATAACATATGCATATAAACTATATGTAATATAATATATATAATATATAATATGTGTCATATAAATACACCATGAGTTTATTTATTTATTTTTTTAAGAATGCCTACATTTTATTATTTTTTATCTTTCTCCAAATTTTTATTTAAATTCCCGTTAGTTCACATACAGTGTAATATTAGTTTCAGGTGTAGAATTTAGCGACTCATCACTTACATGCAACACCCAGCGCTCATCACAAGTGTCCTCCTTAATACCCATCACCCATTTATGTATCAGGGTATAAACAGTGTATAACATTTCTGTAACTACATCTAGATTAACCTGGATAGAAGAGAATTTAGTTCACTATTGCTTCTGCTATCCTTAAAGTGTTCCTGGAAATCTGTTGAATTAGAAAGAAGCAGCAATAATGGAGAGGAATATGGAGTTGAAAAATAGCAATGCTATCTTTTAAAAATATATATTGTTAAAGTGAACAATGTTAGAGTCTCAATTGATGGTGGCCCAGCTGGTATGTCCATATGTCTTTAGGATTTTGAGATTAAGACCAAGTATTCAGAGTAAATATAAAAGCATCTAAAATGGTATGGATATGATCCCAGATGCTGTCACCGTATGTCTTATGAATTTCTCACTTCAAAAATACCAGGTCTATATTATTTGGCTTATCTAGTCTAATACACAAGTTTATCTTCCTTAACGCAAAGCACCAAATCACAATGAAAACAATATAGCTAAAAGAGCTGAAATTTTCATACTACTGAAGTTTTACATTCAATCATTGCAATTTAGGACCTCGAAAGTTTAAACTTCATTTATAATAAAACTGTATTAATATTGCACCATAGGCTAAAAGCATTTTCTAAGAGAGCAAACACAATTATTTGACATCTATTTGAGTTTTTGCAGATCATGCCTCAAGATAACACCTGGAAATCTCATGTTACACTTTCTTATTTTCAGTAGCCGGAAAGAAATACCCCACCTTGGCTGTATTTACCCACAACAAAGATAACCATGGCCCCACCTTCGAGGATCAGATGGCTGTAATTTGAACTCTGAAATCAGTAGCACAGAGAATAGGTCAGTGTAGAGGCAGTGAAAACATCTATCACAAAGCCCATCCATTTTATTTCATGAGAGAGCCCCCCTTATCCTAAGTGACTGAGTTTTACATATAGTAACACCCTTGTTTCCTGTGTTCCCCTGGAGTCCTTCAGTTGCTTGGCAGGACATTGCCACTACAGAAGATGACATTTTAAGGCAATGAGTACGTAGCTGTTTTGGACTGAGTTGCATCCCCCTCCAGATTCATATGTTGAAGCCTTGACCCTCTGTGTGACTGTATTTTGTGACAGAACCTTTTGGGAGGTAACCAAGGTTCAGTAAGGTCATTAGAGGGGGCCCTATTCTGAGAGAACTGGTGTCTTTGTGACAAGAGGAACCTGCAGGAACACAAAGGAAAGGCCATGTGAGGACACAGAGAGAAGGCAGTTGTCTCCAACCCCAGGAGAGAATCTCATCAAACGCCCCCTTGATACTGGGCTTTCAGGCCTCAGAACTGTGGGAAAATAAATGTGGTTGAAGCCACCCAGCCTGTGGCACTGTGCTGTGGCAGTCTGGGCTGACTAATACAGTAACATACTGGAAGCAGGTCATAAGGTTGCTAAGAGAGATTTCAAGGCAAGAAATAATGAGAATTAACAGCAGAGGGCAGAGAAAGCTCTAAGAAGGTAAACAGGAAAAAAAAAAAAAATCAAATAAATAACCCTTAGATCAAGGAAACAAACCCCCTATATAACTTCACAACTCATTAAAACTTCCAAGAGCATTCATTTATTAGAGCACCAAAAAATGATTCAAGGTCAAAAGGTGGAATGGGTTAAATTATGCATATTTATGTACTAAGGCAGAATATGTGCAAGATAATTTGGAAAGATCACCTACAGTATTAAGCTTGTGTTATTTGGAAAAAAAAATTGCTTTTCCTGATGTCCCTTCTACTCCTTCTAATGAATAGTTTGCATAGCTGAGATGGCACTCTAATACAAAGACATTTCTATCCATTTACAAGACCAATATTTCTTAATTTGGCCATAGAAAATATGTGACCAAATAATTGCAATAAAAAGAGATCTATATAATAATGAACAAATAGGAGACTATAATTATGTTGTGCATTAATATAAAATATGGAAGATTTCCTCTAAAAAGAAAGCTTTTGGGGCACCTGGGTGGCTCAGTGGGTTAGAGCCTCTGCCTTCGGCTTGGGTGGTGGTCTCGGGGTCCTGGGATCGAGCCCCATGTCGGGCTCTCCGCTAAGTGGGGAGCCTGCTTCACCCTCTCTCTCTGCCTGCCTCTCTGCCTGCTTGTGGTCTCTGTCAGATAGATATATAAAATCTTTTTAAAAAAAAAGAAAGCTTTTATATATTATATATATTAGGGATTTTATATATATATACAAAGTATATATAAAAGACCCTATAAAGGTCTTTAAATGTTTCTATATATAATACACAGTATATATACATATATGTACACACACACACACACACACACACACGTATACGTATACATGCAGACAAGCAGTCTTACTTTGTATGGTAGTGTGGAATCGTACACACTAACCATGCAACCTGGGGTGCCTGGGTGGCTCAGCTGTTAAGTGTCTGCCTTCGGCTCAGATCATGATCCCAGGGTCCTAGGATCCAGGCCTTCATTGGGCTCCCTGCTCAGCAAGAAGTCTGCTTCTCCCTCTCCCACTCCCCCTGCTTGTGTTCACTCTCTTCCTGTGTCTCTCTCCATCAAATAAATAAATAAAATCTTTTTTAAAAAAGTAAAAAAAAAAATAACCATGCAAACTGAATCTGCATAAAGATATCACAATAAGCAATGGAAAGTTACAATTTATCTTTTTCTAATTATTATTAATTTTTATTATGTTATGTCCTTTAATTTTTTTTCAAAACATTCAAAACTTCCTTACTGCCAATTTTAAATGTCTAAGAAATATAAAAATGGCAAAACTAATATTGGTTAATACACTGTAATTTAAAACATTAGAAACCTTGAAAATAAATGCTTTATTTCTTTATAAAAAAATGTATTCAGAGCAGTTTGAACAGTGCTTGCCTTCTTCCTATCCTGGTTAATTGTCATATTCCTTTCTTTGTTTGGATCAGCTACCAATAGTTTATCCTTTGTGCCTTTCAATGTTGTGAAATATCTCTAAGAGCACCTTTAGTGTGCTGTTGGGTTTTTTGTTCACATCATTTTTATTGAGACATCTTCATCATTTTCATCACAAATTATTCTCATTTGCATTAATAAACCCACTTCCCCTCAACTTTTCTAGCTGTTCAAGTGAGCAGTGTTCGGTCTCAGTTGATGGTTGCCGGGCTGGTATGTCTGGGTGTCTTTAGCATTTTGAGATCGAAACCAAGTATTCAGATTAAATTTCAAGGCTTCTGAAATGGTATGACATGGTCTCTGCTGATGGTGGAGGTGTCAGCGTTCTCACAATCAGCTAAGTCTTCTACAACCACATGTATGTTTGATTGGAATTTCATTTTCAGCATGATCACCTTTTCTTTTTTGCTGTACTTCCATTTTCATTGGCTAATTCTCTCTTTTCATTATGTGTTTAAAAAAATGTCACTTGGTTGGGGCGCTGGGTGGCTCAGTGGGTTAAGCCGCTGCCTTCGGCTCAGGTCATGATCTCAGAGTCCTGGGATCGAGCCCCGCGTCGGGCTCTCTGCTCAGCAGGGAGCCTGCTTCCTCCTCTCTCTGCCTGCCTCTCTGCCTGCTTGTGATCTCTGTCAAATAAATAAATAAAATCTTAAAAAAAAAAAATGTCACTTGGAATTATCACAGGGAGACACGGAGTTAACACAATTGCATGCTTTGCTGTGTGCGCATGAACTGAATAACAAATGTGGTGTCCACTGACATAGGTCACTGACCATAACCCGTGTTATTTACGTAGTGACTTGAGAACAGATGAACTAGTGGCAATGTTTGTACTTAATGCGATAACTCGAATGTGAACCCTGTTGCTGGGGGAGCAGTGTTATTTAACTAAACCATGTCTTAGTCGGTTTGAGCTGCTGTAACAGAAGACCATAGACTGGGTGGCCTAAACAACAATGATTTATTGTTCTAGAAGCTGTGAAGGCCAAGATCAAGGTGCTGGAGTTCTGGTGCTTGAGGAAAGCCATCTTTCTGGTGTTCAGGCAGCTGTCTTCTCATATATCACATGGCAAAGAGCAGAGAGAGAGGAAGACAGTCTTCCTACGTCTTTTATTATAAGGGCACAGATATCAAGAGGACCCACCCTCATGACCTATAACTCCATGATCCAAACTCCCCCATCTCAAAATACCATCACATTGGGGATTAAGCTTCAACATATGAATTTTGGAGGACACAGATATTCATTCCCTAGCACCATGGCACTGAAATTTGTGAAAATAAAAAGTTCGCAAAGTAGACACATACACAACACACATAAACACAATCAATGCATCACAACCTGGTTTTCTATTTCAGTTATTCTTTTTCCTTCTTCTGGTTTTATTCTTTTGCTTCAAATTTCATCCTATTCTTTCTGCTTAGATGCTTTTCTCATTCTCTGTCATTTTCATTAACATTGAAGAAAATTCTTCATTTTCTTATAGAATTATGGTGACTTCCTTTATTACTATAGAAGAAGACCTAGGAAGGCTTTCTGGGAAAACCTAGGAAAGCTTCCGCGAGCTCCGCACTGCTTTCAGTTAAGAGCTGGATGGGCAATTCTCTAGCCAGTTATCACAAAGACATTTTTGGGGGGGTGCCTGGGTGGCTCAGTGGGTTAAAGCCTCTGTCTTCGGCTCGGGTCGTGGTCCCAGGGTCCTGGGATCGAGTCCCACATCGGGCTCTCTGCTCAGCAGGGAGTCTGCTTCTTCCTTTCTCTCTCCCTGCCTCTCTGCCTACTTGTGATCTCTGTGATCTCAAATAAATAAATAAATAAATAGACATTTTAGGGTGTGGCTGATGATTGGTGGGGTGGCCATTTTTGTAGGCACAATAAGCTGGTTTTTTGTTGTTATCTGTGGGTATCTTGTGTTGATCAGAAAAAATCTGTACTCAATAAGTTGAGGAAAATGTCTTTAAGGTTTAGGTGCACTAAAAGTTTATGATACACTGAATGCAAAATGGCCCTTATTATTCACCCATCTCTGTGTCCACATCTTTGCCATGCAAATTTCCAGCTGCTCCTACAATCCTTGTATCTGGGCTGGCCTTGAGCCTTGGCCTTTGCCAATTAAATAAGATGGAAGTGATAACGTGCCAGTGCCTGGCTGCTTCTGCTCTGTCTTGGGCCCCCATAGGAAGGATCTTGGCTAGCAGAGGGAGGTTGAGAGACCATATAAATTTCAGTTGTCCCAAGTGAAGCCACCTTCGATCAGCCTACACCCAGATGACCCCCATATATGTGAGAACATCTAACCAAGGTCAGCAGAGCTACCAGCCTGATTACAAGTGCATGAAAGAGCCCAGCTGAGACTAGGAAAAGGGCTCCACTGAACCACAGGTTGGTGAGGATTATTATAGCACTTTGGGGCTTTTTAAATTCAGCAATAGCCAAATTATACTATGTTGTTTACGGAGGCAATGTTTTTTGTTCACCTTAACTGTTGCTGTAATCTATGTGTGCTTTGCTTAGTCTGAAGAGTAGGTAGCTGGCTAACCCCAAGCCAAGTCTCCCACCCTAACTTTAAACAGAACTCTTGGGGTACCATCAGTGTTGGGGCTGCTGAGCTGTCCAATCTGAAAGGGCAGAGACTGTGTCTGTCTTTCTAGGCACTGTTAAGTTGGCACATTGTGAAGTATCTGGTATGCAGAACCAGTCAGTAAATATTTGCTGAAAAAAAGAAGGCTGAAGGGTTTTCTTGAGGAAGAACAATACCTCCAGAGAAGACTGATTAATACTCAGTATATCTCACAAATTTGGAAAGATTTTTCTTTCTTTTTCTAATATTGATTTAAAAATATACCTTTTCCCCCCCGGAAAGAAAAAAAAAATTTCCTGTTTTGTACCAGTGATAGTGTTTCCGTGCAAAGTGAAAAATGGACCCACATTTATAAATGCAATAATATGAAGATAAACAAGGACCCAGGACGGTGTTTGTTAGGATCACCCTTGTTAAGGATGCCATCTTTGAGACGTGAACTTCGAGTTTTTGGCTGAATGCTAAAGGAGGCTCTATTTCCACTCCTGTGTGTTTTCTTATCTGAAGGTCCTTGTGAGCAAGGTCACAGATTTGAAAATATCAGTCTGAGTTTAGAATTTAGATCCTGTAGCATATCCATGGCTCACAAACTTGGTGGGGGGAGGGGGTGACATATTTTTCTCATTAAACCTAGACCATGTCCCAAGGTTTACCAGCCTAAGAACCAGCTATAATCTAAAGTAAAGGGGATAGTGAAGCAGAATATAAATACTCTTATTTTTTTTCTTTGTATAAGGAATTCACTCACTTAACAATCTGGAAGAAATGCCTTTAATTGAAATTTTAAAAAGAATCCAAAGTCGCAAACTTTATTTCAAAGCCCATGTCTGGCAAACAGTAAAAAGATTCGTGTTTCTAAGGCGTAAAGAGAACCATTTGGTATATGTCCAGGGAAACTTTTTTAAAACATGCAATCGGGGTGCATGGGTGGCTTAAGTGTCTGCCTTTGGCTCAGGTCCTGGGGTCCTGGGATCGAGCCCCGCACCAGGCTCCCTGTTCCACGGGAAGCCTGCTTCTCCCATTCCCTTTCCCCCTGCTTGTGTTCCATTTCTCGCTGGGTCTCTGTCAAGTAAATAAAATCTTTATAAAACTAAATAAACATGCAATCAAAATTTAATAAATGGTGCCCTAGTGGCAAGAACGAGATCATTTACATCCATTCTTTAGCACCTTGCTGGTCCAGAGGAGGCAGATCATGTAGTAGATCATACACCTGCTTGGTGTCCCAGATAGTTTCAGAGGCTTCTGATTTGCAAATAAGGAGGTTGCTAAGATCCCAGGCCGGCCTGTGGGATATAGCTGCCCAGAGAACTGGTCTAATGTCAACCACTGTGATCCTTCTGCAAACATTCTCCAGTCATTCTGACAATCTGACTTGCATCACACAAGTGTTCTTTGTCTACCCCAAGAAAGGATTTACAAAAAAAAAAAAAAAAAAAAATCAAAAAATCAAACTTAATTTTTTACATTTTTAAAATTTTATTTGAAAAATACAATACACAGCAGAGAATTATGTCCTCCCCTACTGCTCTTTCACAAAGGAAACTGTATGGTAAATGTAACTGTGATATTTGGCTAGGATAGATCCTGAGAAAAGAGAGGCCCAGTTAGAAGTGGAAAAGAACAAGTCTGTCAAAGAAGGTTCACCTCTCTTTTAACATAAAAGAGCCTTTTAAATAATCTTAGGAGTCAGATAAAACATGTGCAGAATTTCTGCCATGCAAACAGAGACAACTAAAATTTTCAGGCTGACCAATTTATACTGACCTGGGCCCCAAGGAAGTAGAATAAAAAGATGTCTTTATCAGAAAAGTAGGTGTTTGCCTGCTTTTACTAGACCTATATATGTACATATTTACAGGTTCATATTTTCTTAAATGTGTTTTTCATTATTTGCATTTATAGCATCACGGTTCAGGGCTCTTTGCTGGCTTTTTGCCTTATGCATGTGTATCTTTTTGTTTTTTCTGAATTTCTGTCATGGCAGGATCATTTAGTGCACAATCTTGGGCCCATAACATTTCACGTTAGAGATGACCGGATGCAGATCCTAGATAAAATCTGGGTTTCTGAGGAATGTCTGTAACTCCTGCATTTGAACCTGGTTTAACAAGGTGCAAAGACACAACATTTACACATGAATGTATAGCTAAGGCGTCCAACAAGAAAAACATTCCAAATTGGCTCCTTGGAAAACTGATTCTAGAACCTATAAAAGTGATTTAACTCCAGAAGTCTTACTGGTAATCCTGCGTCTGAAGACATTATAATCATCCTTTTCACTTCCATTTCTATTACTGTTATTGCCTAAAAAGGTCATTAAAGAGGATCAAGGCATTCGAAGCTCTTTTGTGTTTTAAATTTCCAACAATGTTGAATTGCTGTAGAAGTCTGAATTTGGTAGAAATTTGGATTTTCTGCTTTTGGCCCTACAAAAAGTGTTTTAACTCCCATAGTGATGGAAAAGAGCAAGTAATATCTATTTGGGGAATACTGGACAAGTCTTTGGTTGTATTTATTTGCAGATTTCTGTTGAAATTATAGAGAAAATTTGAAGTTTATTTTTTATTACTGTCAAGGTGGAGAAGATTCATTTCTGTCAACTAACTACTGCTCATATTAGACAAAGCTACTCAGGGTGTCTTTAAAAATTGTGGAGTTACGGTAGAAGAGTACATTTAATGGTGTAATCACAGCCAGGTCCATCTTCCTTATATTGACATGGTTTCATCCTTAATTTCACATGCTCAGTGTGAGGTACGTCCTTTGGGGCCTCTCCTGAGGGCTGGGGTTTAGAGCACTGGGGTGAGGAGTGCAGGAGAGATACCTGATTTAGTTTTCAACTTTACAAAAGACCTCACATCTAGACTCTTGACATTATTTTTAAAGAAAATTAAAAATAGGTTACCATATAGTTGCATATTTGAGAAGTGTTCATTCTTAAACCACAAATATTTCAAATACAACATAGCTCTTATAACTCTATTTTGGTATTTCTTCATTTTTTTAACATCATAGGTAGTTGTCCAGGACTCTACTGACCTCTGGAAGATTTCAATGTGTCCAAAATGATACAATAGCTGTGGTGTATTAGAAAATAACTAGTTCAGAAATTTAAATTCAGAAAACCTGAATTTAAATTTTAACTGCCTCCTACTAGTTAGTTGTATGACATTGGGCACATTATTTACCTTGCCTTGGCTTTATTTTTCTCATTTAGAAACAAAAGCCATTTTCAATGATTACACGAGGTTACTATAAGGAGTAAGTAAAATTATAAATGAAAATGTGCCTTATAAGCTATAAAGTACTATACAAATGCAACGTAAAATGCATTAACCGCATTTCTGGCATTTATAGATTTTAACTTATGTGTCAGAGTGTGGTTCTTTCCTGTTTAAATTATGAGGAATCTTGAGTAGTAAAAAGCCCAAGAATGGAGCCTTTCCCTCCTCCAGAGACACTTTTATCAGTGGAAAATTGCTCAATACATAGGGACCACTGCTAGATTTTGTCACTTAAAATACCCTAAGCACTGCCTGCATTCAAATCCGCAAGTCAACAATTAAACCACAATTGTCAGGAACAAAAGTCCAAATAAATAATTTTTAATTATGATACATTACTTATTACAGTAAAAATTGGCATTTTCCCCTTCAAAAGCAGAAGCACCAGTCTTAGAATGTATAGTATGAATGGTAATTTAAGTGAAATATAGCATAATATTATGTGCAAACATTATTTTAGTATAGAACATACCTTCTAAAAGTAAAGTAATTTCACACACTGAAATCTGTTAGAATGGAAATAATGTCATGCTGAATAATAACGTAAAACCCCCATGACTTTCAAAGTCCACTTCAAATGAAATGTGGTATACTGCTGAATAGATCTACGAACAACTAAAAAACTTAACTAGCCCCAAATGGAGGGATTTCTTATACAAGATGACTTGTGTAAGTTTCTTTTCACATAGTATCGGTGATTCTGCGAGAGACTAATATGAGTGTTTTATTTAAGAATTAATCTTTTCATTGGGTCGTCACATTTTACTTAACACCTACTTTGTGCGAGGCTTTGTTGTAGGTGCTGGGGATACAGAGAAGAAAGACACAGTCCTGCCCTTGAGGAGCTCACAGTCTAGTGGGGGAAAAAGATGAGTTGACACTGATTTTAAAATTATAAAAATTATTAGACAACTTTATAAACTTCTGTTGTAATCAAACAAACTTTGGGTGTTATGAGTGGACGGTGAACAGGGACGATGTCCAATGCAGTGACAAACCTTCTGCTTCACTATCATGTGACTTCTGCAAAGGCGGTGATATGGTTCTGAAAAAGAGAACGAATTACAACATCAGAGTCCTGGGGAAATTGGCTTTGGAAGGTATTTAGTGCTTTTATAAAGGATCGTTAGCTTAGGAGAAACTGTAGCCCATCATGTTTAAGCTGCCGAAACATGCATTTAAGTTCTATGTATTATATACACTGAACGGCTAATTATATACTTTATTCAATATTTTTAATTCACCGAGTAGATTAAGATGTAATAGTCACAATTAACACTGAAATTTGGAGAGATGAAAATGGCAATCCCATACATGTTAATATTCTGCTGTTAATGGAATTTTAATGTTGCCTGTTGAAGGTTCAGATTAATTGCTCCCTGTGAGACAGATGGCATACAACCAGTTGGTGTAATGCTCAGACTGAAAGTCATTTGCTGGTTAACAAAGATCTCCTTAAACACTTCATTTGTTTCCAGCTTTATTAAGAAATAACAGACATACATCACTGTATAAGTTTAAGGCTTACAACGTGATGGTTTGATTTACATGTTGTGAGATGATGACCATAATAGGTTTAGTTGACATCTATCTGCTTGTGGAGATACAACTAAAAGAAAGAGAAAATGGGAAAAAAAAATTCCCTTGTGCTAAGAACTCTTTGGGTTTACTGTCTCAAGAACTTTCCTGTATGTCATACAACAGTGTTAGCTATTGTCATCATGATGTCCATTACAGTCCAGGTACTTAGTTACTTTACAGTGGAAATCTGAATCTCTTTACCACCTTCCTCCAATCCCCGCTCCCCACACTCTTCACCTGGGACAATCCAAGTCTGAGCTTTTTTTTTTTTTTTTTTCTGTCTGTGAGTTTAGGGTTTTTAATTATTTTTTTAGAATCTACATGTAAGTGAGATCTGAAATCTGAATTATTTGACACAATGACTTCAAGGTCTATCCATGTTGTCACAAATGGTAGAATTTCTTCATTTTTATGGCTGAATAATATTCCATTATATATATATATATATATACACACACACACACATACACACCATAGCTTCTTTATACATCCATCCATCCATCAATGGACACTTAGGTTGTTTCCATGTTTTGCCTATTGTAAATAATGCTGCTATCAACAGGAGGTACAGATAACTTTTTGAGTTAGTATTTTTGTTTCCTTTGGATATATTCTCAAAAGTGAATTGGTGGATCATGTGATAGTTCTATTTTTAATTTTTTGAGGATTCTCCATACTGTTTTCCATAAAGGCTGCAACAATTTACAATCCTACCAATGGTGTGCAAGAGGTCTCTCTTCTCCACATGCATGCCAGCATCTGTTATGTCTTGTCTTTTTGATGATGGCCGTTCCAAAAGGCACGAGGTGCTATCTCATTGTTGTTCTGATTTGCATTTCCCTAATGACTAGTGAGGTTGAGCATCTTTTCATATACCTGTTGGCCTTCTGTATATCTTTTTTGGAGAAGTGTCTATTCATGTCCGTTGCCCATTTTTAAATTAGGTTATTTGTGTTTTGTATTAAGAAGTATGTATATATACTGGATATCAACCTCTTATCAGATATATGGTTTGAAAATATTTTTCCCAATTCCGTAGGCTGTCTTTTCACTTTGTTGATGGTTTCTTTTGCTATGCAAAAACTTTTTAGTTTGATGTAGTCCCACTTACTTTTGATTTTGCTGCTTATTCTTTAGGTGTCATATTCAAAAAAATCATTACCAAGACCCCTCAACGAACTTTATTCCTATGTTTTCTTCTAGGATGTTCATGGCTTCAGGTGTTACATTTAAGTATTTAACCCATTTTGAGTTAATTTTTATAGGGGTTAAATATAGGTCCAGTTTCATTCTTTACATGCAAATACCCAATTATAACATCATCATTTATTAAAAAAAACTATCTTTTCTCCATTGAGTATTCTTGGCTTCCTTGTCAAGTATTAGTTGACTGTATGTGCTTGGGTTTATTTCTCAGTTCTTGATTCTGTTCTTTTGGTCTATTTGTTTTTATGCCAGTACTATAAGTAACTATTTGATAACTATTTCATAATAGTTTTGATAACTATTTTGATAACTATTGATAACAATTTGCTTTTGATAACTACTTGTTTAGTTTTTGATAACTACTGTTTTAGTACAGCATCAGGAAGTGTGATGCCTCATGTTTTCTTCTTTCTCAAGATTTCTTTGGTTATTCAGGGTCTTTGTGGATCTGTATAAACTTTAGGAGTTTGGTTTTTTTTTTTTTTTTTAAGATTTTATTTATTTATTTGACAGACGGATAGAGAGGACAAGTATGCAGAGTGGCAGGCAGAGGGAGAAGCAGGCTCTCTGCTGAGCAGGGAGCCCGATGTAGGGCTCAATCCCAGGACCCTGGGATCAAGACCTGAGCCGAAGGCAGCCACTCAACCAACTCAGCCACCCAGGTGCCCCTAGGAGTGTTTTTATTTATTTATTTTTTTAGCTCTGTACAAAATACCTTTGGAATCTTGCTAGGGGTTGCATTGAATCTATAGATGGCTTTTGGTAGGTAATAGTCACATTTTAATAACGTTAATTCTTCCAATCCCTGAACATGGGATACTTTCCCATTTATTTGTGTCTTCTTTGATTTTTTTCTTCAAGGTCTCATAGTTTTCAGAGTAGAGATCTTTCACCTCCTTAGTTAAATTGATTCCTAAGTATCTTATTGTTTTTGATGCTATTGTAAATAGGATTTATTTACTTATTTATTTATTTAGAAAATTCATTGTTAGTGTGTAGAAATGCTGATTTATGTATGTTAATTTTGTGTTCTGCAACATTACTAAACTCATTGTTTAGATCTAATAACAATTTTTGGTTGTGTCTTCAGGGTTTTCTCTATATAAAATCATGTCATCTGCATATAGAGTTAATTTTACTAGTTCCTTTCTAATTGTGATATCTTTTATTTCTTTTTCTTGCCTAATTGCTCTAGCTGGGACTTTCCACAGGACTATGTTGAATGGGAGTGGTGAGAGAAGGCATCCTTGTCTTGCTCCTGGTCTTAGAAAAAAAGTGTTCAACCTTTCACCATTGAGTATGATGTTATCTGTGGGCTTGCCATATATGGTCTTTATTATGTTGAGATACGTTCCTTCTATGCCTAATATGTTAAGAATTTTATCATGAATGGATGTTGAATTTTGTCAAATGTTTTTCTGTGTCTATTAAAATGATCCTATGATTCTTTTCATTCTATTAATGTGATGTCTATTAATGTGATGTCTATTAAAATGATCCTATGATTCTTTTCATTCTATTAATGTGATGTATCATACTGATGGATTTACATAGGTTGAGCCATCCTTGCATCCCACTTGTTCATGGTGAATGATCCTTTTAATACACTATTGAATTCAGCTTGCTGGTATAAGCATTATCTTGGAGATATTGAAGGTTTGGTTCCAGTCAACACAACAAAACAAATATCTCAATAAAGCAAGTCAAATGATGTTTTTGGTTTCCCAGTTCATATAAAAGTTATATTTATCCTATACTGTACTCTATTAAGTATGTAATAACATCATGTCTATAAAAAACAATGTACATACCTTAATTAAGAAATACATTATTGCCAAAAGATGCTAGCCATCATCTGAGCTTTCAGTGAGTCGTAACCATGACTACAGATTTCTATAGCAAATATAATCATGACAAAGTTTGGAATATTGCGAGAATTATCAAAATGTGAGACAGAGACATGAAGAGAGTAAATGCTGTTGGAAAAATAACAGATAGACTTGCTTGATACAGGGTGGCCACAAACCTTTAATTTGTAAAAATCACAGTATCTGTGAACTACAAAAGAGAAGCACAATAAAATGAGGTAATCCTGTGTTTTATTGAGAATTTTAGCATGTTTAGACATCAGGGATATTGGCCTTTGGTTTTCTTTTCCAGAAAATCTTTTTTTGATTAGTATCAGGATAATGTTCACCTTATGAAATGAATTTGAGAATGTTTCCTTTCTCTTCAATGTTCTGGAAGAATTTGAGGATTAGTGTTAATTCTTTACATGTTTGGTAAAATTCACCATTTCACCATTTCACCAGATGGTGAAACCATCTGGTCCTGGGTTTTTCACCATTCGGAGATTTTTGATTATTGATTCAATCTCTTTACTAATAATTGGTATGTTCAGATTTTCTATTTCTCCCTGATTCAGTCTTAGTAAGTTGGCATATAGTTAGTCACAGTAGCTCTTATGATTCTTTCAGTTTCTGTGGTAGCCATTGTAATATCTTCTTGTTCATTTGTAATTTTGTTGATTTGGTTCTTTTCTGTTTTTTCCTCTCTTAGTTTAGCTAAATGCTGTCAATTTTGTTTGTTTTTTTTCAAAGAACCAATTCTTAATTTGGTAATATTTTCTATTGTTTTTCTCTTCTTTATTTCATTTATTTCAGCAGTAATATTTATTATTTCCAATCTTCTGTAACTTTGGGCTCAGTTCATTCTTCTTTTTCTCATTCTTTAAAGTGAGAGTTATGTTGCTTATTTGGGGTTTTTCTTGTCTCTTTATGTAGGCATTTATTGCTGTGAACTTCCCTCTTAGAACTGTTTTTACTGCATCCCACAATTTCCGGTATGTTGCTTTTTCATTTTCTTTTGTCTCAAGAAACTTTTTTTACTTCTTTAATTTTTTTGATCCATTCGTTGTTCGGGGAAGTGTGTTGTTTAATTTCCGTGTGTTCATCCAATTTTATTCTTGTTATAAATTTCTGGTTACATGCCACTGTGGTCAGAGAAGATATGTGGTATGATTTCAGTCTTCTTGAATTTGCTAAGACTTGTTTTGTGGTGAAACATACAGTCAGTCCTAGAAAATGCCATGTGTATTTGACAAGAATGTATATTCTGCTGTTGTCAGATAAAATGTTCTGCATGTATCTGTTAGGTCCATTTTGTCTCTAGTATTACAATCTGCCTTTCCTTAATGATTCTCGTCTGGAAGACCTAGCCATTGTTGAGAGTGGAGTATTGAATTCCCCAACTAGGGGCACCTGGGTGGCTCAGTGAGTAGTTATTCCAGGGTCCTGGGGTCAAGTCCCACATTGGGCTCCCTGCTTAGCAGGGAGTCTGCTTCTCCCTCTGCCTGCAGCTCCCCCTGCATGTGCTCTCTCTCTCTCTAACAAATAAATAAAATCTTAAAAAAAATAATAATGTCCCCAACTATTATTGTATTGCTGTTCATTTCTACTTTTAGTTTTTGCTTTACATATTTAGGTGCTCCAATTTTGGATGTATAAATACATATAATCATCATATCTTATTGCTGTGTTGGGCCCTTTATCATTATATAATGACCTTTCTTGTCTCTTTTTTACCATTTTTAGCTTAAAGTCTATTTTGTCTGATATAAGTAGAGCTACCTATACTCTCTTTAAATTACCATTTGCTTGAAATGTCTTTTCCCATCCCTTCACTCTCAGTCTACCAGTGTCTTTAAGGCTAAAGTGAATGTCTTACAGGCAGCATCTATCTGGATCTATTTTTTTAAAAAATCTACTCAGTCATTCTATGTCTTATAATTGTACCACTTAATCCATTTCTTTTTAAAGTAATTTGTTGATATGCAAAAACTTACTATTGCCATTTTGTTGTTTTTTTTTTTAATAGATCTCTTGCTCCTTGTTTTATTCTTGCTGTCATTTTTGTGTTTTGATATCTTTTGGTACCAATATGCTTTAACTTCTTTTTTGTGTTCCTTTGTGTAATTTCTACACAATTTTCCCTTGTGGTTACCTTGAGACACACATAAAACAGCTTATACTTATAACTTATTTTAAACTGATAACAACTTAACTTGAATAGAATTGATAAGCTTTACATTTTTACTTTTTCCTCTCCTTCACATTTTAGGTTACCGCTATTACAAGTTATATGTTTTATGTTGCATAATAGCAGATTATTGTAGTCATGGTTATTTTTATCATGTCCTTTTTAAAAAAACTTTTAAACTAGAGGTTTAAGTGAATTATATGCCACTATTACCACATTACAGAATCTAACTATGACTATATTTAATTATAATGTGTAGTCCACTAAACATCCTTAGAAGGGCTATTCTGAATTGACAGCTCCTAGATCTCTATTTCTTTAGAGATACTTATTGGAACTTTATTCATTTCCTTTGGTGGTGCCATATTTAGCCGATTTTTTGTGATCCTTGATTCTTACATTGGTATCCGTGCATTTGAATAATTGGCTCCTCTTCCAGACTCCACAGGTTTGCTCTGGCAGAGATAGTTCTTCACCAGTCACCTCAGTTTGGGTTTCTGGTTGCATCTGGTCATAGAGTCTTTGGGCAGGTGGAGCCTGCTTGGAGACAAGGTCTCTGACACTACTGAGCTGCAGAGTTTCCAGGTGTCTCTAGTCCTTCTTTGGTACCAAAGGACACTCTTTGGAGCGCCAAATGACACTCTCCACAGCAGGGGAGGTTATATCGCTCTTTCTCTGCCTGGGCAGGAGGGGGAGGGGCCCTGCAGGCTACCCTCAATTTCCCAAACAGGTTCTCCGCTTGGGAGGCATGGGGCTACCCTCAGTCTTAACTATAAATTAATCCCCCTGCCTGTACAGAGTGCAGGAGTGCACCATGCCCAGTACTGGCTTTCTATCTGGTCTGTCTGCCCACCTCTCAAGCACTGCTGGGCCACACTGCTTCCAGGAGTCGTTCGCCAGCGCTTTGGGACCAAGGGGAGACTGGGGAAACCAGGCTCCAGGCAAAACTCATTTGAGGATCTGAATTAGGCAGATCCACACCCTGCCAAGTTCTGGAGTCAGAGGGCACCCTCAGTTTGGTCCTGTAGATTTGTAGATCTGCTAGTTGGGATGACTACTTGGGCAGCACTGCAGGTATGAATCTGGTCTGCGAGATCCATGTGCTGGTTGCTGCAAGCCCCTCCCTGCTTCTCTATCACACCCGGATTCCTAGAGGTTGAGTTTGCAGACTTCCCTGCAATTTCTATGGTGTGAGATCAGAACAGGGACTCCTACAAGCAACCCACAATGCTGGGAGGGGGGGTAGTTGGGTGTTCCTTTTGGGTTCTCTTGGCTCACTGGAGGAACTGAAGGTTCGGGGGACCTCTCCAGGTGGTGCTCGGCTGCCAGTTCCAAAGGGGCAACGGGGTCAGCATGCAGGTGCTTCTCTTGCAATGCAGTCTGTCACCGTCTACAGGACACGGGGGCGGGGGTGGGTGGGGTGGTGCGCTCCAGCTCCACCCTAGTGTTCTGTGATTCTTTCAATGGTGTCTTAAACAGCTCTTAGTTGTTCTTGTGGTGGGGAGCAAAGTCAGGAACAACCCGTGTTCTCATCATGGTGACATCACTCCAAACACGTCCGTTTTGAATTCAGGAATCTAGACTACAGACAACAATTTCTATAGGTTGTATAAGGAATCTGACGGAACAAAGAAGTCCTTATAGGGCTTTCTCCTCCTCCTCCTCCACCTCCTTTAAAGCAACAAAGTTATGTACAAAACGACCCTCTGGAAGGGCCAATATTTATTTATTTATTTATTTATTTTTTAAGATTTTATTTATTTATTTGACAGAGAGAGATCACAAGTAGACGGAGAGGCAGGCAGAGAGAGAGACAGAGAGAGGGAAGCAGGCTCCCTGCTGAGCAGAGAGCCCGATGCGGGACTCGATACCAGGACCCTGAGATCATGACCTGAGCCGAAGGCAGTGGCTTAACCCACTGAGCCACCCAGGCGCCTGGAAGGGCCAATATTTAAATGGATTTAGTAGTGCAGCAGGCCAAACCATGGCTGCTGAAATACTGCAGTGGAAAATTGGTATGACATAATCAATCACGCTACATATAGGGTTATGTCAAGATGTAGCATACTTGACAGCCCCAACTAATAACAGCAGCATCACAAAAGGATTTTACCACTATATTACCTGCTCCAAGTGCTTTTCATAGTAGTTTCTGTATTGACTCTTCATAAGTCAAAGACATCATGAATAGAATTTCATGTAATGAATGTATACCGTGAGATTTCTTCCATGTGTATGTGGGTCTTTTCAAGTTAAAGTGTCTTAACTAGTTAAAACACTTTAAAAATGTGTGTGAAGAAATTAAAACTCATTTTCAATGAATTTAGGCATATCAAACCAGAAGTAGGAGAATGCCATTGACTAATGCTTATTGGCATTATTTTCCAGGACTGACCCACTTAAACCTAGAGAAAAACAGTATCAGAAGGAATCAGTGGTGAGCAGAACATGCTGTTAACATTTTCTGCTAACTACCAAGAACACCCTAGAAACTGTAATTTCTCACTTTATAAATGCCTGATGAACGGGCTCTCTGCTCAGCGGGGAGCCTGCTTTCCTTCCCCTCTCTCTGCCTGCCTCTCTGCCTACTTGTGATCTCTGTCTGTGCAAATAAATAAATAAATCTTAAAAAAAAAAATGCCTGATGAAAATGTTGGGGAACTTGGCAACTCATCTCTGTGTTTTCTTGATTTTCTCTTACAAAAGCACAAGCATGATTTTAGGACAAAAAAGACTGTCAAAGTTTTATAATGCACTTTGATGGAATAAAAACCATCAGAACTGTTGAAACAGTACAACACAGTTTTACTTCCAGGGGCCCCATGGGGACTTGACACCTGTGGACTGAGGAAAAACAATCTGACATACGGTGTCTCAGTTCAAACCTCTGGACAGGACGTAGTACATAGTGATTTCTGGAAAGATGTTAAGAAAGAAATTGAAGATTAATCAGTCAGTGGCAGTGGTGGGTAGGGAAGGAGTGAAAAAGTGACAACGGACATACAGGAAAGGAGACAAAAGAGAGAAAATGGATGGTGTTCTGAAGGCCACTGGCCTAAGTGTCAGTGTCCCCTTGACCTAGATAAACAAGTGTCCGCATGGCTCATTCACATTGCTGAAGATGAGCCTAAGTGAAGGAGACAATCACCACCTTGGAAGGTAGAACTGAAATACTAAAAGACCTTGATAGAACAGGGAAAGTATCGGAAACAAATGACTAATAATCGATGTAAAGCAGGACAGAAGCAGAGGAAAAGCCAAGAGACAAGGGCAAGCTAAGGAGAGTGACCAAGAAGGTACAGTGACTGGAGGGCAACCTGTAAGTTAGCATCTCAACTCGGGAAAGAGGGTTGCTAATAAGACACAGGGGACAACAGACTGAAATGGGGACTGTCCTGAATAGGGACGTAAGGACACTTTGGAAATAAAGCTTCGGGTGTGTAACTCTAATTGTGTTATGGAGAACTCGGAAATACTAGGGCCAGTATGGGCATGGAAAGTCATGTTTCAATGGCCTCTAGATTTTCCTTTTATTACCCGTTGAGTCCAAACAATATTACCCTTTCATCACGCTAAGTCATTCCCAAGTTAAACTACAGTTTCCAGACTGACTCCGTTTTTAGATCCCAAGTCTCCCACTTTTTTCCAATTAGCACCCTTTTAGTTTTGCATCACACTTAAATTTTAACTTCTGAGATTTTTTTTTTTTCTATTTGACTGAAATTAGAAAGAGGCTATTTGGGGCTTATCACGTAAGGTTGGCATTAGCAGAGAGCAAGAACAGATGAAAATAAAACATTAAAATGACTGTACAAAGGGAAGAGAATGTTAAGGGGAAATTTAGTAATAGGTTTTAAGTACATGAAAAGGTATACAGAGAGCATGGGGGCCATCTGTTCATTCACTTTACTGTCTAAGAGCAAATGAGGGACACCCACACCACAGAATGAGGGAGATGGATTACTTATCTCAGGAAGATTTAAAAACCGAGATTAATTCTCTTCTAGCCTAGGGGTGATTTTCCCTGAAGGAATCTAGAGAAAGAACAAGGGTAATTATTTAAGGTCCTTACCATCCGTAAGACACTCCAATTCTATGTTATAAAAATTACATTAGCAACACATGTAAATGCATAATTTGAAATGGCATAATTCCTATATAGAAAGTTATGGTAGTACTCACTTCCTATCTGAATTTATAAAAAGCTAGAAATGCATTTATTATTTTCTGGTCACCTGTCTTGAGAAATGGACTTCTTATGAAGCAAACCAGGTAACAGAGGTTTCTCCTTTTAATCTGGATGAATTCTTAATCTGCCAATATTAAATCCTCTTAGTAGATAATACTGCAAACATGTAGTAGGCAAACTAAAAACTCATGCATGAAAGTTGAACTTAGAGTCACACGAAGAAAGTGGTCAAATAACTGATCAGTGCTATTACTGCTTTTCGCAACTACACACAGAGGTTGAGAGTAGAGATGGCAGAGCTCGAGTCCAAAGAGTTGAAGATGAAAATGTGCTGCATCCATTAGAAAGTGTCCATTCAAGTCCACAGCAAATCAGTGTGCAAAATACCGAATCCAGTCCTTGAGTGCAGAGGTCCCATGGAAGAATAAGCATTTGTTTCTGAAAAGTAGTTTTGGATTCTTCAATTTGATAAATTCTAAAGTCTGTATGTCAATTTTTGAAGCTTAAAGTTCTCCACGAAAGTCTCTATTTTATTATTTATTCTATCCTTCCCTCTGTAGAAATTAGATTGTTATTTTTAAAAATGTTATTTAAAACAAAACTATCATCGACTTACAACAAGGCGGCGGTGACTTGTCACCTGACAAGCCATGACACTCACCAGTTCCCTTTTAAAACAATACGGGGGAAATGCACAAAGAGCACTTCAGCTAGAAAAACAAAAAGCCATTATTATTAAGGGCTATTTGGTTGGGGAATGCCAAATTCCCATTAAGTGAAAAATCAATTTTAAAAAATTTGAAAGGTAAAATAATAACAGTAACAACAATAGTCAGGTAGGTAGAGTTTGGGATGGGATAGAAACCTGCACAGAAGGACATTTTCTGTATTTGCCTTGGCTTTGCAGCCCAACTCCAATACCAGTGCGCTCTAGCGCACATACGTTTATTGCCTTAATTGAAGATGTTCACAGCGGCTTAGTCCCAGTATCCAGCTGAAGAGCCTTGCCAGACAGTCTTTAAAGGACCTTCCCTGTGAATTTTCTTCTTGACCATTCTCAACAGGTTGAATTTGGGACACCTACAAAATGTGTTTTATTCGTTATTTAAATGCTTATTGAACACGGACTTATTGACTTGGACAAAGTACGAGTTTACTTCAAGTTCTATGTT
The DNA here is from genome assembly GCF_002288905.1 of Enhydra lutris kenyoni. Classification (NCBI taxonomy): domain Eukaryota; kingdom Metazoa; phylum Chordata; class Mammalia; order Carnivora; family Mustelidae; genus Enhydra; species Enhydra lutris. The sequence goes on from NW_019154093.1 coordinate 64,526,953, forward strand.
GTTATATTATTAGACCAAATGCTGAGGTTAAATACTGCTCCAGTTTCTTTCTTTCAAGATGACTATAAACAGCTTTTGTGTTTTAATAGGCGGTTGCCAGCACTGGGCTTAGGTTTTTAATGCTAAACATAAAAGGAGATCTGTGCATACAACGCCTTTAGTTCAGTGATTTCTGTCTTGGGCTCTATTGGTGAGGAAGCCCTGCGGTACAGTGGACTTGCTGCCAAGTAGTATGAATGTCAAGTGTGGAAAGGTGGGCTCCATAACGATTGAAATGTTCACAAGCAATTTAAACCTTCAGAGACCAGCTTTCTCATCAGTGAAATGGAAATAATACTATCTATTAGAATGGATTCTTGTTGAGATTAAGTGAGATTATATGCACCGAGGTCCTTGTCTCTAGTCAAACGTCTCTAATTGTCTCTAAAGGTAGGTCGACAAGATAAAAAATAAAAGAAAAAAGAAAAGGAAAAAGTACAAAGAGAAAGAAAGCAATATATGTATCTTGTAACTGGTTGGAATTTCACAATGCTATTGTCTACCATTCTAACATCTGCACAGACTTTAAAACCAAATGTTTCTTGTAAGATTGGTGCAAACTCATTCGGTGGAGAAACCCACCCTGAATTGCTGTGAGATAATTTACACTATGTCATCTGGAGAAACATTCATCTTTGATTACAAAGTGCTGCCCAAGACCCTGCTTGTGTAACAGAATACGCAGTATTTTCCCCCTAAAATATAAAATATTTTGAAGCCTGAAGAAACCTAGCATCGAGGTGTGGGATAAGGAATCAGGGTCCTATAGTAACCAACGATTCTGGTGCTGCAGAGATGCAGCCTACATTTTATCAGGGGAGGCTAGATGAAGGTCATACTCCTAAATATTGGCCCTCCATATTTTGCTAGTTGCTTCCTTTGTTCACTGTGTCCTTTGAGGAAGACAAAGTGCTCAAGAGAGAGGAGGAGTAAAAAGAGTCATGCTTGGAGTGTGTGCTCTACGACTATGTAGTCACATTCAGTTTTCCTCCTGGTAGATTGTGAAGCTGGAATTTTCAGTGAAAGAGAAACAATGTTAGGTCCGCCTGAGAAGAAATTCTAGAGAACTTCAAATTTAGGCTGTGAAACAGATTGAAAAATTCATGTTCAACAATTTCATGTTTTAAGAAGTTGGGGAGATGAAGTCATAAAAGCTGATATGTGGTAAAACCAAAGTTCTCTTGGGAAAGTAGATTGTTTTGAACCATTTCTTCCTTTACTGTGGTTCTCTGATCAGTTCAGAGTTTTACATTAGCTCAGAGTTTTGTTTCTATTCTACAAAATTTCTTTTTTGTACTCTCTGGGGACAGGGGCTAAAAGCTACATTCTGAGAGAATAGTTGGTCTCCAGACAAAGGAGAACTCTCTAGGTGGCTTTCACTGATAAGCTAATTAAACCAGAGGCAGGCCGGGCTTTTATGGGAGCATTAGCTATAGATCTTATGAAGTATTTCCAAGCCCTGAGGAGCCAAAGATATAAGGCTCTTCACAATGAATGTTTAGGATCACAAGTTCTCTATCTTGGCTGCAGGCTAGAGTCACCTGGGGGCTTTAAAAAAATACTGACACAACACCAGAGACTTGGATTTAATTGGTCTGAGGCATGGCCTGGTCAATGGTAGTTTTAAGGCTCTCCAGATGATTCTAATGTGTAGTCAATATTGAAAACTACTGTTTCAGAAGGTCTGCAGGCCCAGCTGGGTCCAGGCCAACTGCTGGCTCTGGATCTACATCACCTGAGGTGGCTGATTGATACACTACAGATTCCCACGCCCAAGCTTGCCTAAGTCTATTGGATCAGAATCTCTGGGCATGTATCCCAGAATTGTGCTCTTTGTGCAAATGCTATAAGTGAAGGATTCCATTTTATACCACTCTTAGAACCACTGCCTGAAAGTGTAGTAGAGTAATTGGTTAGCAATGTAAACACTGTGAGGTATATAAAATAAATTCTTTTTAAAAAATGCTACCCATTCCGGGGCACCTGGGTGGCTCAGTCATTAAGTGGCTGCCTTGGTCTCAGGTCATGATTCCCAGGTCCTGGGATGGAGCCCCGCATCGGGCTCTCTGCTCAGCGGGAAGCCTGCTTCTCCCTCTCCCACTCCCCGTGCTTGTGTTTCTTCTCTCCCTGTGTCTCTCTCTGTAGAATAAATAAATAAAATCTTAAAAAAAAAAAATGCTACCATTCCTCTGGTAGAAAGAGCCCTGCCTTGAAAAGCAGTAATCCTGAATGACTCTCCCCAAAATAAAATCACTGTGTTCAAAAATTTCTGGGAATAACTGCACATTATATTCCTTGCTTAGAGCGACACCGTGTATAAAGTTGTTGAGATCCGCAGCAAAGACCTGGTCTTACCGTAACTCAGATTTTCCCAGCACAGCGCCATGAAGCTCCATGTGAGTCTATTAATATTAATGGGCTTACATACTTGGTGGATGTGGGTATCCATGTTCTCCATCTGTATTTTCTTATCTTCCCTAACTCTAATGACCTGTCCACCTCACTTGTAGCACACATTCAAGACTATATTCCCAACCATCAACCACATCAGAAGCGTAAAACCCCAATTTACCTCCTGAGTAATGCAAGGTTCCTTTGGCCATTTTTGAAATTTCCCAACCACTAATCTGTTCGTCTGCTCCAGCCCATCTTGCCCCTTCTAGATTCTATTTCTTTTACCTTCATTCTGGACCCCACCCGAACACTCTTTAATGGCACCCCCGAGTTTCTTGCCTCCATGCACTTATCTTGCCTGCCAAACAAAATCTTCATGAAAGCTGTTTCCTGCATCTGGAACATTCTTCTCTCTCCTCCTCACTTGGCTAACAGTCCTTCGGATGTCCCCTTAGAGGCTGCTGCAAGCATTGCTAAGTTTGGGTAGGTCTCCCTTTATGCCCTCCTCCAGCATAGCCATCACTACCATGTTCCATACTGGCTTGTAAGACTTTCGCTATCCCCACTAGGCTACAAGCTCAAGAGCTCTGGGAAATGTACCATAGTGCTTCTTATTTGGTATTGGTTACATGTCTCATATATTACAAATCTAATTGTAAATAAAATTTAACTATTTATAACTAATGATGATAAGAAAGGGAACTCTTCTATAAATTGTACCCAGGCCTTGTTTTATACTGGTATTTTAATCTACCCAACCAACTAGATTCCTATTTATTTCATTTCTCTTTAACTTTTTAAAATGCTTTAGATTTGCTAACTAAACACCCCAATGCTACTTGACAGAAGAATCAGAGGACAGAAGAATGGATCAAGTGCATGACAAATTCTTGTATTTAGGAGCTGATTAAAACTCCTCATTTTAAAACTTCCCTTTTTCGAGGTCACATGTTGTGTTGAGAACTGGGTGTTATATGTAAGTGATGTATCACTAAATTCTACTCTGAAGCCAACAGTACACTATATGTTAGGTAACTAGAATTTAAATAAAAATTTTTTAAAAAGATAAAAATGTAAAATAAATAAATAAATGAATAAAGCTTGCTTATTTTCACCAAAATCTAGATGAGCTACATCCAGATTAATTTCAGAAAAATTCAAAACCATAAGTACCATGAGACATGACACAGACACTTTGGAAAATTTCTGTAAAGGTAGATACACTTTTGTCATAAAACCACTGTCCTTATTCCTAGGTATTTATCCAAGATTTAGGAAAATATTATGTACACAAAAACCTGTACCTAAATTTTTATATCAGCTTTAATCATAATTGTGAAAACCTCAAATGTCCTTCAACTGGTGAATGGATTAAAAAATCTTGGTACATATATGACAGAATGCTACTCAGCAACAAAAAGGGGGAAAAAAAAACCACTGATGTAGGTTATAATATGAATGAATCTCAAATGCATTACACCAAGTGAAAGAAGTCAGACTCTAAAGGCTACATACTGTAGGAGTCCATTTATACAACATTCTGGGAAAAGCAAAACCACAGGAACAGAAAACAGATTAGTGTTTGTAGGGGTTGGGGGGTTCAAGGAAGGGTTTGACCACCAAGGAAAAGGAAGGAACATCTTAGGGTGATGGAAATGTTCTATAACTTGATTATGGTGATGATTGTATGATGGCATGTACTTGACAAAACTCGTAAAACCAGATGCTAAAAAAAGAGAATTTTATAGGATGTAAAGAATGTCTTCAATAACCCCCTAAAATATTGAGACCATTAGCTACAATATGAACTGGAATTTGGTTTGTCAATTATTGAATTATAGCTTCGATATTTCATTGTTTCAAAGGAAAAATATAAATGTATAGGAGATATTTAAGACATATGAATTAAATGGGGTACTACATTTATTTTTAACATATAAAATTGGTGAAGATCATTAAAAATAATATTCTCCATTGTTGGAGAGGACATAAAGATAAGAAACACACCAATAGCCTGAAGAGCACTCACCCTTTTTTCAGCATTTCCACTTCTATGAATATATCTTAAATTAATTATAATGAAACTTGAAAAGATACCTGCTTTAGAGATGTTTACCTTAGTATTGTTTATAATTATGGGAAATTGGACGTGGAAAGAATCCTCTATGCCTTGAAAAGGTAATGGCTAATTTATATGAATTAGAATTTTTTCAATGTAATTATGTAATATCTTATAGCCTAATGATTTTGCGTTTTAGCTCTGAAGTGATAAATACAAAACATTTGGAAATGGAAATGGAAAATGGAAAAGACGATTCTGTATTCTTGCTTCAGAACACAGACCAGGTGTGTGACCTTGGGCAAGTTACTTAACCTTTCTATGTCTTTTTCTCTGTAAAAGAGAAACAGGAAGATATACTCAAATGGTTTCTATAAAAAAATAAAATGAGGGTGCCTGGATGGCTCAGCTGGTTCAGTGTCTGCCTTTGGCTCAGGTCATAATCTCAGGGTCCTCAGATCTAAACTGGAATCAAGCTCCCTGCTCAGCGGGGAGTTTGCTTCACTCTCTCCCTCTTCCCCTCCTCCTGGCTCTTACTCTCTCTTGCTGTCTATCTCAAAAAAAAAATCAACAAAATCTTTAAAAAAAATACATAAATAAAATGATATTTTATGTGTGAAGGTCTTTGCAGGCACATATTAAGCTCTCCTAAAGATTAACTTTTCCTCTTATGCTTGATAGGCATATTATATTTATTGGTCTATAACCATATCTTTGATAATCTGTTGGTCGAGCACATATTATACTGCTCAAGGCTACAGAAGAGAACATCCAGGAAGATCTTGTACTACATATAAATCCACAAATACACTCATGGGGTCATCAAACTACTTAAGAAAGTGTTTCGGGGGTGCCTGCGTGGCTCAGAGGGTTAAGCCTCTGCCTTTGGCTCAGGTTATGATCTCAGGGTCCTGGGATCGATTCCCACATCGGGCTCTCTGCTCAGCGGGGAGCCTGCTTTCCCCTCTCTCTGCCTGCCTCTCTGCCTACTTGTGGTCTCTCTCTGTCAAATAAATAAATAAAATCCTAAAAAAAAAGAAAGAAAGAAAGGAAGGAAGGAAGAAAGAAAGTGTTTCCAGGGGCACCTGGGTGGCTCAGTCAGTTGTGTGTCCAACTCTTGATTTTAGGTCATGATCTCTCCTGAGATGGAGAATGGGGCGGGTGGGCAATGGGGTCTGTGCTCAGCGAAGAGTCTGCTGGAGATTCTACACCCCCACCCCGCCTCTGCTCATGCATGTACCCTCTCTCTCTCAAATAAATAAATAAGACTTTTTTAAAAAAGAAGAAAAAGAAAAAGCATCCAGTGATTACTGTGGTGAGATATGGATACTTTCTATCTACTTCTGTTTTGCTTGCCAGACTTTCACATTTTAAACAATATACACAAATTACTCCTTTAATAGAAACAATGAAAAATCATGGGTGTTTCATAAGACTGTATATGAGTTCATTGTTTATTTTCCTAGTTTTAGTAAAATAAAATTTTGCATTTTCTCTACAAAAAATGTTTATAGTGTCATGGTGCTCCTGATTGATTTTGAAGGCCTCCATAAGTATCTCTAGGACAGCCCACCACTCAGAAACAAATCTGAGACAAGAGGGGAATGAATGGGTGAGAGCAGTTTCCCGTGTATAACTAATTGTGTGTGCATCAGGAATGATTTTTTAATCCATCATTGTTTTATTCTCTCCTTAACTGACGACTGCAGGAATCACATAATTTGAAGATGCAGTCATCAACCCTATATTTATTCACAGAAATGAGATGAGGAAGCATGTTTATATTCAAAAGTAATTTACTTTTGAATATAAAAGATGCTTTTATAAAAGCCCATTTAGATAATTGAAAAAAAATCTGGCTTTTATTCTTTGTGTAGTATATTATGATTTATAAATAGTGTGGAAAAATAAACACTAAATATATGGGAGTATAAATAGGAAAAATGACATACGGCAAAGTAATAACAGAATTTGCTAGTTTTTCTAACCTAAAATGTTGATGCCTGTTGGAATTTTTAAGCTTCCATTCTCAATTGACTTTTAAGCAAAATTAAATTAAGCAAATGAGAACAGAGTATAGCATGTAAACACTCATTTACTTCAAATATTTTTCATAAGTGCTCAAAGCTTAGATTGAGGGAAAAAATGCCTAAAATATGAATATATTTAGTTTCACTAACTATTCCAATATTCTGGTCACTAATAAAGTTGTTTTGACAAGGTCCTATATAACATTTACAATACAGTTCAGCAGTTCTGTAAAACAAAGATTTGCATTATAGAAAAGCAACTAAATCTTAAATAGATTGCTGTAGTTATTCATGCACAGCATTCTGAAACCTCAAAGGAATTTATCACAGGGAGCACAGTAATGTATATCGTATTTGTCTTGGCAAGAAACCACTGAATTGTTTCATTATTGCTATGACACTAATGTATGCAATATTTTATACTATAATATTTTCTACCACATGTGCTATGTTTGACATCGACAATCTGTATAAACTTTCAAGTCCATGAAATATATCTATTGGGGTTTCCTAGTCTGAGATAAGTGAAAATCCTGTTAAGGGAATCCTATTGTTGCAGGAGGGAACTAACTTGTGTTAACCACCTTACAATGTGCCAAGAAGTTTATTTGTGATCTGTTAATCCCAACAGTTACCCAACAAAGGAATCATTATTGTACCAGTTTTTCAGGTAAGGAGGAGTAATTTGTTTAATGCCACCTAGCTATTATGTTGTCAAAATAGGCTTCAAACTCAGGATTTCCAGCTGCAAAAGCCTGGCTCTCCAATCGTCCCCACCCCAACTCTGCCTTAATTTCAGCTCTGGCTTCTTCTTGGGATTTTATAATCGGCAAAACAGTAAATGTAAAGGTCAATGCATATATTTCTCTGGGTCATTGTGAATTCCCTTAGAATTTTCCTATGCCTATTATTTTCCCTTGCAGTAGCCATGGGAATTAAACATGGTAATTTCCATCTGTAGTAATACACACTCATTATGACATCTCTAGATTTTTGGAACTGTCATCACTGCTTACCACGTTCATTTATGTGATACTTCTGTTAATCAGGGTGTGCTTTTACACTATGAGCTTCTTGGTTAGTACAGGTTGGTGAAAAGACCCTTACCTAAAATACAAAACTGTAATCTTGTAAATTATCCCTACCATTATCTTCCCTTTTGTGTTGTTGGCAGAAGGGAATTCCCTTTGATTCACTTGATTAGATGTTAACCTAAGAAAAAATAATGCCTAGGTTTAGACAGAAACAAAATTATTTTCTCGAAAAGCATCTCTTATACCTGCTTATACTCACTAAGTTAACTCTCAAAATTATCCCAAATTAGCTGTAAGTGATTATAGTGACTTAACTGCCTCAATAAAACTATGTAGATATGAATTCTTAGATCAGAAATACAACTTTTTCTATCATATCCCATCTATCTTCATATTTATTTAAGAATTTTTTTGTTCTTTTGCTAAAGTTTTCCTTAGATTTTCTGTATAGCATCAGTTACAATCAATAATGCATATGCACACATGATTATTTGCATATGCTACCTATGCAAATGTGAATGCCAGCATTTTCCTTAGAGTGAGAATAAGCAGAGGGGAAAGGGAGAGGAAAAGGAGCAAAGTGCTCAGTGCTTTGCTGCTGTGATGAATGCAACTTGACTCAGGAGGATCCCTGGAAGGAATGTCAGTGTACTCCTTATTCATTAGTTATAGACAAAAAAAAAAAAAAAAAATCTCTGAGGAGATAACAGGGAAATGACACAGATGAAAGGTCAGCATGTTTCTGGGGGTGGGGGTAGGGGAACAGTTTTCTTAGTGACAGCTTGGCTAGCAGTTAGCCCTTTTCTACCGTAAATCATTGGGATAGTTAGATAACCCCTGCTATAGACTGAATGTTCAATGTTGAAACCTAATCCCCAGTGTGATGGTGTTTGGAAGTAAGGTCTTTGGGGGTGGGGTGGGGGCATTATTAGGTCATGAGGGTGGGGCCCTCATGAATGGGACTAGTGCCTCATAAAAAAGACCCAAGAGAGCTCCCTCACTCTTTCTGCCATGTGAGAACACTGGAAACGGGTCCTCGCCAAGCACTAAGTTTGCTGATATCTTGATCTTGAACTTCCCAGGTGCTAGATCTTTGAGAAATAAATATCTATTGTTGATTAGTCCCCCAGTCTATGGCACTTTGTTAAAGCAGCCTGAACAGACTTTAATCAGAATCAGCATCTGACTGAATCAGACCTCGCTAAAGGATCCCTGGCCAGTCAAAATGACATGACATGCCTCTATTGAGATCTAATCTATGTCATCTTTATCATTTATCTGGATTTTTACAATAACCTTGCAGATTGGCTTCTGTTTTGCTCCACTGCTATTCTCCTTTAATTCATTCTTTATTCTAAACGTTCCACTTTCTTAAACTACTTAATGGCTCCCCACTGCTTACAGGGTAAGAACCAACTCTGTAAGCATCCCATAAAAGACTCTTCATGAATTTTCATGAAAAGCGACAGAAACTTTGAAAAGATAAACAATATTGACAAACCTTTAGCTAGACTCACCAAGAAAAAAAAGGAGAGGGCTCAAATAAATAAAATCAGAAGTGAAAGAGATGTTTTAACTGATACCACAAAAATAAAATGGATCATAAGGGACTCCTATGAACAACTGAACACCAATAAATTGAATAACCTAAAATAAATGGATAAACTCCTAGAAATATACAACCTTCCAGGACTGAATGATGAAGAAATAGAAAATCTTACTAGTAAGGAGGTTAAATCAGTAATCTTCTAACCTCCCCCACAAAAAAGTTTAGAGCCAGAATGCTTCACAGGTGAATTCTAGCAAACAGTTTAAAAAGAACACCAATTCTTCTCAAACTCCAAAAAAATAGAAGAGGGAAGAACACTTCCAAACATACTTTGCAAGGCCAGCATTACATTCTGATACCAAAACCAAAAAGGATACCAAAGGCAAAGAAAATTAGTGATGATGAACATGAATGCAAATGCAGAAATCCTCAACACAATCATAGCAAACCAATTTTAACAACACATTACAAGGATAATTCAGCACAATCAAGTTGGGTTTATTCCAGGGATGCAAGGATTGTTCGATATCCACAAGTGAATCAGTGTGATATACCACATTAACAAAATGAAAGATAAAAATCATATCATAATCTCAATAGATATGTAAAAAGCATTTGGCAAAATTAAACATCAATTTATGATAAAAATTCTCAACAAAGTGGGTATAGAGTGAACCCATCTCAATATAATAAAGGCCATATATGACAAGCCCATAGCTAACATGATACTCAGTGGAGAAAAGCTAAAAGCTTTTCCTCTAAGATCAGGAACAAGATAAGGATGCCATTGTGACCACTTTCATTCAACATAGTATTGGAAGTCTTAGCTAGGGCAATTAGGGGGAAAAAAAAAAAAAAGAACAAGAAGAAGAAAATAAAAAAAAAAAAAAAGAAAAGAAAAGAAACCAAAAGGCATCCAAATTGAAAAAGAAGAAGTAAAACTTTCACTATTTGCAGATGACATAATGTCATATATAGAAAAACCCAAAGAATCCACCAAAAAAACTCTTAGGACTAATAAACAAATTCAGTAAGACTGCAAGATACAAAATCAATATACAAAAATCCATTGCATTTCTATATACTAATAACAAACTATTAGAAAAAAATTAAGAAACAATCACACTTACAATTGTATCAAAAAGAATACAACACTTGGGATTAAAATTGATCAAGGAGGAAAGACCTGTACACTGAAAACTGCAAGATACTGATGAAAGAAACTGAAGAAAACAGAAATAAATGAAAGGATATTCCATGTTCATGGATTAGAAGATCAATACTGTTAAGATACCCATACTATCCAAACGATTTCCAGATTCAGTATAGTCCTTATCAAAATTCCATTTAAAAAAATATTTACTTATTTGGGAGAGAGAGAAAGCACGAGTAGAGAGAGAGGGGCAGCAAGAGAGGGAGAGGTAGACTCCCTGCTGAGCAGGGAGCCTGACATAGGGCTCAATCCCCAGACCCTGAGATCATGATCTGCGCATAAGGCAGCTGCTTAACTGACTGAACCACTCAGGCATCCCCTTATCAAAATTCCAGTGGCATTTTTCACAGAAACAGAACAAACAATCCCAAAATTTGTATGAAAACACAAGATTCTGAATAGCCAAAGCAATCTTGAGAAAGAACAAAGCTGGAGGTATCACACTCTCTGGTTTTAAACTATATTTAAAAAAAAAATATTGGGACGCCTGGGTGGCTCAGTGGGTTAAGCTGCTGCCTTCGGCTCAGGTCATGATCCCAGGGTCCTGGGATCAAGTTCTGCAACGGGCTCCTTGCTGAGCAGGGAACCTGCTTCTCTCTCCGCCTCTGCCTGCCTCTCTGCCTGCTTGTGTGCTCTCTCTCTCTCTCTTCCTCTCTGACAAATAAATAAATAAATAAAATCTTAAAAAAAAACCAAACCCAAAAACAAAAAACAAAACTACAGTTATCAAAATAGTATGGTATTAGCACAGAAATGGATACATATATCAATAGAACAGTATGGAGAGCCCAAAAATAAACTCATGAACATATAGTCAATTCATTTATGATATAGGAGGCAAGAATATGCAATAAGGAAAAGACAGTCTCTTCAGGAAATAGTGTTGTAAAAACTGGGCAGCCACACATAAAAGTAAAAGAATGAAACTGGATCAGTATCTTACACCATACACAAAAATTAACTCAAAATGGATGTAAGAGTTGAACGCAAGACCCGAAACCATAAAACTTCTAGAAGAAAACATAGGCAGTAAGCTCCTTGACACAAATCTTGGTGATGATTTTTTGGATCTGACTCCAAGAGCAAAACCAACAAAAGCAAAAATAAATAACTAGAATGACATTAAACTAAAAATGTTCTGCACTGCAAAAGAAACCATCAACAAAACAAAAAGGCAACCTACTGAATGGGAAAAAATATTTGCAAATCATATATCAGATAAGAGGTTAATATCCAAAATTTGTAAAGAAATCATACAACTCAACACCAAAAATAACAATCTGATGGAAAGAATGGGCAGAAAATCTGAATTTTATTTCTTCAAAGAAGATGTACAGATGGCCAACAGTACATGAAAAGATGCTCACCATCACTAAGTATCTGGGAGATTCTAATCAAAACCACATTGAGCTATTACTTCATACCTGTTAGAATGGCTATTATCAAAAGACAAGAAATAATAAGTATTGACAAAAATGTGGAGAAAAGAGAACAGTTGTGCACTGTTGGTGGGAATGTAAATTGGTGCAGCCACTACGGAAAACAGTAGGAATGTTCCTCAGAAACTTAAAAATTGAACTACCATATGATTCGGCATTTTCCCTTCCAGGTATTTACCTGAAAGAAATTAAAACAGTATAACTCGAAAAGATATATGCACTCCCGTGGTCACTGCTGCATTATTTATAAAGATATGGAAACAATCTAAGTGTCCATTGACAGATGAATGGATAAAGAAGATGTGGTAAATATATATACAACAAACTATTGTTTAACCATCAATAAGAAAGAAATCTTGCCATTTGCAACAATATGGATGGACCTTGAGGGCACTATGTTAAGTAACATAAGTTATACAAGGAAAGACAAATACCATATGATCTCATTTATATGTGGGATCTGAAAACCAAAACAACTCATATACACAGAGAAGAGATCAGTAATTGCCAGAGGCAAGGGGTGGTGGTTGGATAAAATGGGTGAAGGGAGTTAAAAGGTACAAACTTCTAGTTATAAAATAAGTCATGAGGATATAAAATACAGTATGATGACTATAAATAATGTGTTCATCATAAGAAAAAAATTGTAACTACATGGTGGCAGGTGTTAACACATTGTGGTGATCATTTTGGGATATACACAAGTATCGAATCATTGTGTTTACACCTGAATGTACTATAATGTTATATGCCAACTTTAGCTCCATACACGAAAGGAAAAACAAACAAAAGGGAAAAAAGGGAAAAAAGGTGACAGGGAATACTTTCCATATATTTATTCCCATTTGCATTTGATCTCTAATAATCTGCATATTTATGAACTTTGCCATATTTCAGTTAGGGTGTTTCCTATATTACAGACATCAAACTTTTGACACATGTGTTGCTGATATTTTATATTTTGTTATTGGGCTTTTATATGTTGTTTTTAATTACTTTTGATACCTTTTAAAAATACTTCAATGTATATTTTTCTAGTTAGCAATGTCAAGAACAAAACAGTGACAGTAAGTCCCTCCTTTATAAAATCTGAAAATTATCATAATTTTACTTTTGTTGGTATTATCTTAGATGTCTGTCTCATTTTGTCATTGTTACGTTATATTCTTTTTTTATATATCTTCTCTTTAAATAAATTGTATAATTTCTGTTTTTGTTACTGTATTTACCATAGCCAATTCTAATTAATTCTTATGTAAGTGGTTTCCATTCTTTCTGCCAATTCATTCATATCATGACTTTGGCAATTTGGAAGCAACAGACTGGGATACTTGGATGATTCAGTTGGTTAAGTGTCTGCCTTCGGCTCAGGTCATGATCACAGGGCCCTGGGATCAAGTCCCACACTGGGCTCCTTGCTCTGTGAGGAGCCTGATTCTCCTTCTGGCTGCCTCTCTCTGACAAATAAATAAAACTTTTGAAAGCTCTGGATAATGGTATGTCGCTCAGTTAGCTGGTAAGCATCTTCTGGTAATATTTCACAAGTAGCGTGATTCTTGAATTCTTGGATACCCGATATTTTATGGTTATCTTAATATTTAAATGACCTTTTCAGTGGGAATAAAATTCTTATGTAACAAACTTTCTCTTTGAAAACTCTGAAGGCATTACTCCTTTCTATTCTGGCATCTACTATTATGGAGAAAGACGTCTGAAGCCAATATGCTGTTAGTCTTGGATCGGTAACCCCAGTTTTCTGCCTTGGTGTATGTGTTAGTTTTCACTAGGTATACCATATTATAACCTCGAAAGCATAGTGGCTTCCCACAACAAATAAGTATTTCTCCCTCATACCACATGTTGGTGGTCAGGCTATAGATCTGCTCCAGGCTACTGGCTGGGTGCTCTTCCACTTCCTGCATATTCTCATTCTGGCGTACAGGCTAAGGGAGCAGCCCCTATTTGGACATGGACTTTTCCTGGAAAATGGCCCAGGAGCAATAAAGTTGGCAAAAACTCTTGTCTCGGGGATGCCTGGGTGGCTCAGTTGGTTAAGCAGCTGCCTTCAGCTCAGGTCATGATCCCAGCGTCCTGGGATCGAGTCCCGCATCGGGCTCCTTGCTCTGCGGGGAGCCTGCTTCTCCCTCTGCCACTCTTGCTCCGCAGGGAGCCTGCTTCTCCCTCTGCCACTCTGTCTGCCTGTGCTCACTCTCTCTCTCTCTCTGACAAATAAATAAATAAAATCTTTAAAAAAAAAAAAAAAAAAAAAAACTCTTGTCTCTACAAGTTTCTGATTGATGGGGCATAAATCAGGTTCATTCACATGTTATTGACCAAATCCAAAATAACTGGAGCAGGAAGGAGGTGGTTAATATTTGGGAACAATAATAACATCTCCCACAAAATTCATAGGACTCTATTTTAACTCTCTGAAATTTTGGTTTATTACTGGGGTTCTATAGGATTTTAGCCAATTCTGCAACCTTGAACTTCTTTATTGGCAAAGAAACATTTTAATTGTCCTTTGGGGACATCTTTCAAACAGGATCAATTTGTATGATATTTAGTAGAAATGACTAAAATTTTACTCTAGTTTTTACTCTTTATGACACAGCTATGAAGATATTAATTCTTACTTTATTCTTGCTAATATAAGGAACTGAAGTTAATGAATATGAAAATGTCTCCATCTCCACTTCCCAGAAGGAGAGTCAGACTTTTGTTTCTTGGACTCCCAAGAGTAGTTAATAGTATTTTCGTGTATTTGGAGCCATCCCAAAGCCAGTGCCACCAAAGATTTTGTCTGGGATACATGGGTCCTTGAAGGCAGGAGCCAGAAAAGGATGAGTCTGAAAAGAAGTGGTGTAATCTATGAAGAAAGCTGGTTCCCTGGGGCCTTTGTGGAGTGGGAACTTTGTGGATCCTATAAGTAAGAGGCACCTGCATAAGGCTTGTGTGCAGGTTCTTAGGACAGATGGGACCCCGAATGGGGATGGCTGCAGGTGTCCCAAGGGAAGCTGGACCCTGGGCATGAGGGCATGAAGGCATGGGAGCCACAGCAAAGGTCCCCATGCTCAGTTCGGCAGCGAAAAATAGACCAAACAGGCTTAAAAGAATCCTTTTAAATCCTTGTGACTCATAAGGAGGGAGCACAGGGATTTACATTACTCTGAGAGAATCTTCCCAAGGGATTTTAGTAAATCCAAACATACTGGTAGCCAATACGAGGAAGCATAACTAGAACCTCCTAAGAGCATAATTGTAATTACACAGTTATTCAGCAATTACTCATTATAGAAAGAAAAAGAAAGAAAAAAAAAAAAGAAAGAGGAAAGGAAGGAAGGGAGAAAGGGCAGAAGAAAGGAAGAAAGGCAGCGCCTGGGTGGCTCAGTGGGTTAAAGCCTCTGCCTTTGGCTCAGGTCAGGATCCCAGGGTCCTGGGATTGAGCCCCGCATCGGGCTCCCTGCTCGGCGGGGAGCCTGCTTCCTCCTCTCTCTGCCTGCCTCTCTGCCTACTTGTGATCTCTGTCTGTCAAATAAATAAAATAAAATCTTAAAAAAAAAAAAAGAAGGAAGGAAGAGAGGAAAGAACAAAGGAACAAAGAAAGGGAAAGAAAGAAAAGAAATCCGGTCTATTATCTCAGTTGCTTCCTTACATTTGTTTAAGCATTGCTTTCAACTGGTATCTATTTCTCTATTTTTTTTTCTCTCATCTACATGCTCTTTTCTTTCTTACTAGAAAGAAATTATCTTGTATGGTAATTTGCATAACTGGCTTCCTCATACACACACGTTATATATATATCAACTTAAACAAAACAAAACAAAGCAAAACAACTTTATGGGGCACCTGGGTGGCTGAGGCAGTTAAGTGCCTGACTCTTGGCTTTGGCTCAGGTCAGGATTTCAGGGTCCTGGGATCCAGCCCCGAGACTTGATCCAAGAGCTCAAGGGCTCAGCAGGTACAGAGTCAGCTTGTGATTTGTCCCTCTCCCTCCCCCTCTGCTACCCCACCCCTGGCTCATGGGCACATGGGTGAGCTCTCTCTAGTTCTCAAATAAATAAATAAAATTAAGACAAACAAACAAAAAACCTTTACAATATGTGTTAGAAAAGTTTCCATGTCTTGATTTACCCCATCCATTTCAACTGTTTGATGGTAATAATGACTGGCAACGCTTAAGGGCTTTACGGGTTCCAGACCCTGTACTGAGTGCTTTACTGTCAGCTTATTGAACTCTCACAACATCCATTCTATGACTGAGAAAACTCACAGAGTATTTGAATAAGCTGCCCAAGGTCAAAATTGTCCCAAATTCTCAGCCAGTCTACTTCCAGAACCTGTGGCCTGAAACACCGCATTACTGGATTCCATTATAGGAATGTAACATTGACTTACTTAATCATTCCCTACTGATACACAGTTAGACTTTTATGATTTGGTATTACAAACAGCTGTAATGAAGTTACTGGCAACTTAAATATTTAGTGGACTATGAGATATGATGGGCCAGTTTTCCATAGACGATTAATTCTTTTCATAAAA
The DNA here is from genome assembly GCF_002288905.1 of Enhydra lutris kenyoni. Lineage (NCBI taxonomy): Eukaryota > Metazoa > Chordata > Mammalia > Carnivora > Mustelidae > Enhydra > Enhydra lutris. The sequence goes on from NW_019154093.1 coordinate 64,543,255, forward strand.
CCAAATGTAATGAATGTTCAGATTTACTTAGCTTTCAGAAAAATCATGACTTTTCCTCATAAACTATGGTAATTAACTATATGACAAACTCCCTATAATTAAGGGATAAATTGCTGGCATAAAAATAAAGAACGCTGGCATGCTGTAATTTACTCTGTAGCTTACAGTTTATGAAACATGTACTTTGAACATAGGAGGTTATATAAGAACATAACTTTAAAAGAAACCCTCTGCCTTCTCCACACAAAACTGGCAAGCAGAAAGTGATAGCTTGGCATGATATATCACGGTGCTCAAACTGCCATCCAGGTCTGCACACCAGACTTTCATACTGGACTCCCTTTTTCTCCTCTGAGGGCCAGTTTCAAGAACCCAACACCACTCTCCAATGATCAATTACTAAGATCAAAGAACTTTGCATTCACTTGTTTCCCATTGTGAACTCTGATGAAAAGCAATGTATTTACTCCAAATACTCCATATTACAAACGAAAGAGAGAGCCACTGTGGGCTTCCCTTAAATGATGGCCTTCCTCCCTTTCTGGCTGATGAGCACAAGTACATGTCCTCTCAGCAACAGAGCTCCACAGGGAAGCCCGAGATATGTCCCCAGTAGCTCGATTCAAGATCTTCGTGTGGTCTGGGTGACGCAGGAGCAGACCCTGCACCGTGCAGACAGTGTTCTGCCTGAAAACAGGATGAGAAGAGCAGGGAGCAAAGTCGGAACTCAGCAAGGCGTGTACCAACGCCCTTCGATGGGCAAAGGGGAGAACTGAATCAGATTTTACTCCCTAACTACCGAAGTAAAAACAGCACATGAATTTGCCATGAACAAAACAATTAATGAAATTAATTGATGTACTGAAATTTTCTAGAGCCTCTAATAGAATATCTTTGTTTTCATATTTTAAAACTCATTGTAAATAAGAATAAATTTGCCTAAATTCAACAACAGGGATTTATAATCACTTTATACATAAAAGGATGTAATGGTATATCAGGATATTTGGCAATGCTGGGAGGCTACTAAAGAACGCTTATACAAATAAACATGTCAAGAAAGAGAAGACAGTGATTATTGTTCGAGTTAACCTCAGAGATGCATAAAATGAAGGCTAATTACTACCCTGAACACTGTCTTCAAAATATGTCTAATACCTCTTCCTAAATTCTGTTGCTTTCTATTATTTCTTGAGTTAAAAAAAGATCTAATTTTGTACATATTATTCAGTTTTAAACAAAATACACGTATCTGGAAATAGCACATTGTATAACTTTGCTGCTTATCGATGATGTGGACTTTCTCAAATTGCTTAACTACGTGGGAGTTTAGTTTTCTTAACTGTACGATGGAGACCCTTCGTGTAATTGGGCACCAGCGAAGCCACTGTGGAAAGGAGATGAAAACAATCCAATGGTTCGGAGAGGAAAGAAGGTTCTTTGTTTTTCAGAACCATCGAGAGCATGTCTGTGGACTGCTCCCTGAGCTCATCCAGGAACTGAGGCTGTCAAAGTGGATCCGTCATCTTAAAAAGTTAAAGATTGCTTTCAGTCATACCTTTTCCACTTGATGAGAAGGGTGAGGGCGGACAGAGAGACAAGAGTCCTCAAGGGATGAACCAGAGGCTGCCCTGACCACTTCTGCGTATATCCCATTGGTCTAAACTTCGCTGCATGGTCACGCCTACCCGCAGTGGTCACTGGGAGATACAGACTATGGCTGGGCAGTGGCGGATGTAGCTAAAATTGGATTGGGGGATTCAGTTACTAAAAGGAAGAAGGCGAGAAGGGATATTGGGGGACTACGAGCAGCATTTGCCACTATAATGACACCTAGCTTTAAAAACTGGTGTAAGGAATAAAGCTACACTTTCAGGGCACAGAAGTGTATTTGTGGAATTTATGTGAGCAATCTGGATAGCACTCGACATATACTGAATGAACATTAAACGGCAGTTATTAATATTGTTATTATTATGAGGAAGATTTAGTACCTCTTTCCTCACTATAATCTTGAATTCCCTCCACAGTATCATGGTTAAGTGATAGTTTAACTATTCTTGAATCCTTATAATAAAAGGATTTAAAAAAAAAAAAAGGAAATTTCATTGCTACTAAGGAAGGCATCTCATTTTGAGAAAGTTTTTCCTTCTTTCTAGACATTATTTGTCCTCTTACACCTTCTTTTCTTTCATCCTAATTGTAACCTCTGAGGTGCTGTTAGAACACATCGCATTGCTCTGCCATACAACAGTCCTTCAGATATGTATGGAAGGTTATTGCTTCTTCCATGAGTTTTCTTTCTCTCTAATCATTTTTTATTCCTTCAACAGTTTTTCATAATCCATGATTTTCAGTCCACTCCCTGTCCTGGGCACATTCATTTGTACGTTTAACAAATATTTGAGTACTGACTATTTTACCAATGCCCACCTCAAAACCATGTCACCAAGGGCAGAATACAGTGTTCCAAGGTAGTGTGAGCAGAGGATACCATCGATCTCCTCATTCAGGATATTATTCTCCCTAAGTGGAACTTAAGATCATATAACTCTTGGCAGTTGTAACAGGCTGTTGACACATGCCAGATGGTAACCTATTCTACCCTCTGATCCATTTTCATTTGTGTAGTTACCCTAGATGTACCTATCTTCCATGAACTCCTTTTTAAATCCAAATCCAGAACATCTGCTTTATTTCTAGTTGTTAATTGTATCTAATCTCTCAAGAACTTTTATTCTTTCAACCAATGTATTAATTATCCCTCACTGATTCATGCCATCTAAGCTCCTGATAAGCATGTAATTGATCTCTTCATCTAACGTATTGATTAAAATGTGGGTATGGACAGGGCTGATAAGAAGCCTTTAATAACCCTCTGAGCAATCATTGAACTAATTACAAATGGGCATTATTGCATCATCATTTAAGAAATATTACCCTCTCTAGTTCACAAGGTAAGTTTGAGAAAAAATCTCAGGAAAAGTTTTTGTTAATACCTGGCTTCTGTGTTCATTGTCATGCCCAATGAAGTCTTAACCTGCCATTCAGAGTGCTACCTGGTCTGGCTCCATTCTGCCCAACCTGATCCTCAGGACCTCCCTGATTAGGAGAGCACGATTGCCATGATCTTTATATTAGGAGAGCATGCTGCCAGATCTTTATATAATGAGGTTCAACAAAATTTATTGAGCCCTATTATGTACTGGGCATTATTCTAAACAGTTTCTCACATAAATAGAGGATGGGAAAAGTGGAATATATATGAAAAAAATGCATGTATTCTCAAATAAGACTACCTTATGATTTCACCCATGTGTGAGACCATGATTGCTCTATGTTCCTTATCTCAAAGTTATGGCAAAGTACAGAACATATTCCATATATAGATATTCAGCTTTTAGCACGAGGTATTCAAAGAATTATTTTCAATGTGATATGCATTTTTCTAAGATGATGTCTTTAGTGACTAAATTCTTGCTAAATACCACATTAGATTCTAAATTTGTTTCAGTAAATCAAACATGACTGTGCAGGAACTCTCAGGAATGATTATTCATTTGCTCTAGATAACAATCACATTTGAGAATTTAAATATGAATCACCTGTACAGATGTTACCTTTTCCAAGGGACTTTCTACTCGAGGAATGCTGATCATTGGCATCTGTGCCAGATTATCCATGTGTATATGTTCATTTTCTGGTTGTCTTCCTTTGAAATTATTTACCACACACACAACCTAAAATTTCAGGAGAAAAATGCAGTTGAAGCAAAGCCACACTCCCTGTGACTATGACCCTTTTAAGTAGCTTAATAAATCTAATCACAGAAATAAAGTATTAAAATTACTTAAGTATTACATATGTAACTTGACATCCAGGTTTATTTTACATAAATTTTAATAGTTATTCCAGTGCGAATGTGTTAGAGAAAGTGTATCAAATAATGTGTAGCTTAGTTAATAATGACAATTTCATTATTCTAAAATTTTCATTAAATTAGGTTGTAGTCAATGCTCAAACCAATCCTTAAATAACATCTTAGCCTTATAACAATTCGTAGCAAGCTAACCTTTCCCTGATGTGGCTAACCTACAACTTAATTTAAATGCTAATTATTTCCCATTGCTTCAAGATCATTACATTTATAATAAACCCTCTACAATTGGCACTTTCCAATTTAGTAGCATCCCTTTAATTAACCTAGTTTAATGTTTATTATTGTATCCCACGTATACTTGGCATTTCAACAATAGCTTACTGGGGCTACCAGTGAAATAGAAGACCTTTTACAAAAGGAAATTGACCCTTGTTTCAATTGATTATATCCCACAGGTGACAGCATTTGAACTAAGCCAGAGGTTCTCATACTGCAGATTACAGAAAAATAAAGGCCCAGCACTGTTGAAAATGCATGTTCCTAAGCCCTCCCCTAAAGATTCTGATTTTGTGGATGAAGGATGGGGCCTACAAGCTGCCACTTTTCTGAAATACATTCCAGAAGCTTCTGAAGCAGGTGAATAATTACTTTAAGAAATAGTGAATTAAACAACACAGGAAAATTACTTGCTATTATTTGCTTATATTGGAGAAGTGGAGAAGATATTCTGAGCCTTCTTTTTCTGGATTTACAGTCTATGATCAAGCCAAAATACAGAACTTACTTGCAGTTATAACCTAACATTCATTTTTTTAAAAAAATAAATGCTTAATATATAATTACACATTTACATTGTAGATTTTCACAAATGCTCCATTGGAAAGTCTTTTCTTTAGTAAGGCTCATTACTGAATATTTTCAAAGGCCAATTAGATCTTGGTTATTCTCCAGTTTTTAAATAAAATTTATACATCTGCAAAATAATAACACATACTATGAGACTTTATCTTAGAGAAAATATTGCCCTCGTCGTGGAATACTTATTTTTCCATTTCCATGAGTAATTACAGTTCAGAAGCACAGATCAAAGCCTGACAATTTGACCCATCAACTTTATCATTGCCATCAAGATCTTTAAAGTAAGGGATGGTACAGGCTTAGAGATGGGTACTTGATAAACCTAGCATCAAATGATGACACTACATAAGACTAACAGTGATTGTCTTATAGAAGGGGTCAGTACATTTTGGCCATAAGAGGCACATAGTACATATTTTTGGCTTTGCTGGCATACAGTCTCTGCAGCAGCTGTTCAATTCTGGTATTTTGGTGTGGAAATAGCCATAGACAATTTGTAAATGAATGGGCATGTCAGTGTTCCAATGCAACTTATAAAAAAAAAATAGATAGCAAGCCAAATTTCACCTAAGGGCTATAGTTTGCCAACTGACCACTGCCTAGAGTACAAAGGATATAGTCAAGAATTTTAGCCAATAACAACATAACAAGTAAACAGTTTCCATGATCACTTCATGAAGTATACACACATATTTCCCTTTTCATTAATACTGTAAATTAAGGAAAGTTTAGGCAGATGAAAAAATTGTGACAAATTCTTGTGAAGTAAAATTTGTTGAAATAACTATGTATGTACATAGACGTATGGAAGTCATGAGATGAAGAAGAGTTCATCTAGAGTTAATATGGGATTCTGAAAGATTGTATCAGTTATCTCTTTGCCTTAATTGAGGGTTAGGACAACACCACTGAAGCAGTTGAGAATTCATAGGCAAACTATTTAAACACCTAACAGATAGTAGATATTCATTAAATAGTATCTATTAGCATAATAATTATTCTTCATTACTGTTATTATTTAAATTACAAGGGAGGAAATTGCCAAATCTTCCTTAGAACAATATTCAAATATTTAATAAGCCTTGCCTGCTAACATTCACAAGTATGGAACTGATTTCCTATTAGAAAAATGCTCATGGCAGGGGGTGGGGGGTGTGCCTGGCTGGCTCAGCCAGTTAAGTGTCTGACTCCTGAGTTCAGCTCAGGTCATGATCTCAGGGTCATGGGATCAAGCCCTGCTTTGGGTTCCATGCTTAACATGCAGTCTGCTTGTCCCTCCCCTGGCTCTCTCTCTCTCAATCTCTCTTTCTCTCAAACAAATAAATAAAACCTTAAAAAAAGAAAAAAGAAAAATGTTCATAGGTAAAAGCAAAAGGCTTGGTTTTTGATCCCAAGTCTTGTATGTTCTTGGACTGTCCTCCAGGTCTGAGTTTTCTCAATATTTAAGGGAAGAGGTTGCAATATTTTACCAAGTTAGGCCACTCTTTTGGTTGTCAAAGGTAGGAAAAATTTAACAAATGTTCAAAGTGAAACCCCAGATCTGCCTATCTCCTGACCCCGCTATAAAGCTTGGTTTTTTTCTGGATCCTTTCAAGAAAACAGCCCCCACATGTCCTCTCCCCTAATTGCATAAGGCTGAAAACTTGGATTTATTCTTTATACTTCCTATACACAACCAGTCACTCAATTTGCTCTATTTTCCTTCCTAAAATTTTTGATTTCTCATATCTGCTTTCTTCCAACTCTACTACCAACTCCAAAGACTAAGCAATCACCACCATTTGTCTGCATTCTCTAAAGTCTCCCTCCAATCCATTCTATAGTGACGTAAGAATGAGCTTTCCAGAATGCAAATTGGATCATGTCACCCTTCCTCAAACGATCGTGGCTGGGCTCCCCTTTTCTCTAATACTAGAAACCCTGCCCACCTTTGCAGCCTTCCTTCTCTGTGCTTCCCTTTTTCTGCCTTTTGTTTGGAATAGTGAACTCCACTCTCTTTGGCCACCATATGTATCCTCCTCACCTGTGATATCTCATCTCAGTATCACTTCTTCACTGGCTTTCTCTGACCCCAGGCTGTTTTTGTTTGTTTGATCACATCAATCCCTGATGCTATTCACCAAAACATCTATTTCTAATGAAATTACATATCTGTTAGCATAATACTTTGGTTGATGTGAATTTCTTCCTTAGAGAACTTCCTTTTAAGCGCTATGAAAGCAGAGATGCTGTCTCTCTCTTTCTCTCTCTCTTTTTTTTTTTTTTGCTCACCATTATATTTCCAGTGCCACAGTGAATGGGTAGACTAATGAATGAGCATGTGTCCAGGCCAAGAATTCTCAAATTTTCTGATGTTCCTATATAATTTAAAGTGACATGCCTCTGAAACGTTCTATTTTTACATGAATGACTTTCATGTGTATAATTCTACCCTGTCCCACAAAAATGACACTAATAAGTCACCATTACGTGTATAATTTTTATGCTCTTTTGCCAGTGGTAATGATAAATTAATCTGATCTATTTGTGGTCATTTTCACTCTTCACTTGTAGCAAGTAAAACACGTGTATTGTTTGGGCTTAAGTGCATAGGCTCTGGGGGTCAAACAGGGCTGGGCCTTAATGCCAGGCTCCCTGATTTATTCACCGTGAGCTTGAGCAAGCAACTCAGTATAACTAAACCTGCTTCTTTTACCTGCAGAATGAGAACAATAATAACTACAACTCTTCATGCTGTTATGAGGACTAACTGAGTTAATGTAGTAAAGACTGCTCTAATAACTCTTACTGTTATTGTATTACATATGATAACATGACAAATTCTTGCTACGGCTCAGTAACCTTGAACTACTGGACTAGACCTTGGGCATCTTTTTTGGAAACACTTTGAAACATACATTTGTTAAGCATATATTTGTTGAATAATATTAACCAATCTACAACTATCGTTCAACTAGTATTTGGTTTCTATTTTCTTAAGCATGGGGATTCTGTTCTCTAACTTTACAGAAAATATACATGGGATGAGTGTGGTAGAGGACAGGCCTCATTAGAATATAACATTAGAATATAACATTCTCATTAGAATATAACAGGCCAAACTTTGAGGGCAGTGGAAACTCAGGAAAAATGGGAGAACCAGGTAATCAGGGACACTTCTTGGGCAAGTTGGGACTTGTCTGAGAAAAATCGCAAGTGCAAAAAGGATCTGAATAGTTGTCAAAGGTGAGGACCATGATATCCAGCGCCTTCTCTGCACCACACACTCAACTGTATTTACTACCTTATGGGACTTCACCTAAAACTGGAAAGAGCTCTGGGAAGTAGTAAAACAGTTCCCCACTCATTCATTCATTCATTCATTCATCCATCAAGTATTTCTTGAGAGTCACCTATCTACCAGACCGTGTACTTTTTACTGGGAATATTCCATGAAGAAAACATATAAATGCCTTCTCCATGCAAGCTTATATTCTGGTGGGTTTGACAGCAAATAAATAAATAAATAAAAACAAAAATATCGTATGTGGTATATTAAAAGTTGAAACATTCTATGGAGAAAAGTGAATAGGGAATGAGGAAGGGATTCCTTGGGGAGGGAAAGCCATATTAAATACAGGTAAGGGAGGCCTCCCTAGGTTAGAAAAAATGAGAAGCCAAGTGACCTCTTCAAGGTCACATACCCAGCATGTGGCAAAAGCAGGATTCAAACCTAGGTTCATGTGGCTCCCAGACCCCTGTTTTGCTCTCTAAAATATACAGAGGAATGGGCATTCTGCTGGGGCAAACATAAAGTCCGCACAGAACCTGTCTGTGAGGGAAAGGAAATTGGGTTGATGTGTGGTACAGGATTCTTCTGCAAGGAGAGAACATACACTTGGCTGCGAAGGGTGCAGCCAGATTACTGACGATCCCAGAAGCCCAGTGGATGTATCTGGGTTTAATGCAGCAGGAATGAAGTTTGTTTTGTTTTGTTTGGTCTTGTTATTAGCAGCGGATTATGTTCCAAAGAAGAGAGAGGCAGAATGGGAGGTATTTGGAGGAGAGTCTGAAGTGAGAAGGCAGTTAGGACCCAGAGATAGAAGAAAGAGAAAAAGCACTGATCTCGAAAATCGAGTACAGTCCCACAGTATACATGTTGGTCAGAATGGCCAAGAAATGAAATGTGGAGGAGACATTTTGTAGTGGAAATAAACTGGGACCAGATGAAATCACCTGGTGTGGGAGATGAACAAGAAGAATGAGTCAAAGGCAGATGCTAGACATTGGGTCTGGGTGACGGGGGGATGTGGATGCCTTTAACCAAGACATGGAGCCTTGGAGTAGGTTAGTGCTCATTTTATTCTGGAACCACTTCAGAGTTCTGCACATGGTGCAAGATAATTGGAGACACCCCAGGATACTGCCAGCCAGAGCCGGAGTTGCTGCTCAGAATAAACGTCCTCCTTGCCCAAATGAGAAGCCCGGGAACCATCATGGATTGCTCCCTCTCCTTCGCCTGTCATCCCCAGTGTGCCAACAAACTCCAAACCTTCCATCTCCACAAACCTCCCAGATATCCTCCCTTCTGTTTGTGCCCATGGAGGCCTGATTTGGGCCATCTTATTTCCCTCGTTCTGCACAACTTGCCCCTTCTATCCTCACCTGGAGTTTCACTTTCCAGCAAACCTATTTTTAAAACACAGATTGTATCATAGAGTAAAAGGGGCTGAAAGGAAGCAAACCTTCAGTCATCCACGTGTCCATTTGTTGAACATACACCATTTCATTTAAACTTTTAAGTCCTTAGAAGCTTTAAGGAGGCTGTTATTAGCCTCATTTAATGAGGAAGAATCTGAGGCTTGGGAAGGTACATTGGTAATGGCCCAAATGAGGTAAACTGCATAATGGCATGCACTGAGTAAATAAAGAAGCTGAGATTCAACCAGCTTTAACTCACATTAAGTCTGACAAGGGCTCTCAGATCCCTGGCATTGCAAAGTAAAAAGCTCAGATCATTGTAAGCTACAAGGCCATTCAGGATAATTACCCCTGTGTTTTTCTACTTCCCACTCGTCACTCACGCTGGATGACTTGTGCCATTCCACAATGCTACTCCTCCACGTGTGCATGCTGTGCCCAAGCCTACAATACACTAAGGGCTCCATAAATGCCTATTTAATGAAGCATTTTATATTGCTTCTGCACACTGTGCTCTTTGCCCCTCATTCCTTATGCTCCCACCTTAGACCTTCCTGCTTTACAAACCTTTCAAGTTTATGCCCTTTCTGACTGTCCCTAATCCCAACAAGATCTCCTGAGTCTATGAACTGATATCATTACATTTAACCTTCTATAAAACTCTTTCTATCTTGTGACCTATTTAAGTAGATGGACTGTGTCTTTTCATGTGATTTAATCCCCAGCACCAAGCACCGTGCCTGGATTCTAACAGGGGCTCAGTAAATGTTTCTGTTACGAAGGAAGAGAGGAATGGACATGTGGAGGGAATATCCTATTATTGTCTGACCCCTGAACAAGGCTGTAACTCCCACAGGAGACAGATCATGTTTATCTGAGCCTCCTCGCACCCCCAGTCCTTGGCACAGTGCCTGGAACCTGCAGGCACTCACACTCAGAAATGGTCGTGCATGAGTGCACGAATGTTTGTTGAGTTATTACAGTTAAGGCATTATCTTCATGGGACCTTTCATAAGGTCATTTTCCAGGTGTATGAGAATGTCCGAGGGGCCACTGTGGAGTGTTCTGAATATACGCAATCGGAGGTGCTCCAGCCCAAGGGGAATCCACGGTCCCTCCTTCACTACCCGGTTCTTGGATGAGGACGTGACGGGGGAGACTAGCGTTCTAGATTTGGTCTTGCAGGGGGTCATGATGTTCACGGGAAGTGAAGACAAGTCGGCAACAGCCACAGGAAGATGAGTAGGAAGACTGATGAGGCAGATGCCAGTGAAGAGGTTCTGGACCCATGCAGCTGAAACCTAGTTACATCTGATGCTAGTGCTTTGAAATTTTTTTATTTTTATTTTTATGCTTTGAAATTTTAACTTTTGGGAGTTCTTCTCTTAGGGTTGATGTAAGGTGTTTGTCTTGTTTTGTTTTGTTTTGTTTTAAATGTTTCGATCTGCTTCATCTGCGGTAAGTGAAACAAAGGAAAAGGCTCTGGCCCGAGTCTGGGCCCTGGTTTTCCTGGGGCCATAAGATATCTGTGGGAGAGAGGTGGGGGTAAGCCTAAGTCTCCCAGGCATCTAGCAGACCAGAGGGAGTGACATTAGGAAGAAAAGCAGCACAGAGCCTGGGGCAGGGATGAGGTCATAGTCAGCACCCTACCACTGGAGGTTCTACAAAACAGAGCCTGTTTAAAATGCCCGGCACACAAATTGTTAGCTGGAAAGGTTCATGCAAGTTTTTGCTTACTGGTTAGGAACTAGGGAAAGGAGCAGAAGAAGGAAAGTTAAGCATGAGAAGCAATTTAAATGTAATCAAAATGGAAATAAAGTGTTTTTTCCTATTATAATGTGTCAAAGCCAAAATATGTTTTGATGTATAGTTTACACATTTTCCATCTGGGTTAAATGTTATGTACTCATACTTATAATGGACTGATTATTTCTAAAGCCAGGCTAAAATATATTTTCCAACAATCAAAACCTGTAGTAATACTCCAAGGATATCTTATAAAAGGCATAGAGACAGCATGCTCACTTCATTAGAAATCACTACGAATGCTCTTCATCTCCTGGCAAAATCTGACTTGAGGTGGTATTGTCTTGGAAACCATCCATGGAGTCTTAGTTACTAAAGGGAACGAGTTCATCTCTCAAAGCACGGTGACATGGCAGTTCATGGAGGGTATTACGCTGAGGCACTGGGATAATCTGGGATGCTCTAGATACTCTGTCATGAAAAGTGACCCCAGGAAATTTTTAAAATATCCAACTAACCCAGTCTTAAAAACCATCCAAGGAAAACTGAGTGGTTTTGCCCATTTCCATTTAATATGAAAATATTTTGTTCACCTTTAAGTGTAGAATTTACATATTTTTCACCCCCAAATTTGACTTTAGGCAGAATAAATGAAGAAGGAGAAAGAAATGAATGACCTAAAATGTACATATTATCATTTGACACACCACATTTAGGGAAACCTGGTGATTCACACTTGTATTCTCATCAGTGATTATAGAAGTTAATTAAAAATGTAGCGAAATCCAAATAAATTTGTACTTACCAGAAATACTGCTATAGATATTCCAACCAGAAAGCCTGCTATCACATCTGACCAATGATTTCGATATTCTGCTACTCTGTTGAGTCCAGTAAGAAAGGCCAAACACATTAAGCCCAAACATAAAACGGGCTTAGCAAGTCTTGTTCCTTTGGCTTTGATTGTGTTGGTAATGTACATCTGAAACATTAAATGAAAAATACAACTTTTCATGAAGGTATTTTCTCAATATATATCTGATATACTTGTATATTATACACACATATATTTATAGACATATCTATGCCTACAGGATTCAAATATTTAACTGTAGTTATGAATTTTTTTGAAGGAACTTTCTTAGAAGTAGAATTTTTAAAAGGTGATTATTTAATTTTACTTACCTGATATTTACTAGTGGCCAATTCTTTTAATATAAATCACCTAGAAACACTGAGCACTGACATTCCGAGTGATTTTTTAACTTTTAATGTACCTACTGAACTATTAATATTTAACTATTAATGTACCTATTGCTTTATCTGAATTGACATCTTAGATCACTACTGTTAGAAGGGGCAAACTGATGAAGGTGTATTTTGAATGCTTGCCTTTTTGTATGCCATATTGGGAGGATGGAGAATTGATAGGTCAGAACTTGTGACTATAGCTGTAAAAAATAAAAAGTTGATTTTCACTGAACAGACAGTCCTTTGAAGAAAGAATTTGAGGTTGAGTGCAGTGACAAGGTTTGCTTTTATGTTGTTTCAGAAATTGTGAAATTACTTTGTTTTAATTAGACTTTATCAGCCAGAATTAGGACAACAAAAAAACTTAACAACAATCAGGGAAAATGTCTCCTTAAAACAAACAATGAACAGATACCTACATTTTTGGTGTCTTCACATATGCTAATGAAGAGGATATAGCGCCAACTGATTGCCTAAATGAAATGCCCCCCCCAGGGGGCCACCATGCTCAAAAATAATTTGGTCTTTCTTCCACTCTGATTTATTCTATTGCTCAGTTGTTGATAATTTAAACTTGTGTTACGACATAAGCAAAGCTGTTGACTGCAAGGGGAATGTGTCAGCTAATATATCAAGTCATTAGTAAAGTAATTATAAAGGAGGTGGCTTTGACAGTCCAATATGTTTTTACGGTATTAATGTCAGTGGGTATCTAACGCTGATGACACGCTCTGAAAAAATACTTAAAAATGCATTTAATCACTTGCCTATTGCACTGTGTTGAATTAAAAAAAAAAAAAAAAACTGCCTGAGAGATTAAACCAAATATCGGCACTCAAGTTTTTCCTTCACAGCAGCCATTTCAGAATGCTATGAAATTTAGTAATTATCTCCACATCCCTCCCCGCCCCAACACACACACCTTTTTCTTTTTTCTTTTTTTTTTTTTTTAAGATTTTATTTATTTATTTGACAGACAGAGATCACAAGGAGGCAGAGAGGCAGGCAAAGAGAGAGGGAGAAGCAGGGTCCCTGCTGAGCAGAGAGCCCGATGCGGGGCTTGATCCCAGGACTCTGGGATCATGAAGGCAGAGGCTTAACCCGCTGAGCCACCCAGGTGCCCCCACACACACCTTTTTCCCTCCTGGGCCAAGTTTGCAGCCCTGTTAGCTGCCAGAAGAGGATGCATGAATATTTAAACAGCCCATGTGATACAAGGCTTCTATCTATCCAAGTTCTAGCCCTTTGCCATCTCTCTCATGTCCCAACAATCTAGGGTGGGGGGGGAGGGGAAGGTGAATTGTTTCACCTTTGGCCTGTGACCTTCGGAGCTGGGGCTGGGTACTGTAAGCCTGGGCGTGGCAGAGCTGAATAATTTCAGTGACGAAGGATAAGCAGACATGAGGGGGGGAACAAGAAGAGATGAGAGAGAGAAAATGATGTTTCTGCCATTCTGAGAGAAGGTGTTAAAGAGCTCTGCCCACACGAATAACAAGGCAGGGATATCACACCATTTCAGGTTGTCACGGATGCATGTAACGGAGTAATTCCTTATCTGACTAGTGCCTATGAATAGGGAGTGAAATTGGGGCTGCTCGTGAGGTTTTCCTTAACACAGCTATAACGTTGATTAATTCTGGCTTTTGCATTTCTTCACATCTGTCAGAACTCTAAACATACTCTGTCCTTATTAAGAGAAAATAAATGTGGGAGGATAATTGAAGAGTATTAATATTACTAATATTCATTACAGCTATGATTTAGTGAGTGATCGCTGTTCAAGGCAATGTTCTAAGTATCTTATGTTAATTACCTTATTAAAGTCTCCAAATAGCCATATAAGTCAGATCTCATCATTACCTTCATTTTGTAGATGAAAAAAACTGAATCAAGGTAAAGCTCATTATGAAGAAAACACAATTTGGCTTTTGGGAGTGGTACTGTTGAAAATGGAAAGATGTAAATGAGAAGTAAAGCACCTCTTAATCTCTCCTCTTTCTTCACTGATTTCTTGCATGGAGGAAATGGCCAATGGACACAAGCTGAGTATCAGCGAATACAAGAGAGTTGAAATCAGAGGAGAAACAAGGCTGCCGTAATATCATACGGTGAAGCCACATTTATTCTCTGCTATTAGGGAGAAACAAGAAGTAATGGAAGTATGGTCTCTCTCTGTGTAGACAATCTCTCACAGAATCTATCTGCTTTTGGAAAGCATTTGTCTTCCCCCCTCATCCTCAAAAGGCATCTCAGATACTTGTCCCAGTTGTATAGACATAGAGTAATCTATAAGCTTGGGTGATGACTGTGAGGTTTCTTTTGAATGTTTGCTCCAGTTGCACTAATGACCCAAACATTGGTTATAAGGACTCCAAAGATGTAGTCTGGCTACAGTGCAGACTCATGAAAAAGCTTCTGTATGAGGAATAGCCTGGGATTTGGCTCTTCCTTCACCAGATCCCCACTTAATGTCCAGACCCAGAAAGGAAGATGATTGAATTTTAAGGGTTATGGGAAAAGAGTGACATTTGTTCAAATACATTTGACTTTAAGGTGGATCATACCATGTTTTGTAATATATTTTTCTAGAGCATAATCAGTTTGCATGGATGTCACAAAAGAAACATTAGAGAGTTTTCACTTATACTCGACAACTCCTGGGTACTTTATGAATATAAGTGCCTTTTAACCAGTTTAATTGTGTTATTCTTACAGAAAGTCTATTATTCCTAATTTGCAGGAGAGGAAATTACGGCACAAGAATCTATTAAGCAAGTTGGATACAGTACAGAAATTGATTATTTATGCTCTCTTGGTTTTTAATTCACTTATGAAACCATCTAGGTTAACCAGATGTCAAAATGTAGCTAAAATAAAACAAACAGAAGAGTGTATGATTTGAGCAAGATCATATCCACTCAGTCCTCAAGGGTCAGTGGGTGCTCACTACCTTCCAGAACCCTCTCATTATTTAACCTTTGTTAGCGGTCCCTGTCCACCCATTCCGTGAGCATTTATCAGCGCAAAGATGCAGAAACCAAAGCTGATCGGCCGCTGTCCACTGTCTGGTATATATTCTTCTACACTTCTCTCCTTGTTTATACAAATATATACAGCAACTAACATACAGATAAAGGGGTTTTGCTTACTTGTTTGTTTTTACTAAAGTGTAATCACCAGGCCCATGTTATTCAGAAGCGTGAAGTGATTCACCTGTGATAATAAACATCCATCTGCTGGGTAAGTTTAGAAAGCATCGTATGATTTTAAAACACTAATTATATAAGTAAATAAAAATAAAAACAAACATTTGCGTTTGTTAAGCACTTACTATACACCTGAAACTGTTTCTCCAAGAGGAGACATCTAAAGTGAGATCCAGGAAAAGGAGTCTGAGAGTTCCCAGCAAAGGGAAGTGGTGGGGGAATGACTACTGAATTCTGTCAAATGCTTTTCCTGCGGCTACTGAGATGATTATATTGTTTTATGTTTTTGCCACACAAATTGTCTGGCATATGTATTTGTTTACCTGCTATTGTCTTTCTCCTCCGTGTCTATCTCACAGTGCCTGGAGCAATACCTGGTACAGGGCAGGCACCTGTGATGGGAAGAACACAGCTCCCTAATGATGCCCATGCACCAATCCTATGAAACAGAAGAAGGGTGCCACAAACCAAAGAATTCACGCAGACTCTAGAAGCTGCAAAAATCCAAGAATGAATTCTCCCCTAGAGCCTCCAGAAGGGATGTAACGGGACTGACCCTTGATTTTATCCTAGTGAGACCCATGTTGGATTTCAGAACAGCAGAACTGCAAGATAGTAAACTTGGGTTATTTTAAGCCACCAGGTTTGTGGTAATCTGTCATGGTGTTAAAAGAAAACCACTACCTTCAATCAATATGGGCTCAGCGTGTGAATAATGAAACATTCTGGGATTTTTAAAACTGGTCCAATGGAGGAGGTAACTGTGGCCTAGGGATTAGCGCATCCACTTTGCAATCAGTAAGACCTGGTTTAGTTCTTAGCTCTGCCGCTCATGTAGACAAGTTATCCAATGTTTAAGCCTCGGTCTTCTTATGTATAAAATGTAAATGATCACGAAAGCATCATCGCATAGTACTGGAAGGACTAAAGACACAATATAGGGGAAGTTCTCAGTACAGAGCTTGGCCCACAGTAAGTGCCTTGTAACTGCAAAGGTTAAGTCAGCGCCAGGCCGAAGAACACGGAAGTCCAGGGCCTACGGTGCTGCATGATCATGAAGATGGCGCCTGGTGAGTGGGGATCATTAGGTATGTGGTGGCATCATGGCCGAGCATGGGGAGAACTTGGTTCCTTCTCTTGTTTCTAGGCTCCTTTCACTTCTTCCTTATGCCATTTTGCAGCTTTTGTTTTCTTCTTCTAAGTTCTCTGTCTAAAGACAGCCACTAATTATTTGCAGTCTGTTTGTTGCCCTCTACTCTTATCCTTTGCCTCTTCTTTCCTACAGACAAAATTACCTCAATTCCACCCATCAGTATGGAAATAACTCAGTGGCCAGATCTCTCAGTAACACGTCATTCTGGTGCTTTTGACATACTGTAGTCCTCCTCCCAAAATGTAGAGTCCAAAACAGAGATATGGTCAGGGGTGCATATCTCCTGACCAGGTCAGGGTATAACTTACTTTTCTGGATTGCACCTTATGGTCTTACTCATGGATCTGTATATTGTAATTTGGTTAGGAATGGATCATCTTTAAGCTGATTTCCAGGTTTTGACTATTTTGATTAATACAGCCTAAAAAAGGAATAGGGTTTTTGGTTTTTGTTTTTCAATAACTATATAGCAGTACTGGTCAGAGTGTGTGTGACTTCCTCTCATGGAGTGATGCCCTAGCAAGTTCCCCTACTTTGGACTCCCAGGATTACTCAAAAAATCAAACTTCTTAATTGTTTTCAAATTAATATTTCACCCTGCCAACGCCATTTTGAACTTTTATGATGACATCTATTATCTTTGTTCTTTCTCTGAGCTTCTTGTTAGCTCTATACAGCATCAAAGATAGAACTTCATGGCACTCTAGTAGAGATTTATTTGCAAGTTGGTATGGACACACTGAGCACTATCTTTTAGGTTCATTTATTAAGCCAGCTGCACAGTGTCCTGAAAGTCTTACTGTTGTATCCATACTTATTTACATTCATAGATTTGTCAAACAGCAATGTAAAGGTGTCTGATAAGGTGTGTAATAGAATGGTGATGGGAGGTAATACAACAGAGGAAAGACCATAGACTTTGTACCAGACAGATTTGTGTTCACATAATTCAGAGCTATGAGAGGGGAGTGCAATAAACAGTAGTATATTGAAGTCATAAATTTTATATACTGTAATCTAGATTGTATAAAGCACGCAGCTACTTTATTTTCCATAACTGATATAAACTCCATCATAAGCATCCATCCAAGACTGAACAGGAACAGAATAGGGGAGGGAGGAATGTTTAATAAACCGTCAGTTGTTTTCTCAATTTCTCACTCTTCCCTTTCTGGCAAAATGGCACTGGAGTCCAGTTGGCAGTCTGCCCAAGTGGGGAGGCAACCTCAGAGCAGCCACAGGTCTGTCTTACAGTGTGGCCTCTTCATTTCTGCTGGCTTCCACAGCCCTGTGCTTCTCCCACGTGGTCTCCCCTGGGTGCTCTGCTGACAATCACTGTTTAATGTCCTTGTGAACCCAATGCTGACTTGTTCCATCTAGGCTCACATGCTATAAAATTCCTGTGAATCTCCTGCACATCTTCCTGCCAGCCCCAGGTGCGCTGCCTGTTCTTTCCAGCTCTGCTGTAGGGTCCCCTGGTTCCCATTATACTCATCTCTGCTGCCTGCCCTACCTGCTCTTGGGGTGCCCTGAGGTTGAATTCTTCCAATTGCAAGACAGAAATGACGTAAAGACCATTTATCTTCTGCTTTCTCTTCAACTTCTCTGCAGTTTCTATTATCTGGTGACTAATTTCCTTCTCAGAGATTCTAACTCAGGGTGCTCAGTCAGATGATCACATCTGCCATTCTGGTCTTTGCTTTCCTCCAATCTTCCCACTTCCTAGACCCAGAAATGCACCTTCTCCTCCCTTAGGTTGACGGTTCCACCTCTTACATTAGATCTTGTGTTCTCTGTGTTACTGGCTCATGATAGTCAAATCTTTTAACTTTTGCTTTTGGTACATAAAGGTGGTTTTGGGATTTAGAAATTCCCGTTCTCTTTTGACAAAAAGAGATTTGATTATTAAAATTAAATAGTGTCTTCTTTTTTGATAGACACTGGCTCATCTCTTTCCTACCTACCCTTGACTGAGGTATAATTTGCAAATAATAATTTTGATATGTATATATATTGTTAAGTAATCACCACAATCAAACTAATTAATATATCCATTTCTTCACAGAGTTATCATTTTGTGTGTATGTGTGTGAGACCATTTAGGACACACCTGCTCTCTTAACAAGTTTTAAGTATGCAATACAGTATTGTTAACTATAGTCACATGGTGGAACATTAAATCTCTGTGAGGTAAATATACTACATATACAATGGAATACTATTCTGCCTTAAAAAAAAAAAAAAGGAAATCCTACTATTTTTGACAACATGGATGAACCTGAAGGACATTATGGTAAGTGAAATATCCAGGCACAGAAAGAAAATACTGCATGATCTCTCTATGTGGAATCTAAAATAGTCAAATTCACAGAAGCAGAGAATAGAGAGTGGTGGTTGCCAGGAACTGGGGGAAAGGGAGATGGGGAGATGTCAGCCCTTCTTTTATGGACCACCCTTCTCTAAGGCAAATGAATAACAGATGAGAAATCTTAGAGCTATGTTGTCCAATGGTAGCAACTAGCTAGTACAGCAACTGACCATTTGAAATGTAGTTAGTGGAAACAAGGGATTCAATTTTTTAATTTTAGTTAACTTTAGTTAATTCAAATTTCAAAACTAGTGTTTGATTTGATTATTAGAAACATTTTAAATATGTTTGGAACAAATTAGGTATGTGTGTCTAGTTTTTACACTGTGAATTCTATGAAACCTAAATACAGATAAAGTATTTCAGATGAAAATTTAGTTCCCATCTGAGATGTAATGCAAGTGTCAAATAAACACACTGGATTTCAAAACTTTGCCAAGAAAGGAATGCAAAATTAATAATTTTATGTTGATACATGTTGAATTGGTAATATTCTAGATATATTCAGTCATATGAAATAGATTTTAAAATTAATCTCACTATTTTTTAAGCTTCTTTAATGTGACTACTGAAAAATTAAAAAATCATATATGTGGCTCATTTTATGTTTCTATTGGATAATCTAAATAATCTATTTGGTAATGCTGACCTAAATAAGAGCATCATGATAGAAAGGGAATGAAAAATATATCAGTTAATTGGAAAAAAATTGCATGCATTTCACCATTTATTGCTATTTTGTTATTTAATTATTATATTGGTTGGAGTTGGGCATTGAACATAAAAGCATTTTTTTAGGGTACCTGGGCTTTATCAGACAACAGTTATCTATATCTTTATATCTATATTTATCTTTTACATCTATTCACATTATAGTTTAAGTAACACATAATGTGATAAAGTGATATTTTGGACTTATTTTGAATTTTCAGAGTCAGTCTACTTTTTTCAGGTTCTAATGATCATAACATCTACTTTTCAACGTTTGACTTCATCAAAGGTAAACATTTGTTTTGTATTTTACTGACAGTCATTAGGTGCTCAGGAGATTCCGCATGTAGTTACTGGAAACCAAGAGGAAAAGCTCAAAATAAGAGTTTAATACTTGGGGTTAAAATGTCAACCCACCTTTCATTAGTTCTGTGACTTTAGCCAAATTACTTATCTGCGTCTTATTTTTATAACATTTATAAAATTAAAATGGCAATAATAGTCTGTGGGATTTGGCTCAAGAACTTACACAAGGAATGCAAATTTTGGCACCAGGAAGATTTTTGTTTATTTTGTTTCTTGAATCCACCTAAGGGATTAAAAAGAGATTATTTAGATTAAAACTATATATTTTCTGGGAGAACTAATAAAATCAGTTGCCTAGCATGTGGGCATGGGGATAAAGGTCCTTAAGCATATTGTAGCTAAAAAATGAAGGGAAGTCATCCATTTCCTTACAATATACTTAGTGGGTCCCTAACAAAAGATTACATAATCATGAACACAGAATTTATCATGTAGTTGATGTCCTTGAATGGGCAACAGTAGGGAGTCACAAATGTGATGTGAGTAACAACACCCTCAGTGTTCAGGACCAGCTGGTATGTGCAGTTAAGATCTGAATATGCTCAGTGACTCAGCTGCTCTCAGCACAATGGCCAATTGATGGTTTGGTTGTAAATAACAGCTCCTTCATCACTGACACATTTACCTTATCCCTGAAGTGCAGCCGTGGCTGATTGAACATGGAGCCCATTTCTCTCCAGTGGGACTCCCCCCCTCCCCCCACATCCTGAGAAATGTATTGTATGCGTGGCCCTTCATCTCTCAGCTAGCAAAATAAAAACACTTTGACTTGACATTTTCTCGGTCTAAAATCAAGAACCACACACAGTCACCATTTAACATTTGTTTTCCATACACCAGATAAAAAGTAAAATAATATTTAGATAAAGATAGGCTGTTATTAAAAAAAAAGATAAGCGGTTATCTTTCTGATTGTGATACAAGGAAAAGAAAAACTATGTGCGGGTTGAAGAGGTACACGCAAGCAAAAGATACTTGATTCCTATGATTTTAAGAACTCTGTCATATCTAAGATTTTAAAGTTTGCTGATTAACAAGTAAGGAACTAAAATTAATATGTAAAAGATGGATCTGGAGATCTTTAAATACTACACAAATGTGCATTTGACTGCTAGATGAATTTAGGAATCAGTTTTAGCTTAACTTAAAGGCAAACGGAGAAAATACAACACGCAAAGCTATTAAAATACCCAAGTTAAATGTCAGGGACAAGAAATCAGTGGTAAAATGGCAAAAGCACATCTCAACTATCTCTGCCTAATCCTCAAAACTGTTTGAATTTGTGGATAAGGGGGGGTTCATATTTTCTCTCAGACTTACCTCAGTTCAGGAAAGAAACTATAATTAATGAGCATGTAATTAATCGCAGACATGATCTCTGTAAGATATGCACTATACATCTCCATATAACATATAGAATCAGAAAGATTTTAAATATTAAGAACTGGGTTCACATCTTCAGATATCACCTTAAATTATTCAATAACAGGAAGAACTCATAGCTTAAAACGATCAATGCCCTATCACAATGAGGAAGAGAAACGTGTGCCCCAGGGCACACACACACATAACATACACAGAGTCTCGTGGTAGTCACTGTGGCCATAAGTGAACTAAGAATATATATACATATAGGTTTGCAACTGGCAGCAAAGTACTTTATCAATTTTACACTAATTTCAGTAAACATCATAAATAAATATCAGAAATATTAACCGCAGCTTGAGGTATTGAACAGCATGCTCACAGGATATCGCTGACCTCATTCCTAATGCTCATCTGGGACTAAATCACAGGGGTGGGGAGATTTCCTGGTTGGTCATCTGGGGGTCTCAGGACGTCCCTTCTCTTCCCTGTTTCAGGGTTGGAGATTTCCCTCCCCCACTCCCCTCAATTTTCATTTAACTAAAAAAGCTGCCTAGATTCACCCCCCATTGTACTCTAACCTAATTTTCCGCTTTCACCTCACTACCCCTCAAGACGCAGAAGGAAAGTGGAAAGCATGAGCCCCAGTGTTTGGCCACTTTTCTCCCACACCCTCCAGCTTCTACCCTTCATTCCAAGACATTCTGGGTTTGGGGCAAACAAGTTGTCAGATGTCAAAAGATCCTTCTCTCCCAGGTGCCTGCTCTGTATCTCAAATCACATTCTCAACCTCCATCCCAGTTGTTGGGGGAATGATCTCTTGTTCATTTTGCTACTCAGCATTTGGTCTCATAATAAGTATTGGGAAATGACATCATTTTTGTTTTGAAACAATATATCTTTTTCGCTTTTGCTAGTTTATGAAAGATAGAAATACCTTTTCTTCTTTGTCACCTCAGTGGCTAGCATGATTCACTCTCAATAGCTACTTAATCAAAATGCAAGTTAAAATTTACTGAGTACTTACCATGCATCCAAGACTATGCCAAGTGCTGTATGTGTAATTATGTAACCTAAATAATCCCATGGCATGGTAACTTAACAGGACAGATAAGAAAGACATAGAAGGTTAAGTAACTTGTCCATGGACTTAGGGCTACTAGTAATGAAGCAGGATTCTGAACTCAAGCAGCTTAACTATGAAGTCCGTGCTCTGACTGCCACAGACTGTATGAATAGAGAGGTCTCTGCCTCAGTCTGTGGAGGGCAGGTGAGGCTCGAGGAGTTCTTTGAACAGAGGTGAGAGCATGTACAAAGGAGACACGGGAGGAACTGAAAATAACTCCAAGTGTCAGACAGAAGGCTGTGTGGGTGGGGGTGTGGGAGAGCCCTGGGAGGGACTGCCGAGAGGGGAGAGGCAGAAAATTAAGATAAAGAGGTTAACAGGGGCCAGGTTACCAAAGGATTTGTGGGTCAAGTGAGGGAGCTTGGATTTTTAGGAAAAGGAAAATGGAGAGCCCTTACGGGGACTGGAGGAAATGACAGCAGCAGATTTGAGTTTTAAAGTGTCACTTTGGCTGAAGTGGTTCCAGGTGTTGGGTGGTCATGTCCTGAACTGCAGTTATGAACAGATTAGATAAATAATTAGGAAGTTGATTTCGTAAGACCCATTAGTTAATAAGATGTGTGTGTGTATGTTTGTGTGTGTGTGTGTGTGTGTGTGTGTGTACATACATGTGCATTTGAATGGATGAGTCTGAACTGAGTGGAGACTGGTTGTGGTGGAAAGTAAGGTGAGTAAGGAACAAAGTATAACTGGTCCCAAGACTCAATTGGCAGAAAAGTCTGCAGTGAGAAAATCTAGCTACCCACCTGGAGGGGCAATGATGTTCACATATACACCAACAATCAAAATACCTTACCTGTTTTCTCATGAAAAGTGTGCTCCACGGCTCCATACAGGACTATTAGCACTATATGCTAAGTACATTAATGAGTTAAATAGACTTTTGAAGGCTGACATAGGTACTGAAACTCCATGTATGACGCAGCTGCTAACGTGCGCATCAGCACAGGGGCTGGGTACATAAGATGACTTGGGAATATAGGAAGCACTGAATGAATAAATGAACATACTGCTTTTGAACCTAGATTTGTGTCTATATTACACTGATAACATCTGACTAGGAAAAAAATATACAAATTCCACAAATACGATTCCATAAATAATCTAACTCTGTGTCTTTTATACCTCGTATGTATTTTAGCTATTTTTTGAAGTATGTAGTAGTTTTTATATTTCAGAAATAATGTCTAAGAAGCTCTTTCTCAGAATACTATTAGTTTTCTGAAAAATTAATGGCTCTTGTAGAAGAATCTACTTTCTTTCCTATCTTCACCTTGCAGGAAGCATCTGCATTTGGTGGCCATAGTGAGGGGGTCATGCCTCGGGTAGACTCAGAGCATCTGACTTCTAGTCCTAGAAGACTGTCCAGTAGACTGAAGAGCTGACATCGGTGAGTGACATATCCCCTCTGAGCCTTAGTTTCATCATTGGTCAAATGTAAAAAGTAGTGATGTGATCCTTTATTGCTGTGAAGTATTCCAGAATTCAAAATATTTTCAGATTTTGGAAAGTTAAAGTGATGCGTGTACTTCTCATTACAGGACACCCTCAACTGGTTCAAATGCCGCGCCCCACAATGAAACAAACTCACATTCCTACATTGAAATATATGGATACTTACACAAGGTGAATTAATAAGCCTATAAGTTAGCTTCACATTAATTCACTGAATTAATTCACAGAAGATCAAGTTTGCCATTAAAAAGGTTCAAGTCTGGATTCCTTTCTCACATTGAGATCCTTCATCCATTTTGAGTCTATTTTCGTGTGTGGTGTAAGGAAATGATCCAATTTCATTTTTCTGCATGTGGCTGTCCAATTTTCCCAACACCATTTATTGAAGAGGCTGTCTTTTTTCCATTGGACATTCTTTCCTGCTTTGTCGACGACGACGTGGATGGAACTAGAGGGTATCATGCTTAGCGAAATAAGTCAATCGGAGAAAGACAACTATCATATGATCTCCCTGATATGAGGGAGAGGAGATGCAACATGGGGGGTTAAGGGGGTAGGAGAAGAGTAAATGAAACAAGATGGGATTGGGAGGGAGACAAACCATAAGTGACTCTTAATCTCACAAAACAAACTGAGGGTTAATGGGGGGAGGGGGGTTGGGAGAGGGGGGGTGGGATTATGGACATTGGGGAGGGTATGTGCTATGGTGAGTGCTGTGAAGTGTGTAAACCTGGTGATTCACAGACCTGTACCCCTGGGGATAAAAATATATTATATGTTTATAAAAAATAAAATAAAAAAAAAATTAAAAAATAAAAAAAAAAAAGTTTCAAGTCTGATCACCAATTCCAATGAGAGTATCGGGGAGCGAGCAGGGAGATTCTCCCACACCAGCAATAAGAATTCCCCAGACACCGAGTGTCCTAGAACTCAATTCAATTCTCACACTATCTACCCAAAGATAGCACCAGATTCCACAGGTTAAGGGCTCAAGACTGCCTCTCCCCACCACTTCGGGTCACAAATTGCAGCCCTGTTTACAACCTGTGCTTCTGACCTACTGGCTGCAGGGTGGAGGTTCCGATGACCCCACCCCCCTTCTTGGGTTTGATCCATTTGCTAGAGTGGCTCCCAGAACTGACAGAAACATTTCACTTGCTAGATCACTGATTTATTATAAAAGGATATGGCAGCCAGATGAAAGAGTTACACAGGGCAAAGCATGGGAAAAGGCATGGAGCTTCCATTCCCTCTCCAGGTGCACCTCTCTCCCAAAACCTCCATGCGTTCATCAACCCAGAAGCCCACTGAGCTCCTTTTGGGTTTTTAATATAGGTTTCATTACAGAGGCATGGATGATTAAATCATCGCCCAGGGTAATGACTAGACTGAAGTCAGGGGTGGGACTGAAGGTTTCAATCCTTTGATCATGGGGTTTGCTCCCTTGGCAACCAGCCCTTGTCCTTGGGTTACCTGGGGCTTTCCAAAGGTCATCTTATTAACATAACAAAGACACGTTTATCACTCTCCTCACAAGAAATTCCAAGGGTTTTCAGAGCTGTGGGCTAGAACTGTGCATGAAGACCAAATATATACCTGCTATATAAATCACAAAATCACAGCCACCCAAAAAACACACGTTTTGAGGCATGCAGTGAAGAGAGCAAAGGCACCAAGGGGTACAGAGTAAGGCCTGCTCTCAGAAGAGTGATTAGATGTATCTGGATAAAGTTCAAGAATTATGTGGAGAAAACTAGTCTGGCCTTGAAAGCTATGTGAAGGAATGTGTTACTGAACCTGAGGAGAGAAGATCGGTATCATAGGGGCTTACGGCCCTAGAGGAAGATATGCCTGGCTGGTGGGACAGCAGAAGCTACAGGGGAAGAAGGAAGACAGACGGCAGGGATGCTTGGCTCTCGCTACTTCAGCGGAATAAGGGGCATGAAATCTGGAAACAGGAGACATAGAAATCTGACCATAGGATGAACCTCAATGGCATCATGAGAGACAGGAGATAATTTCACAGGCATGTTTCCTGAACTCTTTTGGTTTGCTGGGGCTTGGAACTTGCGCGGCAACAGGACATGGCTGAGGGGCAGAGGAAGGAGTGGGCAGGTAGGCAGGAGTGTGCTTATGGATGGACAGGAGCTGGTGCCTGGCAAGCATGTTATCCCCCAGGGCAAATATGGCAGTGAAGGGAAGACAGGCTGTATGTTCCTGGGTAGGCAAGAAAAGATTTCCTAGAATACTATTAAAAACACACTACATGCCAGAAAAAGTTAAGGAAAAGTTTAAAAATAATATCAGGCTCAAGAGAAGGAAAGAGATGTGGATGGAATTCATTCATTTATTCCCTTATTCATTTTCTTTTTTAAAGATTGCATTTATTTATTTTAGAGATAGAGAGAGAAGGCGAGGGGAGGAGCAGAAGGGGAGAGACGAGCAGACTTGGTGGTGAGCACAAAGCTGGACCTGGGGCTTGATCCCACAACCCTGAGATCACAACCTGAACTGAAACCGAGTCGGATGATCAACAGATTGAGCCACCCAGGAGCCCCTTCCCTTACTCATTTTCAATTAACATTTATTGTGCCTTTACTGCATCGTGGACAATGTGCTTGGGCTAGGGATACAGAGATGGGGAAGGCTTTCATTGTTGATCTTAAGGAACTCTTAGTCCAAGAAAAAAGAAAGACATGTGAAAAGATCATTATAATACAAGCCAATAGTAAGAATAATTGAGATATGGATACAGGGGCATAAATCACAGAAAGAATGAACAGAAAATAGAAGTTGAGTTGATCACGAGTTTTTCTATGCCCTGATTATGAAATGACACGTAAGACCTTTTGCTTGCCTCGAGGAAAACTGAAGCAACAACCCAGATCTGGGGAAAGAGGCAGGCAGGTTCCTGTGGGGGCTTTTTGTAATACTGAAAGATAGGATAAGAAAGGGGGGAGGAAGAGAATTTAAGGCAGGGAAAGAGAGAGGATACATCCTGCAAAGAGAAGGTTCCAAGTTCCTTTACCCAAAGAGCAAGTTCGGTAATATGAATGAGCCAAGATGACTGCGTAAAGAAAAAGCCAACAGCAAGGGAGATTGAGGTGAATGGGCTCAGCCTTATGTTAAGAAGAAAATGAAGCAAAGGGACTGAGGCCAAGAGAAGAGAACACCTGTCTTCTAGAGTGGGGAGCCATGCTTGGTGCCAACCATTGTTATTGGTGAATATAAGTCCAGGGCTACCACAGCACTAGTGTTTCAAAAATAAGTAGATATATTGCTCTGATAGGAAATTCTCCAACTAAAAAGTTGGGGGAAATAATTTACATTTTAAAAAATACACTACACAGATACAGATCCATCTGCTAGTTGGACTAGTCACGTGCCCCTAGTTCATATCCCTACATGGGCAAGCGAGAGTGCGGAAAGCTCAGAGTGGGGATGAGTGGTTAACCCCACTGCGCTCAGAATAAAGCTCCAACTTTTACTGATGTGGAAGGGCCTCTTCAACATGACCTTTTCTTGTTTCTCCAGCCTCAACTTCTCCTTCCCTTCCTAGAGGCTGTGCTTTCGCCATGGCAAACTGCTTGTAATCCTCACCATATGCTCTGCCATTCCATCTCTCTGAGTCCTTGCAGTAGGTTGAATTGTGACCCCTAAAAAGATACGTCCAAGTCCTAATCCCTGAAACCCGTGAATGTTACCTTATTTGGAAAAGAGGGTGTTTGTAGATGTTATTAAGTCAAGAGTCTTGAAATAAGACCAGCATCTTCATAAGAAGAGCCAACACAGGTAGATGAGAAAGGGATAAACACAGGAAAAGGCCGTGTGGTCATGGACTAGAGATGGAAGTAAGCTGTCACAAGCCAAGAAAAGCCTAGAGCCATCAGAAGCTAAAAGATGCAAGGAAGGATTCTCCCCTGGAGACTCCAAAGGGAGCACGGTTCTGCTGACCACCTTGTTTCAGACTTCTGGCTGCCAGAACTGTGAGAGAATGGATTTCTGCTGTTTTAAACCCCCCAAGTTTGTGGAGATTTAGTATGGCAGTCATAGGAAACTAATACACTCCTCAACCACCTACTGTCCTTGTCTGGCCCTCTTTCCCTGAGAAATCACTTCTGTTACCTGGAAACCTTCTGGCCACCCGACTACCCTAAGTCCATTTCTATGAAAGCACTTAGTACACATTTTATTGGTAGTGTGGGGTACTCTGTTGGTTATGGACTGAACTGTGTCCCCTCAAAATTTTTATGTTGAAGCCCTAACCGCCAATGTGATGATGTTTAGAAATAGGGCCTTTAGGGAGATAACTAAGATTTAATGAGGTTTAAAGATGGGGCCCTAGCTGGAAGGATTGGTGTCCTTATAAGAAGAGAAAGAGATACCAGAGAGTTCTCCCTCCACACAGCACAGAGAAAAGACTATATGAGGACACAGGAAGGAGGTAGTTGTCTGCAACCCACACAGAGAGGCCTTACCAGCCACCAACCCTGATGGCACCTTGATCTTGCACTTTTGGTGCCTAGAATTCAGAGAAAATAAGTTTCTGCTGTTTAAGCCATCCAGTCTATGGTATTTTGTTATGGCAGCCCTAGAAGATTAATATAACCCCTCACCTTCCAGCCCCATCCAAGTGTTTAGCATGTGCCCTGAGATCAGGGGCTGAGTGTCATTGTCTCTGAATCTTTAAAACACCAGAGGTGCCCAAATGGATTGATACATAATTGAATGAGTGGCTATTTTCAGTATTTTGGAATTAAACCAATTTATAATAGTTTGATTTGTTTAATCTAAATTTTTCTTTGAAATGTGGTACACACATTGTAAATTGAGATAAAAATGGAGTGAATCAAGGTTCTTTTATTCTGAGCCCTTTTGGACATTTCTTATCAGACATTAAGATAATTGATGACATTGACTTTTACTGAAACACTCAATCTAGGTCTGTGAATTTAAAGGAAAAGATAAAAGGTCACTGCTTTAAAAAAAAAAAAAAAAAGTCCTGAGAATTGTGTGACCACCAGGTCAATACAAGTCAATGTTGTGAGGTGTCTGATAAAACAACAAAATAGACAAACTGAACCAAATAAAAAAAAACTTAAGGCCATCTTATTTTTATTAGCATTGGGTCAAATTTTGAGGTGTTTGTGTAAATATCAGATCTCTGACATCCCTTAATAATTATATTTGTAAAGTACTTTAAGGTCGTAGAATTATAGTATTACAAAAGAAGGAAGTTTATAGAAAATACAGATGCCTCAAAACTGTATTTCATGAATTCTTAGGAAATTCACAGAGGAGTTTCTAGAGCATTTATGAGGACAGAGGTAGGGAAGAAGGGTGGATTACATGATTAGATGTTACCAGGACTGATTATCTAATTTTCAGAGTCCCATGTAAAATGCAAATGTGAAGCCCCTTGTTGGGAAATCATTAAGCATGTCGAGATGGTGACAGCTGAGCATTAAATCAAGTGTGGGGCCCGCGTAAGCATGGGGCCTGTGTGAAAACACAGGTTATACACTCATGAAACTGGCTCTGTGTGTTATGATTCCCAGTTTAGAAAGTTACTTGGGTTACAATGGGCAAAAAGACAGCTATTAGGAAAATGTTATCGATAATCCAAGCAAGTGATGATGATGAGAGTCTGCACCAAGTTCACAGAAGTGGGAGTAAAGTGATCAGGCTAAAGTAATACCTCCTAAGACTGTCTAATGTTGCTATTTAATTTCCTCTATGTTATTTATATTCATAAATGACTCCAAAGTTATAATCAATAGCACAGAGCTCCAAGAAATAAAAGCACCCAATAAGAAAATTTTATGGAATAAGAAAAATCAATTACAGAGTGAGTTAAAAGGCCCTATGATTCTCTGTTAAAAAAATGGCCCTGATGAATTAGTGGGCAGCACTGTAAGTTAAACATAACAGCAATGAATGTATAAGGCACTTAAATACAAGAAATATGCCTGATTTATGTGTAGTGGCTTCCTTTAGTGTTTCTTATCTGATGAACGCACTGAGGTTTCTGGCTCACTCCAAGAAGCCAATAGCTCTGGAACACAGCATTAGGCCATTGCCATGTGAGCGGCAAGGGACCATGATGTGAGTCAAAACTACTCCTGGGAAACTACAGAGATGTTAGCCACGCAGACCCAAGGTTAAGAGACCTCGAATTCTGCACTGTCAGCTCCAGGCGGTATATTTCAGTGACTGGGGAGACTGTGGAAGGCAGAAGTTTAAAGCACACTCAAGAGGCATTCTGGATTCAGATCCTGGCTCTAGCATACACTGGCTGTGTGACTCTGAGCGAGTTATTAAATTTCTCTTGAGCCCCAGTTTTCTCATCTTTAATTTGTGAACTATCATAGTACGTATGGCGTACAAGCATGAGGACTGAGCAAGATAATAAGGTACTTAGCACAGTACTGGCACACATAGTAAAAGGATGTTACTTATTATTCAGCAGTTCATACAAATACAGGTTCCCTTTTTTAGGGAAAATCAGAGTCAAAAGGGTCTTTGGTTTTTGGGATATTTAGAGTGAATAAGCCATATTCTAGAATTGGCTGCTGGAGGGTCCAAAGGAGGGCTCTGCAGGGTGGTGAGAATACGGCCAGGAACAGCCATGGATGCACCTAGGGACAGGGACCTCACCAGCCAGATCTCTGTGAATCCAGTCCAGCTGTCTCCATGTCCAAGGGAGGCTACCGGGAACTGGGATCAGTTATCGGTGTGCAGCAGGACCTGTCCACCCTCAGAATGTGCATGGATCCCATTCAGGCATCATCTGCAGTTTTGAGACTTTATATATAGCCATATATAAAGGTTATATGATTAAAACATTTGATCAGTTGTGATTAAAGGTTTCCCCAGCTGAGGACAGAGTGGCAAAGAGCCTCAGTGGGATGGCTCGTGGGCCTTATATAAATGCCAAGCAGTGTCCTCATTTCTTTCTTGGCTCTAATAAAATTTCCATAGAAAATGCAGAAACTTAAGTTATTTAAGGAATTAGCCCCATTTATCAGAGGAATCTATCCAGTGCTTTGAGTAGGCACAGCCTCTTAGTCTGAGTATCATTTTCTGCATCACTATACTCTGAGATTATAGATTTACTAGGGGACAAGGGCAAGGAATCTATTTAAATCTCCCAGTTACAAATAACGAGCATTTATGATATGGCTGTAGTTGCTTGAATCAATCAACCCACATTTCTAAGTCTGTATTATATTCATGCTACTGCTGGCACTGTGGTACTGTAAAGAAATGGTCTCTAACCTCAACGAATGTAGACTCTACTAGAGGCAGAAATACTTAAATAATAAAACAATGAGGCTGATCTTCACCCATTTTAAATGCAACATTACTAAGGCCTTTCCAGATTACAACAGGTGCAGCAGCTCACTATGGGTGGAGCAGTGGCTCACTGTGAGTGAGACGGTGGCAGCAGTGGGCCCCAGGAGCGGGCAATAAGAGGCGGCAATAATAAGGCCTATCGAATTGCCAGGCAATCCTGAACAGTGTTAGTGGTAACATGCTTCTGCCCCTCAAAATCTTTGTTGGTGTAGCTAATAGTATCCTTCAAAGTTGGCTACAACCCCTGTCTTCCTTGCCACATCCCCATGAAGAGTTGACGTCAACTTCTCCCTTTGATTCTGGGCAGACTTGTGACTTGCTTGTTACCAATAAAAGGTAGCAGATTTGACACTAGAACTCATATAAGCCCATGAACTTCTGCCTCGTTCTCTGGAATACTTGTGCTTCGAGTTTTGTAAGAAACCAGACCACCTGGGGCTGCCATGCTGGGAGGAAGCCAAGACACATGGAAAGGCCATGGGTGGGCAGCCCTTGTCTTCAAGTCCCAGCCCAGATGCGGACATGCACATGAGCAATCTTCCAGATGACTCCGTGCCTCAGATATCAAGACACACTTTGAGTCAGCCTTTGAGTCTTCCCAACTGTGGCCACAACATCGTGGAGCAGAGACAAGACAGCCATGCTGTGTCTTTTTCAAATATCTGACCTGCCACCTGTGAGCATAGTAAATCGTTTAATGCCACCACGTTTGGAGTGATTTGTTACGGAACAACAGTAAGTGGAACATTGGTCTAAGTTGAAATAATTGCTGCAGTTACTGTTGAAAGCTAATAACATATATATAAACTTCAAACCAGCACATTGTATTACATAATCTCTAATAAGTATTATTTTATTGTGCAAGGAAGTTAATTTGAAGAACTCCCAGTTATACAGCTGACTTCTGGCATGTGGACTCAGGTATATATATTTGTTAAGAGAGTAAATTTGTGAAGAGGGTTGGGAGCCAGTCAAGCATGCTTTGGCCCCAGAGTACCTCCAACTCCTTTGATGCTATATTGAAACAGACTTAAGAGGGAAAAAACCACAATAGGATTATAATTATAAAGATGAAGAAAGAGAACTTGAGTTAGTTCAATTCTGCCAATCTGTGTGACTACTTGGAGTTTTCACGTTACTCTTAAGGAAATAATACAATGTTACTCTTAAGGAAATAATACAATGTTACTCTTAAGAAAATAATATAATGTGGAGGAGGAGTCAAGATGGCGGAGAAGTAGAAGGCTGAGACTACTTCAGGTAGCGGG